>NC_056745.1:851381890-851601890 GCF_019279795.1 Protopterus annectens
ACTTCAACAAAGGCACCACCCAAACACTGCACACCCAATAGCCAGCAGAGCATGGAACGCCAACACCTCAACCGCACGCCGGTTCTACAGCAGACGGCGTAGGCGTATCCTGCCACTATCGCCATAAAGTCGACTACATATGTACTTATGTGCATACACAGATACGGAAATAGATATCAGTACACACGTAGAAATATATGTACACATACACAGATATAAAGTACAACAGGTTAATATGGAACCCAGGGATGCAAGTTTACAGATAAGTAAGACGCGAAATCTCCACATAGTAAACATAGTGAACGACAACCAGATCATCCGGGAGGGTGGGCAGAGCAGGGAACGCCAGCCATGGAAATGTCAACCTGCATCAACACATATCCGCGGGTCGGGATGATCGCCAGGCCACGGTACAGTAATGGGATATGTGCATGTCATATCCATAGGATATGAGTGCGGAGGTACACACCGCCGCCGGCGACCAACGTAGGTACTGTGTGCAACCGTCGGTGCGAAAGCGGCAATCATACCTGTCAAGTGTACGTCATTATGAGGAACGTACCTCATTTGGGGTCTAAAACAGTTCATGTTCCTTGCAGTTCCTCAAAGTTCCACATTGAAATAGTCTGTCACACATTCATTGTTAGGAATGTATTTAAATGAAATCCTGGTAAATAGAAATTAATCATAGTAATTCATTAAAGGTTCTTCTTTGTAAGTAAATCAGCATAATTTAACCAACCTATGACCTTCTTAGCTGAAGTTGTTAGTAAGCCATTAGTATGTGTTCCACATTTTGCCCATTTGTTCCACATTATGAATGTGTGTGTTCCTCATTTTGGAAATGGAAGGTTGAGAGCTATGGCGGCAATATGTGTATGTGTGAGGTGAGGTTGTCGTGTGTTCCGCTGTGTGTGTGTAATGTGTGTGCCACTGTAAAATGTGTATGTAGGTGACATGTCACAGGCGTAGTGTAATAACATGCGTAGGCATACAGTACAGGAACCATAGGCGTATGTACAGCAGTACCCACAAAGTAGTACTGACATCTCCTCAGTGGCTAGGCGTGGCGGCGTAAAAGCGATGCAAAGCGGAAATGTCCCAGAATGTACCACAGGGCCATAGCCAACAGGAGATGCAAAGGACGCATGTACAAACCATGACCGTATGTATGGCGGCCATATGGTAGACTCAACATGATACGTCAGCAACGTTACACAGCATCAGGCATGTACGGCGAAAATACGAATGTGCTATCTCGGCACCGATTGTGGACACTTACAGTCCCGTAAATACCGCTGTGTGTTCCACGACCGTTAAGTAAGCAAGCGCCAGACGAATAGGAGGCTACCGGTAGCATACAGGCCGTCCCAAGTACAGGACCACAATCACCGTAACTATCAGTGACAAAATGCCAATGGATAGTAGGCACGGACGAACATCCGCAGATATATAACCGATGTGAAGGAGGAATACGTGCAGGAAGCACACATGCAGGCGATACCGACACCACGACATCAACAAAACAAACATTCCCAGAACAACAGACAGGTAACCTGCAGCTCCCCAAGCAGGGATGGAGCACACACACAAGCATATCTTGTATGTATAAATGCAAGACCCACACCCGTACCGGTCACCCACATCCGCAGATATACCCCATCGCACATATCAAAGGGATAACAGCCAAAACCGTAGCAAAAACATACAGGCAGTCAATGACAGCGGCATACCCGCAACAAGCCGCGTGGGAAACACTAGCAGCAGCTGATGCATCCTTGCATCCGTTGTGTACAGGAATATAACAGCTATGTTACACATCTGAATGCACAACGCCATCGACAGACGCCGCCAGGACACGGACACCCACATGTTGAACAGAATACCATACCCAATACACACAATCCACGGCTAACACCACAGTGTAATGTACCTGACACCACACATAGCGTATGCAGTCACACAAACATGATACAATACATACCATCCCCACGAAGGTAGTGCAAATAACCAACGGCCACACGAGGAATGAACCATGGCCTAGTTTCGCGGGTAACGTACAAATGGAGGAGGATCACCAGTGATATGCGCATAACTGCACACCGAGGAACAGCTATTGGCGTGATGAACCCACATGCCTCAGGTGACGACGAATAAAAGGAGGACTCCCTGGATATTCAAACCGTATGTTCATACCGAACACAAAGTGAATTGAAAGCAAGGAGTTAGAGGAAAATATTGACGAATACAGAAGCAAAGGCCGGAAAGGTATGTCGAACCCACGAGATATACTGGTGTGTAACGCATGATACGTATGACTAATCTGCACTGTATGTGAACGATGTGTGTAAGTAAAGATACCTGTCCACTATGCATACCAACGACTGTGGACAACGTGTGCACAGCAGTGGGACAACATGTACACAGCCGTGATAACCCAAGGTCCGCCATAGGGATTCCAAACACAGAACAATGCCACCACCCACGCTGATGCTGTCAGTGGATATCGAACAATGAAGTGCCACAGCAGGGGATAGGACATGTATGTATAGTGTCACAGCACACATGTGCATGGGCATATACCGTCGATGTCATACGGAATGTGAGCACGACGTGCACGTATCCCTTGCAGTAGGGGTGACTATGTCAATTATGTGTAATGCAAAGCTGTCATGATGGATATGTTCAGAAATGATAGCCAGTATCACAGGCATAGCATGCATGATGGAGGGATGGCCTAATGTTATGTACATAAACAAGATATGTATGGCCTGCACATATGGGACAGAGTAGTAGCAGAATAGGTACCCGAAATGGAGGGAACAGCAAGTAACCATGTCCAAACATTCTGTAGCAGGTGCAATGTGTGCAACAATGATGTCCGGCAGGACACAGTAGTGTCACCCCCCCCATGGTACTGTCCACTGAACGGCAGAGGTTGATGTCAATTGTATGTCTATACAGTACTTCCGCTGTGGTGGTACCATGGGTCTGTGTCACCCTACCAGCAAGGGAGCTATCACATGACTAGTGACACAGTGTGTCCCTGTGGGATGTGCACAGGACCTATGTCCCACAGCACGGTGTGTGTCCAGTCTGTGGAGGTCACACAGACACCCAGGCTGAGCAATGTGGCATGTGTGCACACATGCAGGAGTGCTCCTCCCACCCTGCCCACTGCAAATGCCATGTAGGAGTACTACATGCATCAGTAATGCGGAGAACATGGCCCATGGCAAAGTAGATGACACCCCTGTGTTAGTGGTATGCAGGTGAGTACAGATGTGTGTCATGACTGTCATTTGCATATGTAAACTGTCTGAGCTGGGTAGACATCATGGCATGACTATACTGAGACATGTAAAGTTGTATCCATTGTGTAAGGTACACCACATATGTGTTATTGTAACACTGCCCGCGTGTACATGTGTGTATGGCACAGGTACAAGGGCACCCAATGTATCAGCTAGACATACGGTCCAGAAATGCGTGGCCCTGCACATGTGTACCCACGCCATAGTGGAATATGGCAACCACAGCACCATGTGGGGCATGTGTGTGTACAGCAAGCATGTACAATGTGATATGCATGTATAGGGACAGTATCCATGTGATACACACTGCATGACTGTCACTATGCAAAGGTGATGTGTATGCACTATGTGTGATGTAACTGATGCAATGATATCTACATGATATATCTGCCACACTGACACCTGTATGGTTGTTAGCAATATGAGTAGGATGAGCTAGAATGCTGCCAGGTATGTAGATGTGGTATATGTAGGCATGGACAATACTCTGTGACAGCATGTAGTGTATGTAAGCAAATAGTGAGCATGAAGGGCCACATGACTGAGGACTGTGCAATGTCACACATACCTGACTTGTTGTAGTTAGCATGATATGCCTGCACCACTGTGTGACCTGTACAGGAGGCGCATGGCATAACATCCTGAGACATAGGGTACGATGTGATGCTGGATGTGTACATTGGCAATACCATAGAGTGGAATGGCGCTGAAGGGCAAAGAGCGGATAATGTCTGATTTGATACCCTCTATACCACACCAACCACCCATGCAATGGTATGACAGGTGGCCAACATGTGGATGTGGTGTGCTGTGGTGCACAGAAGCCCAACAAGGGTTCCAGTAAAGGCATGGAGGTTGTCAATGAGTGTGTGAAGCATGTATGTGAGGATGTGGCTCAGTGCCATACTGAATGGCCCAGTCATGGGTGTACAAATGCAGCCCCATACGTGCAATGCAGTACCACCCATGTGTAGTGTGATAGATGTGGTAGTGTGGTGGTCAGGGTACACAACGTACATGAATGGGCTAGCAGTCAATGCAGTGTGCTGCTGCAGAGACATGTAACAGCCAGGTTGGCGGGATACAACAACTACGGAGATCGGAGGTGACATTGGGACCGTGTTCTCGGACATAACGTGTGCATGGCAGTACTATGTATGTATCCACAGGGTTAATACAATGTCCAGCCATGGATTGGAACCCTGTAGTGAGTGAGAGTGTGTATTGTTGGTAGGTACCCCATTGACAGGCACGATGCCAGCAACATCTGTGTTGGCAATGCCTGCATGAGTGTTGTATGCTGCATTGAATGTGGATGTAGCCAAACAGCAGAGACATACCACCACACTGCATGAGGGCCCACACTGCAATGTATGACAGTCATGTGTAGGTAGCTAGCTGTGGAGTATGTGATGCACCATGAGGACACACCATGACTGTCAAGTGACACACCACACACATGTGAACATAACTACCATGCAACAGCCTGCACATGTGCCCATACAGCACGTGTGCATGGAACAGGAATACCACTGTGGCGTCTGTGAAAAGGCCAGTACCACCATGTCTCTGTGTGGAATAGCATGGTCCCTACCAGTGCGTAAATGTAGCAGAAGTGCACTGTGATATGTGTCGGCATAGTCACGTAGACTGTCCATCGTATGGGGTGCCATGCCATCAACTACCTCTGTCAGTGGATGTCGGTAGTACCGGCTGTAGAGCGTATGTACCATGCATGCTGCGATGGTCGTGTGTCTAGGGTGTGGCTAGCAGGGCTGAGAAGCATGGATGTTCAGCAAACAGAGGGGGGATGTGTGTAGGCATAGCACACAGACACATGGAGGTTTGGTGCATGCCGAGGGTAGTGTAGGTATGGTATGTGTCGTGTAATGTGTCACCCAGCTATGTGTACTGCATGGCCAAGCATGTGTGGGTACATGGGAGTCCATACTAGGGAAGTGCGTGTTGCTGTCAATACATAGCAGTAGCAACTGTCCTAGGTGCAATGTACAGTATGCCAACACGGCCAGCATGTAACCCGTGGTGTACAGTGTATTCACCGTCGCGTGTCACAATGTGCGTAGCGGTCACGAACATGGGTATCTGAACATGGATTACCTATGATGCAATGTGTCTTGGGAATATACAGTATGTGTGTAAATCACTGTGTGGTGTGGGAACCACCCACCCGTGTGTGTTGCAGTCCAGGTATGTGCCTGGGAGGTATGATCTGTGTACAATCTGGACTGGCAGGTGTGCCGTGTAGGGCATAGAGGCAGGTCCCAGGCACTGCAGATAAATGACATGCGTGCCGTACTGTGTGTGCAGTGCTTGTGTACAGCACAGTGGAGGGTGTAAGCATTGTCACACATCACTGCATGCTGTGCCTACCTGTGACAGCCCTGCCAGAGACAGACATGTGACACAGCTGCACAGGCAGCATAGCATGTGAAGATGTACATGTGGGCTGCACACCTTAGGCAGATGTCCACAGGTCATGTGTGCCACGGTAGTGTGGTTGAACACGACTATCAGACTGGACAAACACCACATGCCTGCATAAGTACAGTATGACCATAGTCAACAGTCCCAGTGACAGAGTAGGCCAATGTACAGTATCCCTGCGTGCAGACCACTGGCTACTGGACACCTGGCTAGACACACACCCGGAGGGTTAATTCACCATTGAGCCATCACATGTCCCAGTCCATGTGGGCCGTACAATGTCATCACAGGGTGGTCACAATAGCAGGTGGCAAGGCAGACATGGTGTACCAGGTGATGTGTCATGTGTGCATATGTCGAGTAGCACAGCCGTTCACATGTCTGCAACATACTGGTGCACGATGTATACTGTTACATGATGTATGTAACTGCACTGTCACCCACTACAGGGCCATCTGACACAGGTGTGTTGTGACAGGTGTAACCCATGTTTGCACAGGATACACACCGCTGTTGTAGCCAGCCATGCTGGTGGCTACCAGTGATATATGCAGTGGTCATACAGACATACCGTACACAGTGTTCATGCAGGAATGTCCATTGTCGTGGACGATGTGCTGCTATGTGAATGTAGGTGTGTGTTGTGAATGTTACACATCCAGATGACACCATCTGGCACAGTCATGGTTGTCAACACCAGTACACACATCCACAGCAGTCAGAACCCAGTCCTGACAATGTGTGTCAGTCACCCTCGTACTGTGTGACATATGTGCACATGGCAGAACACCTCCCACTGTCATCTAAGATGGCTACATGATGGCCGGAATGTGCTGTGGAAATGTACAATGCTGGTAGCCCAATGAAGTACCTGGAATCACACACAGTACGCTATGGCAGCCATGTAAACCATGCACAACAATGACCACCCAACAGACACAAACAATGCATTGACACATGGAACATGTGCACATGACAACCCCCAATGAGGTATGTTGCACATATTGATGTACAATTGTCATCTATGGCCATAGCATGGATGCAGACGCACATACCCCACAGGTAGTACCATGTGATGTAGGTAGGGGGGCATTGCTCATGTACATGTGACAGTAGCTGTACAGACACATGTCCTGCATAGCCGTCATGTAGGGGTAGCTGTGGCATGTGACCGCTGGACATGCCCGTACAATTGACCAAGTCCCACAGGAGATGTGTTATGTGTGTACCACATGTGATGTGCTGACAACAAGCTGTGACGTGTACGGCTGCCGGTGTACCTGTGTGACATTGTCTATGATGGGTGCAAAGGCATATAGTATCGTATTGCATGCCCACAAGCCCCACATAGGTGCATAGCCTGAACATACAATACAATGAGTGTGTGGGATGATAGCAACCCACAGGAGGAGATGGGTATGGACGGCAGCCCACAACCACATGTGTGTGTATGGTGTTCACGTCCACGACACATGAGCATCTGAGAGGCTAGTGTTACAGCTGTACAGGGTTGCATGCATATATGTTCAGCAACATCCCTGTGTGTACCCCCACTGGCCCGTGGACTGATGGACACCAACCAAATGTGCAGATATGAGATGTGCACAGCACATCACAGATGCCTACTGTAGAACAGGCTTACCGTGTGACATGAGCACAGTAGGTCTGCGCCAGCTGCAGTCAAACATGTTATGTGCTGAACCACACCAATAGTCCAGGCCATGCCTCAGATGGACGTGCATGCATTTGTGTATGTATGGCTGTGAATGTCTCCGGCATAGCAATATAGCTGTGTCACCATTGTGAACAACAATATGAATGGGTTGTATGTGTGAGGGGTGCGTCATACGTGTATGGTCAGATCCACGATACCATCAGTGACCCTGCTATGTGAACATCCCTGTCCCCATACATGGATACCTATGCTGTGCCCAAAACCACATTCACAGAGGGAGGGATGGTGGTGTGTAGTGCAGCAGCAGACATGGGGGTGGCAGCAGGCACTGGATGTACACATATGTGGTACCCACATCAGTGCAGGCAACCATCCATGTGCACAGGATAGTGGTGTGTGTCCACATACAGCACTGTGTTGATCAATATCCCAGCACATAGCACCTGCCAGGGTTACAGTGTATGCATGGATGTGTGATACCTGCATGCACCAGACACACCCTCAGCAAGCAGCGTGCAGCATACCTCACTTGAGGCCAGTGTCCACACCATGGCGATAGACATGTTGAATGTCCATATACACATAGCAATGACATATGGAATGGACAGCCACCCTGCCAATATCATCAACCCCCAGGTGGATCACAACCCAGTGCCATGTATGTGACATACCCTGCCATACCATGCAGACCTGCCCAGCAAGGCTGCATGAGCTATCACAGTCCTACATGGTGCAATGGACAAAAGGCACTCTCACTATCAACCATACACAGCAGTAATGTGGCGGTGATGCACCCTGTGGTGTTACAGGTGCTGTGTGATGCTCTGGACAATGTGTGTGTGTACATGCTATGCATGGCCTTTCCTGCTAATGTGTCATGGTTACACATTGCCCTATGTCTATCACATGTGCAACACAGGTGAGCTGTGGCAAGTTGTCCAACACCCGTACAGTGCTGTGTGGATGTACATGGCACAACACATGCATGTGCAGGTGTCCATGTGTATGTGTACAGTGCCACTGCTGGCATTCACAATGGCTACAGACGTGATGTGTACTGACATATACACAGCGTCCAGGTGAACAGTAGCACTGACGTCACATGGGGACCTATGCCAAGTGATATGGACACAGGTGCAGCCAGGTACACATGTCCACAGCAGGCTAACATCTACATGGTGCGTGTACAGTGTGATGGGGTGGCACACAGATATGATGTGACACCCACTGCTCAATGGTGTGAAGCCAACACATCAGCTGTGTCACTGCCACGATGCCTGTCACAGATTACTGTGCAGATGTCGTACTTGTCATAGCAATGTATTTCCAACAGTATGCCAGCACAGCAGTGTAAATGTGACCTGCCACCATCATTATGTCTTACAGATAATGCCACGTTCCCGGCTTCCCGCTTTCAGTCGACAGGAGGAGGAGGTGATCATCCCATACCTCCATACTAATCATGACGTCTTATTCAGTCATGTGCCACAGCAGGCACAGGAACGACAGGAGATGTGGGAGGAGATGTGCAGGAGGGTGAACAGCCTGGGCGGATACAACCGCACTTATCAGCAGATCCGCAGGCACTGCACAGACCTGATCCGGCATGCAAGACAGCGTGCCACTGCAATCGCCAGACAACAAAGTGGGACAGGTGGTGGGCCACCAACCCAGCCCCCACTCACAGCCACGGAGGAGCTTCTGGCCAGTCTGGGGACACCCACAGAACAACACGCAGAAACCCATGTGTCCATTGTGGAGGTGGGTGTCTCCCGAACTATGAGCTTGGAGCTGACTGGTAAGTCAGTGTTGCATGTTTGTATGATAAGCGACGTGGGGGTGGGTGTCATAGTACAACACATAATATAGCAATACATGCCAGGTATATGGCCACACAAGATGCATACTACAGTATGCTATGTTGTGTTAGCAGACATGTGCATAGCACATGCTAACTCACAGATGCATGATGTGACATGCACAGTGCTAACCGTGGCGATAGTAATGGATAATGTGTATACCTTTGTGTCATCCCTTTACAGGTATGTCTGGCGTGTTGCGAACACAAGGGTCTGTTGCAGGTAAGTCTGTTGCTAGTCAAAGGCATGATATGGTGTATTGATATTCCCCATGTGTCCAGGCATGACATGCACACCTGTGTGTGCCCCAGTCACGGTATACAGGTTGCACCACCCAAGTACAGTAGCTACAACCATTAG
Organism: Protopterus annectens; assembly: GCF_019279795.1. Taxonomy (NCBI): domain Eukaryota; kingdom Metazoa; phylum Chordata; order Ceratodontiformes; family Protopteridae; genus Protopterus; species Protopterus annectens. The sequence goes on from NC_056745.1 coordinate 851,391,544, forward strand.
CGTAGAGTGGCATGACACCACACGACCTATTGGTGTGTTACGTGCATTCAGCTATGCAATACAATGGTGTAGGTGTTCCACAATGGCTGCATGTGTAGTATGCATCGGTATGCCTCTGCAGTATGCACACAGTACCACATAGTGAGCTGTGATCTTGCCAGAGCACAGGTGTTACCAATGTGACCTATGCCCCTGCATCGGGTGCACACGTTGTGACATGGCACATGCCATGTCCCATGCACGTGGATGTCTGGCTGCAACATTTTCACACCATGACATGACCTATGCACGACATAGCAGACATCCACACTGTCTGCATATCTGTAGGGAATGTGACACCTTACACTAGTATGGTTGTATGTCACATGGGCCACCACAGGGCCGTGTGCACGATGTCCACCACACACAATTGTCAATGACCCAGACAGACAAGGCCATGGTCGATACCTACAGGCATGTTGCCACACAGTACATCCACAGTGGGTAGTCACCATTGCACCCTGTACACACATAGTGGGCTCATCACTGTAGTGGACCCCCTGGACATCCAATGTAGTACACCAGTGACATGGAATGCCTCTCCACAGCTACTACAGGTGCCTCCAATGTCTACCATATACGTGCTGCTGAGCAGCTAAACTGACTCACAGACATGGCAATGTAATGCGTCCAGGTCACGCATCGCACAGAAACATAACTGTGTCCTGCTACTGTGCAGTGGCACAGTGCCTGCACTCCACACTGTACAGCTATGTACACAGCTCACACCAACCGCACCTGCACAGACATCCCTGTTACCCATACATTGTATCTGTAGACTGTGCACATAACACTGCACCGTGACAGCCGTTGTGATGTGGTGCATGCGGTGGGACACCATCGTCACATGTCCACATGATACCACACATGTTTGCGGTGTACATGACATAGTGTCGGTAGCCATGTGTACTGTCAACTCGCCCGTGGCCACACGGTGTATCACGGTGATGCATGCAAACTACCATGAATGTGTGTACTACATGCCTACTAAAAGACACCGGCCTGTTGTACTGTTCCCACCAGGGCAGTGTGCATACTGCCACTATGAATGTCTGGTCTACATTCACTGGTCTGTGGTGTGTGAATGCTGCATGCCACCTGCATTATCACATGCATGATGTGTGTGTGTGTGTGTGTGTGTGTGTGTGTGTGTGTGTGTGTGTGTGTGTCTGTGTGTCTGTATTGTAACCGATGGTATGTCTTTGTATTGACAGGTGCTGTAGGTGAGTTCCCCTCCTGCAGTCCATCTCATGCTAGTGTCCCCACAGATACTAGTGGTGATGACCATGTGCATGAGGCACAGGCAGGGTCGTCACAGGCAGACACTGTGCCATTGGAGAACATCACACTTACGTCCCCTTCATCCCTGCACACGGTTCGGATGCCGACACATACCCCAACACCGTTGCCCATAGATGACGGTCAGTCAGCGTCTGTTGGCACCGAGCAGGAATGTGTGGTGGCTGCAGAAGGTGTGGGTACACACGATGTTGCCAGTGTAATGACTGGTGCAGTGCCACGCAGGCATGTGGCAGGTGCTGCTCATAGGGGGAGCACCGCTAGACATACACCTGCCGTACAGAGTGCAGCAGCTGGTATAACCAGACGCATGTTCCAGACTGTAATGGCGGCGCAGGCACGTGCCGACCGGCAGAACCAGGAAGCGCAGAGGCTGCAGAGGTCTGCAATCCGTTCCTTGAATGACAACATCCAGGCATTGGCGAATGCCCAACAGCATCTTGCCGATGTTCTGGATAGGAGATTGGGTGAGATGGCTGGTATCCTCGACCGAGGCATGGCCATCCTTGAGCATGGGCTGTCTGTGCAGGAACACCAGGTAGGGGGTGAGGCTTAGGGCACGTGGGCGTGGGCCAGCAACACCACCTGGTGCAGGTCAGCGTGTGCGTGCCACCTCCCATGCCCACCCGCACAGTGCTGGTAGCAGCAGCAGTGCAGCTGCTACTACACCAACCACGCCAGGACAGAGCAGGCCACGTGGACGTGGCCCTGGACGGCCCCGGCGTGGGCACATTTCCAGCGGACATGTGACATCGGACAGTGGACAGTCCGTACCTCCACCCGATTGTGCCCGTGCGACCCCAGGCAGGCACGGGTCACGTCGCCGCAGGCGGACACAGTGAGCCGTAACACCTGCACTGTACAGTCTGGGGCTGCCAAGCATACCCTGTGTAGGCATCACAGATGACTGAACTGTGTACACACAAACCCACACACAGCAAGCACGACTGTAGGGCTCCACCACACCCACATGCAATCTACACAGTCATGCCCAGTCAATGCACAGGCCCTTACACACACACATGATGTCATCCATTGGTACAGCCCATGCCTGTGGCACACATATCACCCTGTGCATATGATGAAGTCTCTGCCGCATAACTGTGAGCTACACCATCAGTGCACGGTTATGCAAACATATTCTGATGCACAGGGTGGACAAGATAGTGAGAGGTGTATGTGATACCTGTGTCCACATAGTACGTGATGTGTATGTTGTGGTGTGTGTGTATGGCTGGTGACAGGTGTGTATGTGATGTGGGTTGTGCACTGACATCATGCAGCAGACATACCATGCAGGACAGGTGCAGCATTCATTGATCTGTGTACACAGTATGCGTGGTGGTTACATGTGTAGCACCATGTTAGTTCAGTTAACCCGTATGACAATGATGGTGTACTTTCATGTGCCTACTGGGAGCACTATAATTAGTTCCCCACGTGTAGTCGTGGGGTACCCACAGGCATGTCTGGCAACATCAGCATAGCACAGGTACCCGCAACCAGCATGGACCCCTACATAGGAACATAGGCGCACATGTACATAACAGGGTATGTGCCCTACGACATGTGTGGACCTAGCATGACTGTGTGTGGCTGCTAACACCCCTCAGGATGGGGATGCCACATCCATCAGTCCCCAGTCCCTCGTACAGCACTGACACACAGATGATGCCTGGCGCATAACTATATTCACACATCCACATGTCATTATTACTCCTGGACGAAGGCAGTCAGGGCCTTTCCTTCACATGGGCTGGCACTCCTCTACGTGTTGTAGGGGGTCTCCGGCCGTTGACCCTGTTCCCCCAGCACGTCCCACTCATCTTTGTGGTGATGTGTCTGACAGTCGCTTCTGTGCCCATGTTTGCCTGGAGCCTAGGAAGTGGAATATGCCCATGTCACCCAGGTCAGACATGGCCGTGTATGCCAGGCACAGATCACCACAGAGCAGATGTGCTGTGAAGGTTTACAGCCGGAGTCCCCTTGGTCGTGCAGCTTGTGACACATGTCCTAGCACCGTCATCCCCGCCTTGTGTAACGTTTGCGGTCCTTCTGAGTGCTGCAGGCGTCAGGTTAGCTACAGGCCAGATGTGCCATTGTACGCAGTCATTGCTCTGGTGTGTGATGTGTACAGGGGTACAATGAACACCCCTGATGTGGATGCGATTCCTTCCAGACCAGGAGGCCACAGTGGAATGTCTTCACACCCACATTGCCAATGTGTGTGTTGACAGAGGTTACCGACAGGTGTGGTAGCCATTTCCATGAACATGTCCACCATCTTGAATGGCTTACCACCTACATGTGACATTGGGCCGAACATGTCCTTCACACTGGGTAGGTCTGCACCTTCTCTGGCATGTAGTAGCAGGCCATGGCTCTGGCACCAGTTATCCATGTCTATGACGCCCTAGGTGGATGTCCGTGTCACATGGGGTGTTGTGTATGGTGGCCGGTGTGTAGTCATCTGCATACCTTGTCTGCCACAATCCCCCTATGATTGCATGCACATTGGAAGGTCGAATGCCGTATGGCAGGGGCCCAGGACTGAGCCCTGTGGGCCTCCACTGGAGACCAGATATGAGTGTGACAAGGCACCAGGAACACCAACCCTGTGTGGTGTGACCTCCAACCTTTCTGAGAAGCATCGGGTGACATATGTCCCCACATGTATGCTGGCGAGCCTTTCCATGAGTCCCATGTGGAGTGTGTTCTGAACGCTCCCACCAGGTCATGGTACTGTGTGCAAACCCGCGTATCCCCATCAATGGCCTTGGTGACCACTCCAGACAGGACGAGCAGGTTCGGGAGGCAGGATCCGCCCTTGACTATGTTGTTGTGGGTATGTTCCGGTATTGGCTGTACACCGCTGTCTGTATCCATGGGCACCTGTATGCACCTCCCCACAGCTTTGCAGACAAGGCTTGTCAAGCTGATAGGGTGTGGCTGTCTACAGTCCATAAGAGCACTACCCTGGCATAGTGGGACCACAGATGCCATATGCCATCCATTGGGGACATAGCCCATAGTAAGGCTAACATGACACAGTGGCCGCATGTGTGGGCCGAGGGCCTCAATGAGGATGGGTAGCACACAGCCAGGGACACCATCGGTGGCCATTGGTGCTGTGTCAACCGCCATAGAGATATGGGATCACTCCAGGCCATATGAGATGTTTTGGAGGCTACACTCTGGTGGGATGGATATGTCCCCTCTTGGGGGGGGGGTGGATGTATGCATGGAACATGTCCGCTGGTTTGCAGACAATGTCTGTGGGTGCAGTGACCGTTGTGCCATTCTGGACCATTTCCGGCCAAGTCTGTGTGCCCCCAACCATGTCCTTACCACAGTTAGGGAAGGCCCTATGGTTGTCTCATGTGCCCTCTGCAGTACCACTCCCAAGCGGCCGTGGATGATTGTATGTGTGGCCGTATGGTGACGCCGGTATGAATGGGAGATGGTTTCCCTGGTACTGACATTGCTCTGTCATGTATTAGCTTCAACTGTTGATGTACAGCTTGTCAGTGGCTGGGGTCCACCACACCATGTGCCTACCTGTGGTGGACAAGGTCCTGATGTTATCATGTTTGCCTGTTGCAGACATGCATGTGGGTGCTCAGAGAAGGCATTCGTTAGGCGGTTGGCAGTCTGGCCTGTGTTCAACACTGGCATGGAGGACTTGTAGGGTACCACACCGGTTGTATGATGTGTGTGGTTTGTTGTGGAGAGGTCATCACTTAGGTCCCCCATGCTGGTGTTGGGTGCAGGATGTGGATGACCAGTGGATCCACTATATGGTCTGGCATCACCATTGAGGGCTGTACATCCTGTGTGGGGCATATCCTCACCATGTGTGATGGGCAGAACTGTCAGACATCCCCCCCTAGTGTGTATGGTGCATGGCTGTTTAACAGTGGCCAGGTGTGAGAACACCTGGGACCGTTGGCGTGGTGTGTTGTGCCATGGGTAATGTTCCCAGTCTATGTATGGGTGGTTCATGTCACCCAATACGGTGCTGTTGAGAGCATGCACACTCACCAGTGTCCTCAGGACGTCTGTGCAGGTATCCTGTGTTTGGGAGGGTTGTCTGTAGCATGCAACAAACTGTAGGCCAGTCCTACACATGGTTAATTGCACCTAGATATTCCCCGCTGCAACGGCCATGTCTGTGGCATGGCCGGGTTGCTGTTGTGTGGCTGGACACACACACGACGGTCCACATTCCGCCACCCATGCCGTCGCACCATGTGTATGCATGTCTGCTCTGTGCCGAGTCTAAGTGTCTGAGCATGCCCAGTAGGCAGCTGTGTAGATAGACACACAGCACAGTGCACACCGCCCGACTGCAGTTATACCCCAGGTGCATGCCTGTATCCCCTTCGCAACGGCCACGTCTTTGGCATGGCCAGGTTGCTGTTGTGTGGCTGGATACACACGATGGTCCACATTCCGCCACCCATGCCGTCGCACCATGTGTATGCATGTCTGCTCTGTGCCGAGTCTAAGTGTCTGAGCATGCCCAGTAGGCAGTGATGTACTGATCAGTAGTTACTTGGTATTCCCGACTGCAGCACTAATGTGTTACTGTACGGCGACCTTGGGATGGTAACAGGCTGCGTGACTGCGCACTCTGACCTAATTCCCGATCGGGCGCATTGCCTCTGCAAATGATACCACCCACGTAGGGGTATGCCTCCTGACAGCACTCTGCTCAGTAAACTCAGTAGCGCGTTCTGTAAATGCTTCATACTGTAGTGTGTTCATGTAGATAGGCGTAGGTTCGTCTCCCGTCCCTTCCGTGTGTGTGTGTGTGTGTGTGTGTGTGTTTCCAGCTGCCTCTGCGAATGAACATGCTTTTAGACGCTTCGCAACACATACCTTGGCTATTGCCAACTATTGTCTTGCGGGTGACGTCACCAGCCTACAAGTACGCCTCTGACAGCACTCTGCTCAGTAAACTCGGTAGCGCATTCTGTAAATGCTTCATACTGTAGTGAGTTCATGTAGATAGGCGTAAGTTCATCTCCCGTCCTTTCCGTGTGTGTGTTTGTGTGTGTTTCCAGCTGCCTCTGCGAATGAACATGCTTTTAGACGCTTCGCAACACATACCTTGGCTATTGCCAACTATTGTCTTGCGGGTGATGTCACCAGCCTACAAGTATGCCTCTGACAGCACTCTGCTCAGTAAACTCGGTAGCGTGTTCTGTAAATGCTTCATACTGTAGTGAGTTCATGTAGATAGGCGTAGGTTCGTCTCCCGTCCCTTCCGTGTGTGTGTGCGTGTGTGTGTGTGTTTCTAGCTTCCTCTGTGAATGAACATGCTTTTAGACGCTTCGCAACACATACCTTGGCTATTGCCAACTATTGTCTTGCGGGTGATGTCACCAGCCTACAAGTATGCCTCTGACAGCACTCTGCTCAGTAAACTCGGTAGCGCGTTCTGTAAATGCTTCATACTGTAGTGAGTTCATGTAGATAGGCGTAGGTTCATCTCCCATCCCTTCCGTGTGTGTGTGTGTGTGTGTTTCCAGCTGCCTCTGCAAATGAACATGCTTTTAGATGCTTCGCAACACATACCTTGGCAATTGCCAACTATTGTCTTGCGGGTGATGTCACCAGCCTACAAGTATGCCTCTGACAGCACTCTGCTCAGTAAACTCGGTAGCGCGTTCTGTAAATGCTTCATACTGTAGTGAGTTCATGTGGATAGGCGTAGGTTCGTTTCCCGTCCCTTCCGTGTGTGTGTGTGTGTGTGTGTGTTTCCAGCTGCCTCTGCGAATTTACATGCTTTTAGACGCTTCGCAACACATACCTTGGCTATTGCCAACTATTGTCTTGCGGGTGATGTCACCAGCCTACAAGTATGCCTCTGACAGCACTCTGCTCAGTAAACTCGGTAGCGCATTCTGTAAATGCTTCATACTGTAGTGAGTCCATGTAGATAGGCGTAGGTTCGTCTCCCTTCCGTGTGTGTGTGTGTGTTTCCGTTGCTTTCACAACTTCTTCGGAGAAAGCAAATTCTTAAACTGTTCACAATCAACAATGTGAGATTTAAGAACTCGTTAAGACTCACATTGTTGATTGTGAACATTTTTAGAATTTGCTTTTTTCTGCAGAAGGTGTGGAAACAACGAAAACGTTGCATGTTTTAATAAACTGTTTAAATGTTAAGAAGACTTGTGTTGTGTCGAACTACGGGGACTATTCTTGCCGCAGGTTGCTGGTATGTTTGTTTTTCATAGTACAATATCATGTAATACGTGTGTTCATGGGATGCTTTCTGAGATGTTGACATGTGTGTGTTTCGTTGGCAGTGCGTCTGTGCCTTCTATGCTGTGGCTACATGTTCATTGTTCGCATAGAAAGTGACAAATGGAAGTGTAAGGGTGGATATTTAAAGCCTGGATGCTTCCAAGTTATGTGTAAGTCTCACGGGGCCTACGGGTGATAGCGCATACATGTCTATGAAGAACCTTTGGATACCATATGCGACCTGTCGTGGACGAAATGGTTAAGTTGACTGTTCCATCTACCTATGTGTGACATGGTTTGTGGCCATAGGGTGCCAGCAAGTCTTTCCTGTTCATTGGGTGTTTGCCATGGTCAATTGACATCAATCCTATTAATTCACTGAAGGATGTCTTTCATTGGTGGGAACGCCATAGTTTGACCATCGTATGTCTTTCCCAGCCGACGTTGATATTGTGCCATTGGTATGTTTACACAGGTCACCCATCTGTTCCACTGTATGGAAGCGTGTGATCCCCATTTATGTGCTGTCAGATTGAGTGCTGTGTACGCCGGTATCTGCCCAGCGGTCTGGCTTTGTATGGGGAGTGTCTACTGTAGTCCCTATCTGTATTTCCTGGGTTATGCCTTGCAACAGCTGTGGGATTCCCCCAAGTTTGCAGCTATGGGTGCCATCTTGGCCGTACGTTTGTCCATCCATGGGAACTGCCTACTGGACACTAGTATAGGGCTGTACACATTTCACAGCTGCATTCTGCATTTCCGGTGGATGATCGGCATTATTAGTGCGGAGTAACGCATATGCCATGGCCACGTCCCGCACATGGGGCGGGACAACGAATCATCTGCCAATCCACACCGAGACCCATGTTTGCATACCCACGATCCCATGTCTGCAACCCTCAACAGTACCCATTGCACACCCGTCATGTGTGCGGAAATGGGATGTGAACGCACGTGTATGGACGCAGCAACCTGGGGAGTCCTATTCATATGTCCTGCATTTCATGGACGGTTGTCATCACCCTTGAAGACGCTTGTGGTGCATATATCTACCTGTGCCGTAGTCACGGCTGTCACCTCTTCTGGGTCACACGATCACAGCCTGTTGCCAACACTTAAGGAGGAATTTTTGGGTCCTGCAATGGACACCGATGTGCATATGTAAAGTGTAGAACATGTTGGACTGTGTCCATTTGGCCAGTGGGTTTGACTGCCGCCGTATGTTCCCCAGTCCCGGATGTCTGTTTGCCTACCCATATTATGTAGTGCTACGGAACACGTGTCCTTCCACAATTAACCCATATGGTATTACTGTAGTACTGCAGGTTGGCAAGTGCTTTAAGTAACCCTCAGAGGTACCATTGTGATCTATCCGCCACTGTATTGTCATTATAACACAGCCGGTACATGTAGAACCTATTTATTCATGAAAGGATGTTATTTATGTGTGGGAACGCCATAGTTTAACCATAGTATGACCTTCCTAGTTGACGTTGTAGGTGTGCCATTAAAATGTGTTCCACAGGTCGCCCGTATGTTCCGCGGAGTGGAAGCGGGTGATCCCCACATACTTGCTAGCACCTTGGCTGCTGTGTACGCCGGGATTCGCACGGCAGGATGGATGTCTATGGGGTGTGTCTACTGTTGTTTCCATCTGTATTTCCTGTGTTATGCCTTACTACGGCTGTGTGATTCCACCAGGTTTGCTATTATGGGTGCCATCTTGTCCGTACGTTTGTCCATCCTTGGGAAATGCCTACTGGACACTGGTGTAGGGCTGTACCCATTTCACAGCTACATATAGCATTCTCCGGTGGATGATTGTCAGTATTGGTGGGTGGTAAGGCATGTTCTGTACCCACATCCCTCCCACGGGGCGGGACAATGGATCATCTGCCAATCATCTCCAACACCCATTTCTGCATACCCACGATCCCATGGCTGCAACCCTCGACAGTACCCATAGCAAATCCTCCATGTGTGCTGGAATGGGATGTGGGCGCACATCTGTGGACTCGACAATCTGTGGATTTCTGTGCATATGTCCCGCATTTCATGGACAGTTGTCATCAACCTTGAACACGCTGGCGGTGCATATATGTAGCTGTGCCATAGTCACGGCTGTAGTTCATCTTGGTCTTCCGCTCGCACCCGGTTGGCGTTGCAATAGGACAAATTTTGGGTCCTACAATGGACACAAATGTGCATATGTAAAATGTAGAACATGTTGGACTGTGTCCATCTGGCCAGTGGTTGTGACCGCTGCTGTATGTTCCCCAATCGCGGATGTGTGTTTGACTACACATATTATGCTGTGCTACTGAAACCCATGTTCTACTACGATTAACCCAAATGGTATTGATGTAATGCTGCAGGTTGGCAACTGCTTTAAGTAATCCTCAGAAGGCCCAGTAGGACATATCGCCACTGTATTGTCAATATAAAACAGCCAGAACATGCATACCCTATTTATTCATTGAAGGATGTTCGTTATATGCGGAAACGCTAGTGTTGAAACATCGTCTGACCTTCCTAGTTGAGGTTGTTAGTGTGCCATTAGTATGTGTTCCACAGGTCGCCCATTTGTTCCGCAGTATGGAAGCGAGTGATCCTCATGTTGTTGCTGGCAGATCGAGTGCTGTGTATGCCCGGTATTACGCGGCGGTCTGACTTTGTATGGGGAGTGTCTACTGTAGTCCCTATCTGTATTCCCTGTGTTATGCCTTACGCAGCTGTGTAATTCCACCAGGTTTCCAGTTATAGGTGCCATCTTGGTCGTACACTTGTCCATCCATGGGAATTGCCTACTGGACACTGATATAGGGCTGAACACATTTCACACCTGCTTTTAGCATTACCCAGTGGATGCTTTGCATCCTTAGTGGGGACTAAGGCACGTGCTACCCACAGCCCTCCCACGGGCGGGACAACGGATTATCTGCCAAACAACACCGAGCCCCATTTTGCATACCCAGGATCCCATGGCTGCAACCCCCACGGTACCCATTACACATCCTTCATGTGCGGGACTGGGATGTGGACGCACTTCTATGGACACGACAATCTGGGGATTTCTGTTCATATGTCCTGCATTTCATGGACAGTTATCATCAACCTTAAACACGCTGGTGGTGCATATGTCTAGCTGTGCCGTAGTCACGGCTGTCACCTCGTCTGGGTCGATCGCAGCTGGTTGATATTGCGAATGGATCAATTTTTGGAGTCCTACAATGGACACCGATGTGCATATGTAAAGTGTAGAACGTGTTGGACTGTCACCATCTGGCCAGTGGTTTTGACTGCCGCTGTATGTTCCCCAATCGCGGATGTCTGCTTGACTACCCATATTATGTATTACTTGGCCTATCTATATCCACGTGCCAGTAAGCGGAAATACAGCAAACCTTGCGTCCTGCCCATCTTCATAAATGACATTATTGAACATATATCGGCCACAACAGACAATGACAAAAACGATACACTCCACAGTCAAAAGATACTGAGCTCTTTCACCTACTACATTACATAGTCGTCCCTTATACACTTCCTTCAGAGTCAGTTTAAAGTCAATTAATCAATGAACCTGCTCATAGTTAAGTGGATAGTGCTCCAAGTCTTGATGATAACGTGACATATACAAATCAGTGTTGCATACATTAGTTAATGGAAACAATAATACAACAACAATGTGTTAATATAAATACAATATTGGTCAATACAATCAGTATATTGAAACATAGTTGATAATTGTTGTGAGTAAACCTTAGAATGTAGTGTGTTGATCAGGATATGTTATATCAATGTGTATAATTGTAGCATTACGATTCCAAAGCATGGAATCAATAAGTACAATTTAAGCATATATTTTACAATTATGAATGTAAATGGGTGGAGGACACATCCTTAACCTTCCCTGCTTGAATTGGATCACACACACTTCGCATTTCCTAATTGTGGGTTATGCGCAGGCGCACATGCATATCTGTATTCTGTTTATATATGTTTACTGGGTCCGTGTGGTTACGTGGTGTGTGTTAGTTGTGACTATTCCGGTAACATATCTCTGATCCGGTTGACGGACGTGTGCAGAACGCACTTACAACTTTATACATGTAACAGTCTTTGCAGCATGGACGCATTACGCATGCGTTCACATCTATATGTTCTATAGTCGTAATTCAAACGTGACTGCATGCACGCTTTGCGGTTACTGTGACCACTACACGTTATCTGTTCGGTGTCATTAATATGCATACCCATGGTACTTAGCTACATTTACATATCCCCACCCCCCCGCACTCACGCACGTCACAGGCATCCATTCTCCTGCTGGGAAAGGTGCGGTACTGCATGTTAAACATTCCTTATTCCCTCTCACTCATGGCCCAGGATGCATATGTCGTGACCGCAGGGATGTTCAGATCACAGGTGCTTATATCCCCTCATACAGGCGTTGATTGTCAGGGTGTTCCTGTGGTGCTTTGGGTTTGGTCTTGTCCGCCCAGTCTACGGAACTGCCCTGACCGTGTATGAATGTTAGATGAGTCACATGGGCACGGTTTGTCCGTGTCTATGATACCATGTCCCCCCCATTATTCATAACCGTGTGCTGATTGGCGGTGTACCCGTTGTAGATCTTGTTATACTAATTGCACACGGTCTGGTCGAACGGACCTATTTCCATTACTAACCCTCGGTATGTATGACCTGTGTCGCAATATTACATGGGTTTACCATTGCGTGCTGGCTTTCACTGGGCCACAGACATGTCCGTTGCTTGGTTTGGGCTGGTTCCGCTCTGCTACACACATTTAACATGGCGGAACAGGTTGAACAGCTCAGCCACGGGGACATGGGGCTCTCCGTCGCTGTTTAGTATTGAATCACTATGTTGAGTTTGTTTCACAAAGCGAGACAGTGTCGACATTGGTAACGGACATCTCGCGATGCGTCCGCACCGCCGCTGGTGCCGTATATCTGCGTTTGGGCGGCGGACAGGCATTATGCTGTGCCATCATGTCTGGGAATATATGGTTTCTTGCCATAGATGATATGGCATACTAGCAATGACCCGCATCTGGGTGTGGGTACTGCTGTATTACCCACGGGAAGAGTGGTTAAGTGGTGCCCTAGGCAGAAGGACTCCATGTTGCCACCGCCACATCACCCGCTACCCCCCTCCTGGTCTACCTACACCAAATAAAGTCTGGAAAGGTGCCGGTAGAGCAACGCCCTAGGCGGCTGCCTACTTGGCCTATGCCTATGGCGGCTATGTGTGTGGTCCCTCGGGCATCGGACTCGGGAACGTGCCACGTCTGCCGTGGGTATGTCCAGCATTACCCACATCCGGCCGTGGTTTCTTGCTACGATGTTCCATGTGTACAGTGGTGCCGGTTACCATACATATGCCTTTCTCCTAAGCCGTTTTCACTCTTCTGAACACTACTGTGGTCTCCTTTAAGGCCCCTGAGCCAGTGGTGAACATTCCTCAAACCGCTGAATCACGTACATATGCCTTCCACCAGCACCTACAGGACTGCATGGATCAGGCAATCCCATACAAAACTGAGACTCTTTGTACCAAAGACAAGCATCCAGTCTGGTGGACCCCAGCCATGAACAAGCTCTACAACGACAGGAGGTAGCTACTACAAGTTAAAGCAGAATACTTGTAAGGTAACACACCCTTGCTCATTATATGTGAAGAACTACAAGCTGTCATGAAATCATCCAGGGGAAATTCAACAGAGAAATTAACAAGGACTCAGCAGACAATCATAAGGCCTTCTTTAGCTATGTTGGACACCTGGGAGGACACTCCCAGATATGCTCAGACTGGGTTCAGAATGATGTGAAGATGACTGCACCTACACACATTGCCAACATACTGGCTGACAGGTTCAGTGCTAACATTTCCCCCCTCCCCCCCACATGGAGAGATATCAATACCAGAGAATTGTAGATCCTGGAACATCTGTAACGCACAGGTGGGAAATGCTGTCTCCAAGGCAGTAAACACAGCATCCATGGGACCTGATGGTGTCCCAGCTGTGTACTCCATGAACTCTATGGGGAATTAAACCCACACTTAGGACAGCTGTTTAATCTAAGCCTCACCTCAGGATACGTACCCAAGTAGTAGCACAAGGCGACTGTAGTCACACCTCACAAGGATGGTGCCTCCACTGACCCTGGTTATTACCATCCCATTAGCTTGACAAGCCTTATCTGCAAAGCCATGGAGAAGGATCATAATGGAACTCATAGATAAAGACATAGGGGACTTGCATACTTTGGATCCAACCCAGTTTGGCTTGGTCAAAGTCAGATCATGCCTTTTACACGTGTTTGACTTTGTAGGATCAGTCACCAAGGCCATTGATGAGGGTAAAGCAGTCCATACAGCCTACCCCAACCTGGCAAAGGCCATTGACACAATACCCCCCTCGGGTATCATTGATAAACCCGTCATCTCGAACGTAAATCCATACATCGCCATATCGGTTGCAAACTGGCTAAGTCACAGAACCCACACGGTCATAGTTGCTGGCGCCATGTCATACTCACAGCCAGTCACAGGTGGTGTCCCATGGGGCTCAGTCCTGGGTCCACTATTTTTCAGCATCTACATTTCCAAAGTACAAGCATACACAGGGGGGTTATGGCTGACAATGTTTGCAGATGACTGCAAACTGGGTGCCATAGTCGGACACACATCTGACACAGATATCCTTCAGGAGGGCCTCACAGATGTGGATAAGTGGTGCCAGAGACATGGCCTACAGCTAAATGCCAGGAAATGCATAGTCATACCCTTCAGGAAGAAGGTTATCCCTAGCTAACATATAGGTGGCAATCCACTGAGCACAGAGGGAGTTACCAGGGATCTGGGGAGCCGGGTTGTTGTTAACCGTTTGTTCGACACACACGTTGCTAACGTAGTTAGGTAGACCTTCAACATTGCACACATCATCATGAAGGATTCACATCTAGATCAGGAGGTCATTGTCCCCTTGTACTCATCACTCATTAGACCTATGATTGGGTACAATGCCCCGTTCAGAATGTATCTGACCCGACACCTGCAGCAGCTGGAAAGGCCCCAACAGTTCATCGACAAACAGATGCAGGGTCTCAGGCATATGTGTTATGCTGACCGACTGAAAGAATTCCAGCTGTATACAGTCGCATACCACTTGCCCAGAGGTGACCTGTGTCTGGCATACAAGGCCATGTCGAACCCAGATCTGATGACTATGCTTCACCTAAAGAATTTATATCCCTCAGAACCACAAGGGCAGGTGGCGTACACCTTGACACTGTCATTAATAGAACGTGCTGGTGGGACAGATTCATCACCCAGACACTCACTATGCTGTGGAACAACATCCCAGTACATGTGAGGCCAAGCACCTCGCTGGCCTTGTGTTAGTATTTTGACAAGGATGTCTGAATTGATTTAATTAACTAACCTTCTAAATGAATATTTACTTTACCACATTGTGAATCTTTACATTTCGTTGGTCTATTTTACATTAGTCATAATCATACGGTTTATCTGTATATATTATGGTTCATTTATATTACTAGGTGTCTGTAGTTCTTTTAATATATTGGCACAATCCGTAGAACATATATATGTAGCTTAAACAGTCAGACATTTGGAAAACATTATGTTGGTTCTTCTTTCATATATATACATATATTTCTATTTTCTATGAAGAATGTACCTTCGAAGCAATGTCTGATGTACTCACTGTGTGGAATCTGTAACCCAAGTAAAGTTTGTTTGCTTGTTTGCCTTTAAGGCATTTAATTAATACTTAGCACATCTAATTTACTGACCAATTATGGGTTTTAAATGTAGTAGGTTGGACTGCATTGTATGTATTCTGAATAAGTCTGCTTATGAAGCAGACGAAAAGAGCTTCAATAAACTATGGTGACTGCATTTAATTCCTGGTGGGCTCTGAGTGGTCGCGGACGGTGTCTACAGTACCTCGTCTTTGCTTTGGACTTCCTCAGCTGGTTGTCTGTGTCTTTTGTATGTGGAATGTCAAGTGTAGTCCCTATGTGTATTACTTGTGTAATGCCTTACTGCGGCAGTGTAATTCCACCGGGTTTGCAGTTATGGGTGCCGTTTTGGTCATATGCTTGTCCATCCATGTGAACTGCCTACTGGACACTGGTATAGGGCTGTACACATTTCACACCTGCATTTAGCATTCTCCGGTAGATGGTTTGCATTATTAGTGGAGAGTAAGGCAGGTGCTACGCACACATCCCTCCCACGGGGCGGGACAAAGGATTGCCTGCGAAACAACACCGAGGCCAGATTCTACATACCCAGACTCCCTTGACTGCAACAGTCGACAGTACCCATTACACATCCTTCATGTGTGCGGGACTGTGATGTGGACGCAGTTCTATGGACCTGGTACCCTGGGTATTTCTGTGCATGTGTGCTGCATTTCATGGACAGCTATCATCAACATTGAACACGCTTGCGGTGCATATGTGTACCTGTGATGTGGTGACGACAATGAGTTCACGTGAGTAATGCAGGAAGCTAGCAGGCATTCAATGAATGGAATTTTTGGGTCCTACAATGGACACCGATGTGCATATGTCAGGTTAGATGTTGCTGGACTGTGTCCACCTGGCCAGTGCTTTTCACTGCTGGTGTATGTTCCCCAATCGCGGATGTCTGTTTGACTACCCATTCTACATGGTGCTACATAACCAGGTGATTTAGTACTGTGAACAAATGTCATACATCCAAACATGCTGGTTAGCAACTGCTTCATATAAACCTCAGACATCCCAATGGGACATATCCGCCACTGTATTTTCAATATAACACCACCGGAACATGTTGATCACCTATGTATTCATTTAACCATGTTGTCTTCATAGGTGGGAATGCCATAGTTTACATATCCTACTTGACGTTGTGGGTGTGCCATTGGTATGTGTTCCACAGGTCGCACATCTGTTCCGCTGTATGGTAGCGGGTGCTCCTCATTCTGTTGCTGGCAGATTGAGTGCTGTGTATGCCGGTGTTGTACGGCGGTCCGACTTTGTATGTGGAATGTCAACTGTAGTCCCTATGTGTATTTCCTGTGTTATGCCTTACCGCGGCTGTGTAATTTCTCCGGGTTAGCAGTTGTGGGTGCCATCTTGGCCATACGGTTGTCCATCCATGACAATTGCCTACTGGACACTAGTATAGGGCTGTACACATTTCACACCTGCATTTAGCATTCTCCGGTGGATGGTTTGCATTATTAGCGGAGAGTAAGGCAGGTGCTACGCACACATCCCTCCCACGGGGCGGGACAAAGGATTGCCTGCGAAACAACACCGAGCCCAGGGTCTACATACCCAGAATCCCTTGACTGCAACAATCGACAGTACCCATTACACATCCTTCATGTGCGGGACTGTGATGTGGACGCAGTTCTATGGACCCGGTACCCTGGGTATTTCTGTGCATCTGTGCTGCATTTCATGGACAGCTATCATCAACATTAAACACGCTTGCGGTGCATATGTGTACCTGTGACGACAATGAGTTCACTTAGGTGATGAAATAAGGCATCATTCCTGTCTTTAGACAATTTTTGGGTCCTACAATGGACACCACTGTGCATATGTAAAGTGTAGAGCTTGTCGGACTGTGTCCTTGTGAGCAGTGGGTTTCACTGATGCTGTGTGTTCAACAATCGCGGATGTCTGCTTGACTACCCATACTGTGTAGTGCTACAGGAACCATGTTTTCCGACACCAGAACCCAATGGTGTACATCCAATGTTGCAGGTTAACAACCACTTTAATACCCAGAGGTCACGATTGGGAGGTATTGCCACTTTATTATCGGAACAACACATCTAGACTGTGTAAATCACGGGAACTTTAGGCCAGTCTCACCGGCCATTTGCAATTGTAATTAGCAGACACGTATCAATACATGTATGATAAGACATATTGTCATGCAGAAGTTAATCTATGTTATTTGGACATTGGCTTCTGCTATTGGCATCCATTGCTGTGAGTGTTGCCAGTTACCATACACATTGCTTGCTCAGAGGCAGACTACACAATTCTGCACACTACTGTGGTCTCCTTTAAGGACCCTGAGCCAGTGGTCGACAGTACTGCAGCCACTGCATCAATCACATTTGCCATCTACCAGTACCTACAGGACTGCATGAACCAGGCATTCACTTACCCAACTGTGGTTCATTGTACCAATGCCAAGCATCCAGTGTGGTGTACCCCAGCCATACACAGGATGTACAACACGAGGAGGTGGCTACTACAAGGTGGAGCAGACACCTTGTGAGGTATGACACCCTTGGTCATCTTATGTGTAGAGTTACACACTGTCATGCCATGGTCCAGGGCACATTCCACAGATATACCTACATGGACCTGGCTGACAATCATACCACCTTCAGTTGCTATGCTCAACACCTGTGAGGTCACTCCCACATATGCTCTGACTGGGTTCACAAAGAGGTGGAGTTTACTCAACATACACACATTGCCAACATACAGGCTGACAAGTCCAGTGAGGACATCTCCACACCCGCCCCCACACATGAGGAGATGTCTGTACCAGCGGTTTGTGGTCACCAAATGTTCTGTGACACACAGGTGGGACATGCTCTCTCTAGGGTAGTGGACATAGCATCCATGAGACCAGCTGGTGACCCCACTGTGTACTCCACTATCTCATTGAGGAATTAGACCCACAGTTAGGACAGCTATTTCTTTGTAGCCTCACCTCAGGTAAGGTACCCAGGTTGTGTCGCATGGCAACTGTAGTCCCACATCACAGGGCCAATGCCTCCACTGAGCCTGGTTATTACTGTCCCATTACCATGAGGAGACCTATCTGCAAAGACATGGGGAGGGATCATACTGCGGCTCGTACATGAATGCATAGGGGACATACATACTTTGCATCCAACACGGTTTGTCTTGTTCAGGGTCGGTTCATGCCTTTAAAGCATGGTTGACATTTTCGGGACAGTCACCGAGGCCATTGATGGGGGTGTTGCAGTCCATACAGCCTACCTCAACCTGGCAAAGGCCTTCATCACATTACCCCCCTCAGGTATCGTTGATAAACTCACTGGCTGGGATGTGAACATGTACATCACAGAATGTGTTGTAAACTGTCTCTGTGACACAACCCACACGGTCATAGTTGCTGGCAGCATGTCAGACCTACTGCCTGTCACAAGTGGTGTCCCATGGGGCCCTTCCGTGGGTCCACTCCTGTCATACATCTACATTTCCACGGTACAGGCACACACACAGGGGTGTTATGGGCAACATTGTTTGTAGATGACTGCAAAACAGGTGCCATAGTGGGACGGACATCTGACACAGATATCCTTCAGGGCCTCCCAGATATGCATATCTGCTGTCAGGGACATGTCCCACAGCTAAATGCTAAGTAATGCAACATCATACCTGTCGAGAAGTACTAGGTCACCCCTGTCCAGCATATAGGTGGCTGTCCACTCAGCACAGGGGTGATTACCAGGGATCAGGGGACAGAGTTTGTTGGTCACCATTCATTCAACACACACGTTGCTATCGTGGTTCTGTGGGACTTCTACATTGCCCACCTGTTTGTGCAGGGATTCACATCTACATCAGGCTAGGTCATTGTCTCCTTGTACCCATTACGTGCTACACCTATGATTTATTACATTGCCCCATTCAGACTGTATCTGACCATACACCTACAGCAGCTGGGAAGCCCTCATAGGTTAATTGTCGTACAGATGCAGGATGACATCATTTTGTGTAATGCTGCCCCACTTGTAGGACCCCTGCCCCATTAAGTCACATACCTGCTGTTTAGTGTTGACCTGTGCCTGACATACGAGGCCATGTCAACCCATATGTCATGTGTATGCTTCACCTACTGTATCTGCATCCCACAGAACCACTAGGGCAGGTGACATGAACCTTGTCATGGTCATTAATGGGATGCGTTTGAGTGACACATATATCACCCAGACACTCACAATGCTGTGGATCTACATCACAGTACATGTGAGACAGAGATCCTTCCTAGCCTTGTTCACGGGTATGTTGTCCATTGGATGGAGAATTGCAGGTATAGGCCAGGGATTACATCATTATCACTGCTTGACGGAGGTACAGCAATATCATGAGTATTTTATCTGAAGCACAGAAGGTTGGCAAAGTCATCCTAACTATGGTGTTATGGCTGAACCTGGGACGATGGCCTACCCTGTACCTATGGACGTATGAACCTATATTCATAGTTTGTCACATTTACACTTGTCTATCCCCTATACTCTTTCTCCAGTGTATATTTCTGTGGCACATGATTGTCCTCTGTATTACATGCAGGTATGCTGTGTACAGTGCACATACGTCACAGTTGATGACAGTGTATCTGTGTCCCTAACACTGTGATACTGAGGACTACCACACATCCTTCACAACATTACATGCATATGTCCATTCTATTCTTCTTTGGCCTATGGGGGGGTGTTAAGGCAAACATTACACAAGTCCCTGTATGTTCATAGGTTCATAGGTTCATAGGTTCATACTAGGCTATCTGCCGAGGGCATTTACAAGCCTAGCCCATAGTTTTGTGGCTTCGCCACCCCTTTAGTATGGGGAACTATACCCATTATTTTGCTGTGCCTCTGTCGAGCAGTAACACTGAGGTAATCCCTGGGGTATATCTGCGATCTCCCATCCATTGGTCAAGATTTCTCTTGAACAAGGCCAGCGAGTGCTCTGCCTCACATATACCGGGATTTTATTCCACAGCATAGGGAGTCTTTGGGTGATGAATCTATCCCTCCAGCATGTCCTATTAATAGCCGTGTCGAGGTTTAAGTCTCCCGCCCTTGTGGCTCTGACGGATCTAGATTTTTGTGGTGATACATATTCATAAAATCTCGGTTTGACATGGCCTTGTATGTTAGGCAAAGGTCACCTCTGAGCAAGCGGTGGCGACTGAATAGAGCTGGAGTTCTTTCAGTTGGGCAGCATAGGACAGATGTTTGAGACACTTTATCCTTTTGGTGAGGAACTTTTGTGGCCTCTCCAGCTGCTGCAAGTGTCGGGTCAGATACATTCCGAATGGGGCATTGTACTCAATCATTGCTCTGATGAGTGATGAGTATAGGGAGACTATGACCTCCCTTGATCTAGATGAGAATCCCTTCATGATAAGGTGGGCAATGTAGAAGGTCTTTCTAACTACTTTAGCTACATGGGTGTCGAATGACAGACTACTATCAACCTGGGTCCCCAGGTCCCTGATAACTTCTTCTGTGCTCAGTGGATTGCCAACTATTTGGTAGCTAGGGGTAGCCTTGTTTTAACCGAAGAGTATGACTATGCATTTTTTGGCATTTAACTTTAGGCCATGGCTCTGGCACCAGTTATCCGTTTCTGTGAGACCCTTCTGAAGGATATCTGTGTCAGATGTGTTTTCTACTATGGCGCCCAGTTTGCAGTCATCTGCGAACTTTGTCAGCCATAACCCTCCTGTGTTTGCTTGTACTTCGGAAAAGTAGATGCCAAACAAGAGTGGGCCCAGGACTGAGCCCTCTGGTACACCACTTGTGACAGGCTTTGAGTCTGACATGGCACCAGCAACTCTGACCCTGTGGGTTCTGTCACTCAGCCAGTTTGCAACCCATCTTGTGATGTATGGGTTAACATTTAAGCTGATGAGTTTTTCAATGATACCCGAGTGGGGTATTGTATCGAAGGCCTTCGCCAGATCGAGGTAGGCTGTATGGACTGCCTTTCCCTCATCAATGGCTTTGGTGACTGTTTCGAAAAAGTCAACCAAGTTTAGAAGGCATCTGCTTTTGACAAAGCCAAACTGGGATGGATCCAAAGTCTGCAAATTCCCTATGTCTTTATTTATGAGGTCCATTATGATCCTCTCCATGGCTTTGCAGATAAGGCTTGTCAAGCTAATGGGCCGGTGATTTCCAGGGTCGGTGGAGGCACCGCCTTTGTGAAGTGGGACCACAGTTGCAGTGCACCACTCCCTGGGTACGTATCCAGAGGTAAGACTATGATTAAACAGCTGTCCTAGCTGTGGGTTTAATTCCTCGTTGAGTTCGTGGAGCACACAGCCAGGGACACCATCAGGTCCCATGGATGCTGTGTTTTTTGCTTTGGAGAGCAGTTCTCACTTGGGCGTTGGAGATGTTTGGGGGGCTGCAAACGCTTGGTATAGATATCTCTCCTTTTGGGGGGGAGGGGGGGAGAAGTTTGCACTGAACCTGTCAGCCAGTATGTTGGCAATGCCTGTAGGATCAGTAATCTTCGCATAATTTTGAACTAGTTCTGAGCATATCTGGGAGTTTCCTCCCAGGTTTCTAACATAGCTAAAGAAGGCCTTATGATTGTCTTTTGAGTCTTTAGCTATTTTTCTCTCAGAATTTGCTTTGGATGATTTTATGAGAGCTCTTAGTTTTTTACTTATAGTGAGCAAGGGTGTCTTACCTTTTAAGGATTTTGCTCTATCTTGTAGTAGCATCCTCCTTTTGTTGTAGAGTTTGATTATGGCTGGGGTCCACCAGACTGGACGCTTGCCTTTGGTACAAAGAGTCTTTGTTTTGCTTGGGATTGCCTTATCCATGCAGTCCTGCAGGTGCTGGTAGAAGGCATTTGTAAGTGATTCAGCGGCTTGAGTACTGTTTTCCGCCGGCTCGGGGGCCTTAAAGGAGACCACACTAGTCTTTAGAAGTGTGAAGTCTGCTTTCTTGAAGTTCTTTACTGTGGTCTTATTTATTTCAGGTGGGGGTGGGATGAGGACCTCCAGCGAGATTAGTTTGTGATCTGATCTCACCAGTGAGGGGTATACTTCCGGTGTTGAACATTGTGCTCCCATGTTCGTGATGATGAGATCAAGTATGTTTTCTCCTCTTGTGGGGATGATGACTAGTTGTTCCATGGCATTTGAGTTTATGAATTCCAGGAACTTTTGGCCTAGGGTGTTTGGGCTTGAGTAGTGTTCCCAGTCTGTATTAGGGTAATTGAAGTCACCTAGTATGATGGTGTTTGGTGATACATTTATCCCCTCTAGTGTTTTCAGGAAGGCCATGTGAGGTTCCTGAGTTTGTGAGGGTGGCCTGTAACATGCTACAATTTGCAGAGCAGTCTTGCCTATGGTTAATTGCACCTGGATGGTCTCCGATGCATCGTGCGTTGCCACCAGTCTTGAGGTGTAGGTGTCCTTGATGAATATGGATCCCCCCCCCTCCTTTCTTGGTATTGTCCGGATTTTGGGCCCGGAACGCATGATAAGAGGTAAAACCTGATAGTGCTGGGGTGCTCTCAGGAGCCTTGAACCAGGTTTCTGTCACTGCACAGACATCGATGTTCTCCATACTGAGAAGGGCCTCGAGTGCGTGCATTTTGAGATTTAGACTTCTGGCATTGAGCAGCATTACCCTTAGTTTTTTTCCTTTTTTGTGTTCTAGGGTGGTAGGTTTAGAATTTGAGCCTTGCCTACAAAAGGCACTATGGGGGTGGCAAGAGCCTTTGCCAATATCCGGAATCCCAGGGGTGACAGGTGCAAGCCGTCCCTTGCGAAGCAGCATGGCTTGTCCAGCATGTCATCCCAGGCAGACAGACATTGGATCCCCTTTGAATGACACCAGAGTTTACGCCAATTGTTAAAGCTGATCATCCTATCTCTGTATTGTGGCATCATTCTTGGTGAAGGTAGGATACTGCTCAAGGTCAGGGTCATACCTGCCTGGCCTACATAATCAGAGAGCTCCTCAATGTCTCTTTTCATGTAGTCCAAGGAGGTACGTCTCAGGTCGTTTACACCAGCGTGGACAATGACTGAGTCGTATTTGTACCTGCTGTTGAGAGACCTGAGTGCTTGCGTTATGTGGCGGATTCTAGCACCCGACAGGCAGCTTACTGTGACCTTCTCCTTACTCAGTCTGGTGAGCGGGACATCAGTGTGTCTGACTATGGAGTCACCAATGACTAGTGTGTCTGGCATTGTGTTTGGCCTTAAGGGCTGTGACTGTTTGACACTCTGACTGTGAGGTATATGTGTTGCAGGTGTTGTGTTCTGAGGTGGTGGTTGTTTGGGTGTCTGCTTTGGTGGCCTCTGCTGTTTTAGTAGATTTTTGATCAGAGCCGAGTATGTCTTTGTGTGTTTATGTGTATGATTTGAGGTTGTGATGGTACTATGTGAGACTGGGTCTATAGTGTGTGTGGTAACCTTCTCCTCCTGACTGGTCTTGCCAGTCCTATGTTGAGAGAGCTCAGCCTCCAGTTTGGCCATATAGTTGCATCTCTACATGTATTTGTGTTTTGTGGGAGGAGGAGAGGGTTGTCTGTGTACATGAGGCAATTGTAACATTGCCTCAATATTCCAGGTTCACCAGCTGAGCAGGAGGACACTAGCAACTGATCCCTCGACATGCTAGAAGGACTAGACAAACAACTTTAAAAGAGATTCGGGGACGTGGGTTACCGAGAAATGGGGTTTGCCTTTTTGGGTGCTATCTATAAGAGTGCCGTATCAAGGTAATAAGTACTGTAGGAGCAAGTGCTAGGTTTAACAGATAGGAAAAGTCTACTTGGAGTCAAGTAGAGATGATCTTTTGTGCATGCTTCATGTTGGTGTCTGACCAGGCTCCGTTGCAGTCGTGTGTTGGACGGTAGTGTTTCTGTGTGTTTGCCATGTGTTTTATTGCGGTACATCTGTGGGAGGTGTGGTTGGCACATGTTCCTCTTTGCAGGGACACCCATCCTGGGGTTTGTGTCATGCATCTGCAATTGGCATGTGCCATATGTCCTGTACTATTCCCACAGTCGTATGCCTTCATGCACTACTACTGCGTGTTACTGGCTGTTTGTATGTGGTACACATGGACATTGTGATGGTTGGCTTGACCTATTCCCATGCTAGAACATACACATCTGTCAATTACGTTGTTTAAATCAAACTGTAACACTCATTCGTCTTTTCAAAATGACAGTCAATAACACAGGAAGCTGAGATTAATAACGTTTTACTACTGTGCAGCAGGAGGCAAAGAACTATGCAGTACAAGTTTAGACATTTGTTTTACTCTATACATGTTACAGCTGTATGAGCATTGTGTATACTATCATCTTTTGCAACCATTAATGATGTGGTCAGTCACAGGGCATTTAAATCACTATAGTCCACAATGTTGTATTCCTACAACAGTGCTAATGTAATGCTTATTAAATGTTTTCCCATGAGGATAGCAAAACCTTGCGAGCCACATAGTCAATTAGAATGTACTTGATAAATTCTGCTCTGTCATGGTTCCAACACTGTTCAGATCAGTCGTCACTCCATTTCCTACTAGGTTCCTTTGTCTCTCTGGTGAGCAGCTGTACTCTGTGTTACATAGAGCTCACAAGCCTATCCTCCTCAGTGGAAGGATGACAGATATACCTGTACATACATTTATTATTCTCTAACCGAGCAGATGACTAATGCTGAATGACATACACCTGCTGCACTGGTTACTGCCAGGGTCAGGGTTCAATCACACTGCAGCTACACTACAGGCAATTACATGCATGATAAGCTCTACTGCCATATTGTAAGATAGAATAATATGCATTATACACTTATTGCTTCTAAAGTTGCACGTCATATATATGTTTAAATATGTATTTTGCTAACATTCTCCCTCCTTTGATTGCTTCTATTCTATCCAGAAACATATACCACATTATTTCATTCCTTAGCCTCTTCCTCTCTGGAACGTTTAACTAGGCAAGTAATTTGTTGTACATTTCAAGAAGGATTGCATTTTGTATTGACAAATACCACTACAGGTCTTGATACATAGTCTCGGGTACAGATACGTCGACAGAGTCCCTGACTAATACTTACATGCAAAGTATCCTTCAATAGACACATGCTCCCAATATGAGCAGAACAACACAAATGGCAATCATGATAGTCAGTATGACTGAACCCCATCCACCAAATGGTTTGTGGAAATGGTTCGTCAGTGGGTTTGGGCCTGGTTCCGCCATGGATGACACCTGCTGTATTACCTCTAGGTGGGTGTTGATTCTGGTCTTTTTATGTGGTACTTGGACACAGCGATCTTCTTTAATGAGAGCCAAGCGTACCAATTCTCACCGGCAGGGTGCAGTCGTGCGCTATTGCATTTTGTGACACAACAGTTCTCATTGCATCCAGTTCATCAGTCACAAGTTCAAGAGCGGAAAGTCACATTCATCATTCCTCCGACAGGTTTTGACAACTTCCTCTGTTCCCTGATTGATTTCACTACTCCACAAGCTGGGAGTGTTCCAGCCCAGGTTATGACGCTGTCACTCAAGTCCATATGGATCGATATTCCTTTATCTCTTGCAGAAAACTGGAATGTCAGAACAGCTTCCATTTCACCCACTGGATTAGTAGGTTTCTCGACTGTGTTCCCAGTTCTTCGAGCTATGTGTGTTATAGTTCGTTTGTACCCAGAGGCAATTGTGCAGTATGTCATGTGACTGGTGCCAGATAACCCAAATAACAACTGCCGCACCAATTCTCAGGTAACCATTGATATGCTTTTTTCCCACAAACAAAATAACAATATTCTACTTTACTACTGATGCGGGTTACCTCTGCATGTAACATCTGCCTGTCTATAACAGAGGACTGTTTATACAATTCAGGATGTTTCTGCACATCCTTCCACGTTGTTCTCATGAAGCTTCAATACAGATAATGAATGGTGCTACAAGTAGTACTGTGATCTTTGGCTGTTATATGACATTTGTAAGACACAGTTATGTTACAAATACTCCCACCAACTTGAACTGTATCATGTTTATAACAACATACAATTACTTTTTGTGTAACAGGTAAGTACAGTGCCACTTTGTCCTGTGATCTCACAGAACCTGTATCAAAGTGTGAATATTCACAAGTCTCAATCTACCCCCAAGGGGACACCATACATCGGAAGTCCTCCATATGATGTAGGTATGGCAGTACAAACACAGCAATTTGAAATGTTCATAGTGTGTACATGCACACGCGTCATGCCTAGGTATTTGTTGAAGTGTGGAAGACACTCTGTGGCCAGTTCATCACGTATCACTATTTGTATCCGTGTAGTTATATGCAGGTAAGGTCCCAGCAAATGTAAAGTAAATACAAACATGGTTAATAGGTGTATAATCATTATGACAGTAAACCAAATGTCTTTGGGGTTGCTTTGTATTGTTATACAGTCTGGCCCGGGTGATTCAGGCTCTATGGTATATCAGCTACAAGATGTTGATCAGACTTGATATCCTTTACCGGTTTGAAAACTGTGAGGTGAACCCAGGACGACCTCTCAGCATACTTTACTGCAGTAGGCGTTGCCAACAGTACCTGGTACAGACCTTCACACTTTCCACTTGCCAATTATCTTGTTTGGATAACAGTGACATACACACAGGATACTGGTGTCAGCTATGCATCCGGCTTCACTTGCTCTTTATCTGTAAAAGACTTTAACTGCAAAACAGTGTTATTGGTTAACAATCCTCTCATGTCACCTGCTAATGAGCCATCGACCTCCGGCTCTGCAGGCATGACAGCTTTCCACTCTGGCACATGATATGCCATTCCACATACTACTTCGAAGTGGGTGCAACACTTTACATTTGGAACTGTTGTCATGCTCAGCAATGCTAGAGGTAGACAGCAAATGTAACTCGTCTGGGTGTCACCCACCAACCGCCTGTACTTATTTCTTGGGATCCCATTGTACCGCGCCAGCAGTCATGCTGACTGTGGGTTGTACATGCAATTTACATTCATGGAAATACAAAATAATCCCCCAGGTTGCGTGATTGTCTGGTTCACTAAATGTGTTCTATTGTCACTGTAGCTTCTTTACAGTATGCCCGATCTCGGGATACTTAATTTACTTGCACCTTTGCCACTACTGCTGCATCTGGATTCATGGTTGGGAATGCTTCTACCCATTTTGATTATATATATGTGTAATCACTAAACAGTATTTCTTCCCTTCACATTTATTCAGATGTATGAACTACATACAAATAGTACGGAACGGTTATGGTGGTGTAGGTAAACACACTCCCTTCGGTTTAAATGCTCCCTGTGCATGATATCTACTGCAAATGTGACACGCTGCTCATGATGTTTGTATGTGGTTCCTAATTCCGTATGTTAGGGGTATTCTGTTAACCGAATGTACCATCCCCCCTGTTGAGACATGTCTCTACCCATGGCTCCACAAAGCCGCATATCTGACTACATTAGACGTTAATATTGGCTTTCTCACTGTGGATATGTGCAGTCCGTCTTCAAGGATTGCTCCTTGTCATACCATCGGCTTTTCTGCTTCGTAGTTGATGTTTGCATTGTTTGTAACATTTCTACATGTAAAATGTCTGAGGATTGTCATTCCTCATTCAAACAAACACTTTCCAACTGTGAGGCTGCTTGTTTTGCAGCTGCATGAGCTCATGCCTTACCTTTCCTACTGTTATCCTGTTGCTATCTATGACCTGCACATTTACAATTAGCTACTTTAGTGGGTAACTGAATGGAATGTAATGCATTCAGGATCAATTGCGCATGATTAATCGGTTTACCGGTGGATGTTATCATTCCCCTATTCTTCCACTGCTGCTCATAAACATGCACTGTACAGACAACATACTGACTATCGGGACATATGTCCACACATCAGGTTTTCGCCACAGTACAAGCATGTGTTAAAGCTATCTATTCTGCTGCTTGAGCTGACACGTTATGCTGCAGGGGTTGGGCGTCTACAATCTCATTATCAATAACTACTGCATAACCTACTTGATTCGTTCCTGTAGGACTCTGTCTACATGATCCGTACACATTAACTGTCACCTCTGCATCATCTAAGGGTATATCAGTGATATATCATGTCTGTGTGTAGTTATTTCATCCATTTCGTATAGGCAACTGTGTGGTGTGCCATACACAGGTGTCGGATGTGACGTTGATAGGTTTAATGTTGTACAACGTTCAATCACCATATGAGGTTGACTCAGTGGTATGGTCAAACAAGACAAATGTCTAGCACGGGTCAGGAATGCTATCTTCTCTTGCAGCAGAATGATCGCAGCTGCAGGAGACATTCTCACAGTGAGAGGGTGGTATGATAACATTGATGCCGGGGCCTGTACTGCCATGGGTGCTACAACAACTGCCTGTACACAATGTGGCACTGACCATGCCACAGTGTCCAACTGCAATGAGTAGTAAGCTATGTAGCGTTGCTTACTTCCATGCTGTTGCATCAAGACTGACGTCAGATTACAATCTACAGTCTGACAACATGTGTTATGATTATTCGGGAGACCTAATACAGATGTTGAAGCTATCAATCGTTTTAGTCTGCAGAAAGTTGTTTCTGCTACTGTAATCCAGTGTAGTATGTGTTGTGCTGCCATAGGTGTATTAAAGATTAAGGCAGACAATACAGCAGATTCAGAAGCATTGTTTGGTAACCAGCTTTGACAAATGTTAGTCGGCACAGAAAGGACTTCATTCCCTTCTTGGTAGTTGGCTTGGGTGCTTGTGAAATTGCTACCTTCCTATCATCATGTAATGTTCTACCCTACTTGGATACCACATATCCCAGGTACTTGACCTGTATTCTCTGTAGTTGCAATTTATGCTTGCTTACTTTATGTTCCTGTTCTGCTGAATATCTCAATGATGCTATTGTATCTTCCATACATTGCTGCTGGGTAGGGGCAAGCAGAATATCATCCACATAAAGTAGAACTTGACTGGCCCGGGTGTAGTAAACACGGAATGTAGCTAGCCATCTCCTGTGGGAATATCATTGTACTTTCACAGTATCCCTGATAGCGGGTATGGCTGTATCTGTTACCCTGAATGTAAATGCAAAGCAATATGGACTATCTGGATGTATAGGTATTGCAAAGGAAGCATAGCTTATATGTACCACGGTAAGATACTTCTGTGGCGTGTTCATAGCATTCAATATTGTGTGTGGGTCTGGCACCATCGGTACCCTAGGTATTATTACATGATTTACAGCTTGTAAATCCTGTACCATCCGCCATTCCCCTTTGTTTTCCGATCAGAAGATACAGGGTATTGCATGGTGAATAGCGATTACTTTGTAGATGGGAATTCACTGTGTCACTTTACAGATATCATCTGGTGTCCACGCTCTATACACTACGGGGTTGGGTCCTGGCCTTCCTGTCCTGCATGAGGGTTCGGTACTTCAATTAATTGACAGATATCCTCACTCTGTTCTAGTGACTGTCTTCTTACTCGAGTGTCCCTAGGTATGTTACGAGTTCGGGATGTGGTTTCAATAGCTTCTCTTACATTTGGTCGTTGTGATACCTCTGTTGCCACAGGATAACGTGGGGGAGACTAGCCTGCCCTCCCGCTTCATATCCTGGATGTGGTATCGGAGGTGGTAGAGGGGGGGGCTCTCGCTACTACCGTATTATTATCTTCTTTGTGTATGCATGATGCTTTTCATTTGTAGTGTTCTGTTCCTTGGTTCACTACCTCAATCCACCTATGTAGACGGATACCCAATTGTCGCTGTTTTGTACTGCACATCTTAGGGCTGCCACCTTTTCAAATGCACAATGTGGGACATTAGTGTTCGGAACGTGTACTTTGCCTGGAAAAAGCATACCCACAGCCAGTACATAGGACAGGACTTCACTTTTTGCCAGGAGAGCTACCAATTCTTGTAGCATTTCAGTTGCTTATTCTGTTTATTATGATATTTTGTTGTTCCAGATACAATATTAGTGTTTTATGCTACCATTTGAAAAGATATCTGGGAAATCTTTGTCCTGAGATATCAAGACATTTGCCATTTGTTCGGTTTGTTTGCAGGACACAACTGTCCAAAGAGGGACTGTCCCTCACAGGGTGGGACAGGTGGTTACCCTAGTACATGTGCATCACATTTTCAGAGATTACAATGTTTCAGTAACGATATTTTGTCTAATATACCATCAATGTCATATTTATTACCCCATTTTGCTGAATATCTCACATTATGTGCTCTCTGCGATTGCATATACTTCACGTCACCCGTCAAACGTGGATCACATGATCTGTTTGTTCACTAATCTCCCATATCCTCTACCGACTGTTACGCCCTTCTCTCATACCACGTGGTATCTCCTTCCCTGTATCCACTGTAGTGTCTACAATGACTATTTACTCTGCTCTGTGTTCCCCTGACCTATGTTCAGATTTAACACTATTTGGATTGGTCTTGACCGCTATCACAACTGTTAACAGAAACACAATGTAGTCTGGTCCCTGATCTACAATAGAGACAAAGAGGCAAACACTCCTTACCTGAGCCTCCTGTTTAAGGCTGCACGTTTTCTTCTTGGGATCCAGTTTTCCGCTTTTCAGCCACAGATCAGACAGTGGACAGCCTCTTTACACACAACAATTCAGTCGGAGGTCTTTTCATTCAAGAAGAACCATTTAGGCAAATTCTCCTGTGCAGATGTCTAACCACCCATGCACTCTGACCTGTAGCTTACCAAGGGAATTCCGGATTACAAGGATCACTATGTCAAATAAGTTGTTAAAACCAGACTGTAGTTATCAGTAGGCTTTTCTAAGTGACAGTCAATAACACAGGAGGCTCGGGTTCACAACGTTTTAGTAGTGTACACAGGCAAGCAAAATAATATACAGTCCAAGTATGAGAGTTTTGTCTGACTCTATACAGTAAGCAATTTCTTTATATAGTGTTTACAATCAGCTTTTGCCCACCTCACTGGCGTGGCGGTCACAGGGCATTTCCATCACTATGGTCCGCAATAGTCCATACATACGTGGGTGCTGGGGTCGTGTTTTAAAATGTTTTCCCATGAGAATAACACAGCCTTGCAAGGCACCTGGTCAATTACAGTGTCCTTCTGTGATTGTAGCTGTTTCAAGGACCCTGGACTGTTCCGATACAGTAGTCAGTTAATTTCTTAATCGTTGCTTTGTCTCTCTGGTAAGGAGTTGTACTCTTATCTTGATAGAGCTCACAAGGCCATCCTCCTCAGGGAAGGGTGATGTTATGCATGTACATACATTTATTGTTCTGTAACCCAGCAGATAATTAATGCTGAGAGACATAAGCCTGCTGTACTGGTTACTGCCAGGGTCAGAATTCCATCACACTACAGCTTAGCTTCACCAATTACATGCAGGATCAGTTCTACTGCCATATTGTACGGTACAATTCAATGCATTACATAGTATTTCAAGTCTAAACTGGCACTTCATATGTGTTTCCATATATATTTTTCGAACAACATCCATCCGGCCATATGCATGTTGTTCCGTCCTTTACCTTGACCGTGTGTATTTGGCCGTCCGGCAATGCTACTCTCCACATGTGATGTCCCACCTTCCCCTTCTTTGCCTGTAGCACCCTGTTAGGATGTCCTGTTTGGTAGGCACGTGTTCCGCTATATGTGTTTGACTTCTCTGCATAGCTAATCATCAATGCGGTGGTTCAACAACCCGACTTGTCCACATGTGTACAGTTATGTGCACCGTGTCGTATGCAAACCTATATGGTTTGGGCGGTACATACCACATGCGGGATGTACACATTCTGCAGACACAATCACATGCAGCCATTTCCATATCTGTACCTGAGGTGGGTTGGTGACATGTGAGTGCGTGTTGCCAGCGTGGCACTGCCTAACACAAACATCTTACCACATTTCAGGTATGCACATTGTGTGTAGGTGTATAGCTGCACACGGATGCTAGCAGGTTTGGGTGCACAGGTGTACATGGGTGGGACTTACATGCTACAATGAGGCTATTGTGTATTACATCTGAATGCATGGGTTCTGCTTCTGGATATTACACTTCAACATCGCCATCCAGTGTATGCGACAGAGACGTTGCTGGGTGTGGGATATGCTGCTATGCACATGTTTGCCTGTGTTTAAGGTATCTTGGTTCCTTCCTGTTGTTATGTCAACACAGCTACCCGGCTATGTACTGTCACTACTGCTTGTGACCATTATGGTTGGCACCTTTTCCAATGACCATAGTGGGACATGTTTTGTGGGAACATCGGATTTTGCAGGACAACACATACCCACAGTAAGTGGAGTTGACAGGACTTTACTTGTTTGCCATAATATACGCTTATTCTGTTAGCATTTGGGTTCCTTATTCAGTTTCTTATGCCATGTATGTGTTTCATATACAAATTATATGTTTTATGCTACTATTACATGTATATTGCGGGAATATTTTTGGCAGGGAATCTCAGGTCATTTTCCATTTTTTCGAATTTTGCAGGGACACAACTGTCCAATGAGGGACTGTCCATGGCACATTGGGACAGCTGGTAACCCTGGTGACCATGCCCATGTCGCTACTGGGGTTGCCACCTTTCCAGTTGCCAAGGTGGGATATTTCCGGGACTCACATCTGAGTTTACAGACCGACACATACACACGGTCACTATATAGCATAGAACTTCACTTGTTTGCCTAAATAAAAGCTTATTGTTGTGGCAGTTTGGTTGCTTATTCTGTTTCTTGTGTCATTTAGGTATTTCAGTTACAGAAATAACCAATTCATGCTACCATTACATTAACTACGGGATATCATTATGTCCTACAATCTTAGCACATTTGCCATTTTAATATTCTTTTCCGGGACACAACTGCCCATAGAGGACTGCCCCTCGCAAAGTGGGACAGGTGGTGACCTTAGTCGCTACTCCTATGTCAGTGCGGCACGCTGACAGGCTGCTGTATACCGTCTGTGAGTAAAACCTCTGACGGTTCTTTGCGGAACAAACGCGGTCTCATGCGTATCCTTTGCTCCTTGGACGGGTACACTTAAGCCTTCGTGGGTTGTATTTGCTTCTCCGTTTAGTTGGGACGGGTACTATGTTGCATACTCTACGTGCGTTTCATTCTGCACGGGCCCTGGCTGCTGCCATTACTATTATGGGCGGACCGTGGCAGTCAGCACATTAGGTTGCTCACCGCATGCCGGCTTAGCCACGCCTCCGGACGCATCCTACTTGGGCTCGCTCACGTACACTACGCACGAGTCTGTGGCTGCGGTGCACTCTCATTAATATGCATATGGTGCTACTACGCCGGATATTCACTGCACCGCCGGCGCAGCCCTTACGCCGGCCTTGCGCCAAGCTTCATGAATCCCGGGGATAGTCGCATTTGTATCATTTCTATTTCCTGGTAGAGTGTCATTGCTGAATCTGTGATGTGTCAGTGTGATATCTAGGTCAAAGGTGAGACTAGCTGCTTTCAGCTTCTCTGTGAGAATTCTGAGAGTTGAAGCTTTTGAAGTAGCTCATGGACACTGTGCATGAGACAGCCCACATCCCAGATTGTCTCTCTTAACATTTTGGCGGGAAACTTATTAAAAACTAGTGATAAACAATCATTTAGCAGTGTAAATGCATCTAAACATGACAAAACCTTCACAATGTATTTTACAGGTTATTACAGCCTCTATGTAAGTGAAATTAAGCCCAAAATTATTAATAAGTAATAACACTCAATATTTTTGTCCCAACTCAATTTTTATGCAAATCTTATTATTTACTGTGTCTATATGATCAAAAGCATTTCTATATATTAATAAAGAAAAGAAAAAGAGAGTAGAAAGTAGAAGGGTGTAAGGCAGAAATAAAAAAATGTAAGAGAAAGCTATAAGAAGTATATACAATGGAATATTACTTACTGTTTATATTAATAGAGTTAAAAATAAAACATATTATTTACTATTATTTAGTTCTAATTATTATTAGTTAAAGCATGACAGATTATTTACAAACAAGCATAAGCAGTGTAATCAAGAAAGTATAATTAGGAATAGCATTTGAAGAACATATAAACTTTTTACAAGGAATAAATATGTTATTATTCTATTAATCATATTTTCACTACTCTTCTCTCCCTGCCTTCCACCCACTACATCATCTAAATAGAATGTCATTGTTTAAACAAAGAAAAGAAGAAAAGGAGAAGAAAAAAAAGATAAAGAAAAAAATGTATCAAATTACTGACCTTACTTCTCCTTTTCAGAAAGAGAAACAAGTTGAATCACAACTTGCCATTAAATCTCCAGATATTTTGACTAGTTATGAAGCAAAACATTTCTTTGCACACAAAGAATAACTTTGATTAAATCTTTTTCAAAATATGTGTTGCTTCTTGGAAATGCAGGAACTATATTTAAAAAGATTAATAATGAAATAAAATGATGAGAGAAAAAAAAACCTAGAACAAATAATTTGTTTTTTAGTCTCTTCTTCTTCTCTGAAGTCTTCCACGAAGTTTCAGTTGCCAGTCTCTTTAATGAAGGACTAGCCCATTCCATTTCTTCTATTTTATCCAAAATCTTATTTTTTTTGATAAACAGTAAAGCAGAGTCTAAGTCATCGAAAATTTTAGGACCATCAGGAAGGAAGATTTTAAGCTTGGCAGGAAACAGAAGGTATGTTTTAAACTGTGCTTTTTTAAGCTCCCTTATTAGTGGCAGAAAAACTTTTCTTTTAGCTATTACCATGGAAGAATAGTCATTGTCAAAACGCACAGTTGTCTCATTAATCTTAACAGGAGCTTTAGCCCAAGCAGATTTAAGAACCATCTCTTTATCAAAGATGATAGAAATCTAACTATAACTAATCTAGGAAAGTTTTTGTTGGAGGTAGTATTACCTATAGATCTATGTGTCCTTTCGATACCAAAAGACAATACTTCTGGTAAGTCTAAAGTTTTAGGCAGCCATGTTGTTAAAAAGAAGTAATATTGTTACCTTCAATATTTTCTGGCAGTCCAAAAATCCTAATGTTATTGCGCCTAGATCTATTTTCCAGGTCATCCAGCTTTGTTTGTAAATGTGTATTTTGTTTCAGCAGAAACTCAATGTTGATTTCCTCTTCTTGTATTCTATTTTCCATGTCATTCACAGCTTCTTCTATGCCTGTCATCTGGATCTTCTGTTGTTGCAGGTCTATATGTA
This sequence comes from Protopterus annectens, assembly GCF_019279795.1. NCBI lineage: Eukaryota > Metazoa > Chordata > Ceratodontiformes > Protopteridae > Protopterus > Protopterus annectens. The sequence continues at coordinate 851,427,236 of NC_056745.1, forward strand.
ACAAGTCTATTTGTTTTGTAGTTTTTTCTATGAAGGTGTCTATTTTAGTATCCATTTTATCCATCTTAGCAGTAAGTTGCTGGATTATAATTATCAGAGACTGAAGTTCTTTCTTGATGCTGGAGTCTTGAGAATTTGTCTTACTGGAACTCATTTCAGACTGATAAACTGACAGGAAAATTTCCAAAGTGATTTCTGACAGGAATATTGTTAAGATTTCCTTTCTTTTTTAGATATAGTTCAAGAACTATATAAAACAAACATATTTAGAAAGAAAATTACTTCAAAAATTAATTTTTTAAGTAATTAATTCCTGTCAGTGTAATGAAATTGGTGGAGCTGAAGAAATCTGCTGCTATCCTGTGTTCATCCTTGGCCACGCCCCCCCACCACCTCCTTTTCTGAAAAGTCTGTCATTACATATTACATTATAGCCTGGGGGAAGGAATTAATTATCGGGAGTAATAGGTTTTAACCAAGTTTCTGTTAGGGATAGTAGATTTGGGGAATAGGTGTATATTAGAGTATGTAGTAGATGCACTTTATTATTAATGCTACATATGTTTAAGTTCAGGAAAAGTAGGCTATTCTTTGGTCTGGAGAGTAAGGTTGAGTTGTTGCATGGGGGTGGTGAGGAGGCGGAGAGTGTGTCAGGGTTTTGGCCTGAATTAGGGTGTATGTCACCTGCTAATCTTAGTTGGTGACTGATATGGTGAAGGAGTTTTGATAGCATAGCACAAATGTGTATGTACTTATGTGTGGAAAGTGATTTTCTGATTGTTTTGATCAATGTTGTGGGTGCTAGAGGGATTGTGCTGTGATGGTAATTACTTGAGGATATGTGTAGGCTATAGTGTTTGCTGTGGGTGGTGTAATTGGATGTATGTCTTGATGGGATGGTAATGGCGATAGGAAGAGTGATGTCATAGGAGGTGAGGTGATAAGTTATAGCTAGTAGTGCAAGGGTGATGGTGCTGATTGCACACATGTTGAGTGGCTGTAATGGTATGTGTGCAGGAATTAGTGGAAGGAGTGTGTTAATTAGTGGGAGGTGTGTGTAGTAAATGAGGATTGGTAAATGGTGTTTTTTGGGTTGTTTTGTGATTAGTTTTGGGGTTAGTGGGAGGAGTGTATAGGTATAAGTTTTGAGGTAGTGGTTGTTAAATCCAGATTGAGATTCCCTACTCAAAAAATAATAAGGGGCTCAACTGAATATCACAGGCTGTCAGTATCACATTTCTTGGTTTGAAATGTTGGTAAATAAAGCCACAGTTAGTAAGGCCGCTTTGTTGCCTGAGTAACAGCAAGTCCAACAGTTCGTAAAAAAACAGCGTTAGTTCCCGTTTACAAAAAATACAAAAAAAATGGCAATGTGCAGGCATTCATGAAATGATGATAGCATCACCTCCATATATTTCCTTATGCCAGCAATCATCTAAAGCCTGATTATCACTCCATGCATGACACCAAAATAGCCAGTGGCAAACTGGGTGTTGATATACATTCATAGGCCCACAAATGAAATTGGTTATATGAAGCCAATATTGTGTATAAGTACGTATCATTCATACAAAAATCGCTGAAATTGTTGATGTTCACCTGCATAAACCACTCCAAAATTTTATAGTATACACGACCAATTATTCCAAAAGGAATAAAGGTCTAAACCACTCATAGGTACTAGGAAATGGTAGAGCCTTCCTCGTGTACACCAATGCTCGACTTTTACTTCTCCTCCTCATGACTTTATAATAACAAAAGTTCCACTTGTAGAGAAAAAACTTCCAATATGGATGCAACACAGTATGCAACGGACAGTTTACACAGTTTAAACAGCCAAACTGCCACAAAAAATAGTTGGCCCAATGCAAAGCAGAGTCTAAACAGTATAATATTGCTACAAAAACTGTAATGATAAAGTCCACCTCATATAATTAAAGTTCCAACTTCGGGAAATCGGTTGGTATTCACCTCTTCCGATAGAATTTTTGTTTTGTGGACGGTGGAATTGCAGCTCTCAGTTTTACGATCTTTGCAGGTAAGAAGCATGACTTTGGTTTTGTAAGTTCCGTTTTGTCACCTTTCTCTGAAACATCTGTCTGGAATTTGCCAACCTCACAATGGTCTTCTTTACCACATTTTTTTTCTGTTGTATTCTTGCTTTTCTGTTTTGTAATGTAAAATACCACCATAAATATACGATACCAACTGCTTTCGAGGGTTAGTATTCATAAAAACGAGTGCCACTGACTTCAAAGTAAAACAAGCATCAAGCAGCCTCCTTATATAATTTCCACTGTATCCCTACAGTAGTATTCAGAAAAAGGATACCATTCGAAAGTTTGAGACTCAATAGTGCCTGCTCTAAAACTGCTATTATTTGGGCGGGTTCTTTATCTGCTATCAGTGCCGCCTTCTTGCAGCTAAGGAAACTCTGGATGAAGTATAGTCTGTAAAGATACTGTTTTGAAAGCCAAAACTCAGTGAACCCAAAGCTGAAAAAAAAAGTCTGCAGCCGTTGCTCTCGGGCTTCCACAGAAAATGCGCTCTGCCCAGTCTGACCTTGCAGGTGATACAAAAGGCCACACAACAACACCCAAGTCTCACTCAGCAAAAATGAAACTGCTGTCCGTAGTGACTCTCCCAGGAACCGCAAGAGCCCAGCACAATCCAGATGTACTACCAGACTGAACGTCCACTGTTCCTATGTTCAAGTTGTGCTTTTGCCAGATATGTAGTTATCAGACACTGTTCATAAGGCATTACTTACAGTTTCTTCCTCTGTCAGTCTGGTGTTATTTTCCAGCCATTCACTCACAACAAAAGGGCGATACGATGTGGTCACTCTTCCATGCAGCTCGTTGCTATATATATGCTGAGCAAAGCTATTAAGTGAATGTTGAATTAGTATTCCAGTTGCTTTCAAGCTCCAGCAGAAGCCCTCTTCAAATGGTACTGGCATGTTTCTATTTTTAATTTGTCGATAGCAAAGACATTTCTCTGAAGACCAGTGACTGCAACTGAGAGGAGCTGTTTCAAAGATTTGATATCTTCTTGCACTTTCAGCATAGATTTGGAAGACATACGACTTATTTCCTCTTGGACCTGCTTTTGTTCCATACATTTCTGGAAACCATCCACATCTTGGCAGATTAAGGGAGGCAAATTTTCATCTCCGAGTGCTTTGCTGTCCTCTGTTGTGGTTCCCAGGTTTTTATTCTTTTTGTCTGCTGAACTGCTGAAATCGATTCCACCAAGCCCTTCACTGGATGATATTGCAGAAGCAGTGACTGCTCCCAAAGTTAGTCCTGTAGAACCTTGCCACAAACCTGCTGTTGCAGGAATAGATGTAACAGTGGAGGACAAAGGCAAACCCCTGTTTGAAGTGGAGGTGACCGGCAGTGTAAACAATGTGGCTGATGCAGCTGGTTTGTTGAATGACAGACTAAAAGCTGATGATGTAGTTGTGACAGGTCCTGTGTGAGTGCCTTCAAAAGTAAATCCAGCTGGTTTCTGTCCAAACAGTCCTCCTCCTAGGCTCATAGTGGATGATGAAGTAGTTGCAGCCGGTGTGGCTGGTGTAGAAGGAGTACCATTAATGCCTACAAAAATTGACCCACCTGTAGATCCAGCATTATTATCTGTAACATCAGATGCTCAAATTTTTCACTGCCTCAGTGGCATGTTGGTTCTGTGGCTCAATGAGTGTTTGGTGTGCTTAACATGTAGAATATCTTGATAACAGTGTAAGGTTTTCCAGCACTTTGGCAGGATGTTAAACTTCATCTAATACTTTGGGACAAACATTATTAATGGTCCTGATGGTCCTGAAACTTAATGTGCACTGCACTACCAAACAATCATCTACTCAATGCTCACGGCATCCATACCCCACAACTCATTGCATAGCTTGCACTGTAATATACCAACCAAATACTGCTATTCCCTAAAGAAACCATTGTCAAGTCACCAGTTCGATGGAAGAACCTTCCAACAGCAAAGCTCTCAACTTTGTACTGCCCAAAATCTGCACACAACTAACCAATAACAGGATAACACAGGCCCAAAATGGGAACAACATTTTTGTACATTCTCATACCCTAATATGATAGCGTTGGAGCATGATTTTGTGATAGCGTGCATTATGAAAGATGTATAGCCTAAAACTCAACTGCCTTGCATTGTTTAGTGATTTGACTCCATAACAACTTGACAAAACCCCCAAATGGGAGCCAGATCCTGAACATGCTTAAAATCTGTACACTCAAAAGGTAAAGTATGTATAGTGTATAGGTAATTTTTTCAGAATGACTTCTGATCCAGTACTCAAAGGCCAGTCAAGTTCCTGTGCCATTAATTGGAGACACACAGGTTTGACTGAGTGTGATTATAAAACACTGATCACTGAATGAAGTTAAAACAAAGGCAACAGCAGTAAATTATGTTCCCACACACGATCTGGTTTAGGAATATCCATATTTATGAGGACATGATAAAATGAAGTATTTAGGAATATTGATTAAAAATGGTTCTGGTGTGGCAGCTAAGGATATGTGGAAAGAGACTAAACAAAAGATAATACAAAAACTGAGAAAATGGATGCTTTGCTATATGGATATGAATAGTAAGATATAAGCAGTTAAAATGTTTTTAGTCCTTTTTGCCTTATACACAGGTAAGGCATAGTTTTGTCAACCAGTTTTGTCAACCAGAGGAGAGGTTGTGGATAGTAATTAATAAAGATCTAAAGGACTTTATCTGGGAGGCGAAAATGGAAAGAGTCATGTGATATAAGCTGATTCTTCCAGTAGAGCGGGGTGGATTGGAATTACCCAATTGGAAGGAGTATTTCAGAGCTACACAGTTAAGACTCCTATATACAGCACACGCAGAAAACTATAATTCAAAGTGGGAAGGAATGGTGATAAAAGAGGGGGGAAACTCAATAAACAAGGCAAGACCAGGTGTTTGGATGCAGGCCTTTAAGGAGAATAAAAATAACCATACAGAATATAATATCCATAAAGTAGCGGGAAGTATTCTAAGAACTAAGCCAACATGGGATTGGAGAAAGGAAATTCTGATGATAGTGATGACTGCAATTAGAGATATAGACAATAGGCAAGAGGGAGCTGGAATTTATTGGAAAATAACTCGCAAAGGAACCAATGTATTGGGAGCAAATAACTAGAGAGGGAAATATGATAGAATGGGAAGATGCCAAGAATTTATTTGGACTACAGGTTAGAGAGTGTCTTCTCCATCAGGGATTGATATCAGAGAATAGGCAAAGTGAAAGAAATAGGGGGGTCCAAAACAAAAGACCAGCACTGGTAGAGTTTTTAGTAGACTCTAGAACAGAAGCTACCATTAATAAAGGAATAATTAGTAAAGCATATAAAATATTGCATGATAGCTATAAGAATCAGTCAGACGAGGTTATTAAGGATTGGGAAGAGAGATTGTCTAAGCAATTAAACAAAGAAATAATAGGAGGATATATGTATGTCTCCCAAATATGCAATAAAATCTGGAAAATTTAGGATTTTTGCCTGGCAATGTTTGCATAGATATTTCTATAGCCCAGGAAGATTCCAGATAATTTTTCCTCAGGCAGTCAGCAAATGTTGGAGATGCGATGGAGATGAAAGAGGTAATTGGGAAGATATTTTTCGGAAGTTTGGTTAATTGGTGGAATTTAAAGATTCCCTCTGGGATGCGGTGTCAGAGATGCTGGGTGGGCAGATTTGTCTGACAAGGGAGATAATCTTTTATACCTATGATACGGAATCAGAATTGCCTAGACATGGTAACATCTTGCTGTGCCTATAAATGGTGGCTGCCAAATAAGCAATTACTAGAAAATGGAAATAAAAATCTAAACTAACTATACTAGAAGTAGTGAATATAGTAAAAGAGATAAAATGGGTTCAGGCACCTAGGCAGCAAGACATTTCCCTGTGGTACATTTGACTGGGGACACATGGCTAAAGTGATATTCAGCTGCAGAGAAATATGGCTGTTTGCAAATTCCCTGTGGGCAAAGAGAAGCACACACTGCCATACTCATAGCTTTAATAACCAAATGATGGGGGCAGTAGAAGTAATGAGTGTTGTGCTCAGTGTACAGCACATGCTTATGTAACTACAACATGTAGAAGTGTGCTACAGCATGCAGGAAATCTTGCAGACTACTGTAGTCACATTTATGCTCCAGTACGCATTTTAGGTAACGTTCCCTAGACACTGTGAAAGGGGTAGTGGTCCACACACTCCAGTTATAAAGGCACTGCCCATTGTGCACTGCATTTTTACTGCCACTGACATGCCCTCTGGCCAGCCTGCCTCTGATGCCTGCCATATTGCCTGCTGTCTCATGTTCACTTGGGAACCATGGACAATGTTTTCCCCCTGTACATTTGGTTATTAAAGCTGTGAGTATGGCAGTGTGTGCTTCTCTTTGCCCACAGGGAATTTTCAAACAGCAATATTTCTCTGCAGCTGAATGTCACTTCAGCTACGTGTCCCCAGTCAAATGTACCACAGGGAAATCTCTCGCTGCCTAGGTGCCTGAACCCAGATAAAACAACTGAAACTGAGAGCTTTAGAAAACAGTAGGAGCAAACTCTACATAGGAAAAATAGGGAACTGTGGGAGCAATACATACAAGGGAGGAATGAGGTTTAAAAGGCAGCAGTACTTATATGAGCTATGTAATCTATGACTGAAAAAGACTGGGTAGACTACAAGTGATGTATAACGTTTGCAACTGAGAGTGTGTTAGTATGGTTTGTGATGTAAAATGCTTGCAACTAGGATTGTGTCGTTGTGATTTGTTTTCATTTATATAAATATATGATTGCATGTAGTAAGTGATGGTTTAATAAAGATGCTTCTTGTTTAAAAAAAGTCAGGAATTGAATAATTTAGGTTATATGATATAGAGCAATATATGTGAAGTATAATATTTATTATATTAATTATATTTTGATTACTCTTATATGAATGTAAATTTGCCTATGTCACAAGTGATAACATAATAAAGGTGTTAAAAAAAAACACTGACCACTGACATGTTCCCAAAGTTCCTGCCATAGAATGCAGGCTGACAGCACAATGGATCTGCCTATCCATGTGCTTTCACTTGCACCATTCACCCTTGCACAAGCAACCTAATCAGTCTCCACATGGCCATATGACAGAATTGTAGCTGTTCCTAACACAAACTGTATTGAGTCCTGTAAAGAAAGCCAGGACAACCCTCAATATGTTGCGGAAAACTAACCCAACCATAATAAATGCTGCCAGCATCAGCTTAACTCAGTTTACAAATGTAATTAATGGAAATTATTTATGTGAATATATTTGAGTCATATACTTGATATTTTCCCAGTCTTTTTCATTTCAGGATATATTTACTATCACTAATGAATATTTGCTTCTTAATGTTATGTCAGATCCGTCAAATTGCATTTGGCCAGAACTGCTGTCACCAGACGTATGACCTTGATCAAAATTATGATAATTCACATTACTTCATATTTAGCAATTTATTTTTAGCCTTTAGTGATGAACCAATATTTATAAAATATAATATTTTATAACTAGATTGATATATTGCTAAGGTTCAGACATTTCATCATTAGAGTTCTGTATCTCATAAATTTATAAATACATTGAGTTATGATCAAAATGATCTGCTACAGCTGTAGGCAACCATAATGTTTCTTATATAAAACTAACACATGGTCCACTCTTGAAACACCTATAGATCAATAAATTGGGCAAAATATAATCCAGCTTACAATTCAGCAGTTGTTGCATATAAACAATTCATGTGCAACAGTTGACAAGGGACATTGATTTTCAAAAAAAAAAAAGAATTAATGTTTGCCTCCAGAATGCTAAAGGAACTATACCATAGTTTTCAAAACAGTAAGCACTAATAACATAAAAAAGCACACAAAGCAGATATAAGAATATTATTTACTTAAGTGCTTTCATCCTCAATACAAATGTTCATCAAAATACAAACACATACATTCAATCACCAGGCATTTTATTTGCCTGTATCAATTGTCACAACACTTCTTGTTGCTCAACTTTGTTTTAAAAATCATCTTCTCTCATATTTTTGTATATGATATCCAATCCAAAAAAATCCAAAAGCAAAAAAATGAAAAAATATTGTATTTTGGTAACTGTGACTGTAAAGGGCATTATTAATAATTTTGGTTTTAATATCATATATATATTCAGTAATTCTTTTTCTGAACATCCTGGTAGTAATGTCAACATGGAACACATTATATGAAACACACAGTGCTACATAAACTAAACCATTAATGGTGCAAGTAAATCTAACATTTACATATGGAATAACTCAGTAAAGCCTAAACGGAGCTATTCTGCATCTAAGCATAGTGGTGTGGCCTGAACATCGAGTTCGGAGGTGGAGCGATCCAGGAAACAAGGCTGTGGGTGTGCACAAGCCTCCAAGCACTCTGCTGCCACAGATGCAATTGCTGAATATAAATCACCTCATTTGCTGGTGAAAACCATGCAAATGAGGTGATTTACCAATCCAGGAAGCAGACAGGCATCCATTTAGGAGCCATGTCTGCAGTAAAAATGTATGTAGTAAGTAACCATGTACCAGACTGAAAAAAAAAACTGGGCTGTGACAACTAAAAGTAAAGCATAAATAACAACAAAATAACAAACAAACCACAACTGAAAGAAGAAAACAAACAAAATTTAATGAGAAGTTAGCCCTTTCGCAATCCAAACTGATCACTTCTTCAGACTTAAATCATACTACTGAACAGCCAAATTTAAATTAAAAGACAGCCTATCACAGTGGCGAATGTACTAACTAAATTAAAAAGTGCATTTATCTGAAACTTTAATTATTTAAAAGTTAGAAATATTTAAAAAAATGTACAAACTATTGGTAAAATGTATAAATAACACATAGTACAAAAAAACATTTGACAATAATTTTAATGTTTCAATGGTCTGGCTTTTAAAAAAGGTTCAAGTGATACCATACCATTAATTCCAGGGGGTTTATCATCCTGAACTTTCATAATCCACTTCTGTTCAACCTCCTCTGTCCTTTTATTAATATCTCTATCTCTCAAGCTTTCTGATAAAACCTCTAATACAAAAAAGATAAAAACATGGTGCATCCCTTTTTCTTGCACATGCTTAGCCAGTGCACTAGTTTCCTTATTTTTTACAATGTCTCTCGTGTGTTCCAGGATTCTATCTTTAATGCATCGATTTGTCTTCCCAATATAAAAAGCATCGTAATATTTACAGAAACTAAAGTAGACCACATTCTGTGTTTTACAATCTGTATAGAAGTCAGCCTCAACTTTAAATTTTTGACTTCTGTGTGAAAAAGAAGAGCCTGAATATATGTACTTACAGGCTGTACAATTTCTGCAGGGGAAGGTGCCGACTCTGTTCTTGATGGTCATTCCTGAGGACTTACAACAGAGCTGCCTCTTAAGTGACTTTCTATTAATAAATGAGAAATGTGGTACTGTATCAATTACAATGTCTAATTCAGTTATCGATGTTAATATATTCCAGTTTTTTTCAAAAATGTTACAAAATAACTTAATATCACTGGAGTATGATACTGGAAATCTAATTCTGTCATTATTAGCCCTTGAATTACTAGGGCTCCCTTCTGTTGAATGGGAAAAATCGAGTTTGCCACTACTATTACGTGCTTCACACATATGATTGACACTTTCAACTATCTCAGTTTGATTATAGCCCCTATCCATGAAATAGTTCCTCAATGTAGAGACTGCTACATTTAACCCATCATCTGTATTATGTATCCTGCTCATTCTCAAGAACTGCCCCTTAAGAATATTCTTACTCACATGTCTAGGGTGCATACTTAATTTATGTAGGATGCAATTCTTTCTGCTATAGTTTCTGTACAGGTCTGTAGTTAATCCCCCAGGTTGTATCTTACTTTTACATCTAAAAACTCTATTCTCTCATTAGAGTATTTATACGTATACCTCAGAAAGTTGGTAGACATATGAAGATAATCAATGAATTGTTCTAATCTTTCTACTGTACTTCCCCATACGAGGAAGACATCATTTACAAAACGTACATACCATAAAATTGTATTACTAAAATCATTGCCTTGGAGTAGAGTATTGTGTTCCCATTGTACCAATGCTAGGTTGGCATAGCTAAAAGTAAAGTATGCATTAGGTGCATTAGGCATGCCAATGGCCAAAACTATGGCCATTGGCATGTAAAACTGATGCAAAATGTAAAAAAAAATTAAAATCTTTTTTTGGCACATTTTCCATGTTTAAGTGGAGTGCAGCAGCGCACAAACATGCAATCTTGCAAAGAATAAATTTAAAATAGTAAAAAGGGAGTATTAAAGGTTAAATGAATTTCCCCATTATACTGGCCAGCATACAGACTCATACAATGGTAGGTTATAGTGGTTGCTAAGGCTCCCGTGTAGTGTTGTAACTAGGGTATACTCAATTAGGTGTATGTAAATGGGCTAAGTTTAGTGAATAGCAAAATGGGTCACCATGTCTGCAGGTACCTAACAGTGTAGGGGCCACAATGTTGTGGTGTAGGCAGAAGGGGCAGCTGACATGAAAAGGGGGTGTGTCATGGTTTGTGTAAGCACATTGGAGCTCAGCAGCTCCTGTTTGCACTCAGCTAAGCACAACTAAGCAGGGGGCATGTGTCTGATTGCTGCTAAGCTGTGCTTAGCTAGTTAAAGAAATGCTAAGCATGTTCATGTCCAGGTAAGCACCTTTTCTGCTCAGCACTAGCTCCACTGGTTTGCACCATGGGGCTTAAAACTGGAGGAAACTGAAAAAAAAAAATAAAAGGAAATAGCAGACAAAATGCAATCAACTATAAATGACTAATAAGGCCTCTGCCACTCACAGTGGGTCATTCAAACCCCTCAATAATGTAGCTGGCAGGTGGAATGTATCATAGTCAGACAACCATACAGGCTGCATCTGCAGCACACCAGTATAAAGTATGCAAACCCCCTTCAATCTGATTTTTCCCACATACTCAGCACCATTGGAATACACACTTGGGAATTTTAACTGACAACATTATAGGGGCTGCTGCTGCTTTGCAACCTTTCTATGTGCTACAGACTGAGGGCGGTGATGAGGATGATGCTGACAACCAGCCCAGACTGAGGAGACGAAGAGTGTTCAGACCCAGGGTAACCTTTCAGGGGCTACATGAGCTGGCGATAGTAGACCACTACAGGGTGGACAGGGACATACTACAGCAACTCACTGAGGTCTGCCATCCTCACCTCAGTCTTAGAGCCAACAGAGCAGAACCCATCCCAGTGGAAACAAAGGTATGTGTAGCCTTAACAATACTTGTAACAGGTACTTTCCAAAGACCTACTGGGGACATTATGGGGGTCTCACAGACATCTGCATCTGGGGTACTCCACCAGTTCCTGGATGTCATGTTAAGACATGCCAGTGAGCACATTTATTTCCCCAGCACCCCTGAGAAGAAAACCAGTAATATGCATCTTTTCCACCATGTAGCACACTAACCAGAGGCACTGGGTACCATAAACTGCACTCATGTCCACATCAAAGCACCACCTGGTGAAGAGGGTAGAGTCTATGTCACCTGCAAGGGGTATCACTCCATCAACTGCCAGGTCGTCTGCAATGCCCAGGGCATTATCATCAATGTGTGTGCTGGCAGCCCTGGCAGTTATCATGACTCCCACATCTGGCATGCATCACAGCTGCACCAGGCATTTGCCAGGGGGGGACATCCCGAATGACCATCTAGTGGGGGATGCTGGCTATGCACTGGAAACATGGATGATGACACCTATCAGAAATGCACACACACATACACACACACACACACACACACACACACACACACACACACACACACACACACACACACACACACACACACACACACTGAAAAGTGCTATAATGAGGCACACACACAAACTAGGAACATCATAGAGCATGCATTTGCGCTGCGCAAGTCACAGTTCTGCTGCCTTGACATATCTGGTGGAGCCCTGCAGTACTCTCCAGCCACATGTGCACACATGTTCATAGTATCTGCCATGTTACACAATTTGATCCTGTGGAAGCAGCTGCAGCAGGAACATTACAGGGAAAGGGGACACAGCCCCCTACCATTGCCAAGTTCCCCACAGGCACAGGGTGACTCAGAAGAGGAATCCCCCTCAGCCTGTCCCTGTAGGCAGACGTAGGTATGCCCAGTAAACCCCAGCCTTTGCAAAGAAGGGACCCATGGACTGACACCTCTCTCTGACTTGCACACACAGTAAAAGGGATGCCATACACATCACACTACCTGTACCTTACATGTATATGCTGTGTACTGAGTGCATCCGACAGAGTTAGCCCTGAAGCACTGTCCTCACAACTGTGCAGGCACAAGGTAAGTCGCTCTTCTTAACAACAAATGAATGGAGTAGTATGTTGTAGTAGCATATCTATGGTATCTTTGCATGTATGCAAGGGAATGGGGTGGCCTACCAGGATAGCAGCAGACAACTGACAGCTATCTGGGACAACAGGAAATGTCCATCAAATATTGTCTTCCCTGAATATGCAGTAGTCCACTAGGTGGCAAAACTCACTGCAGTATATGTGGGGGACTAACAAACTGCAGGGTCATAGGTCACATGGATGGATGCCAATGTTGCAGTCCCATACACACCTCTCAGCCTCTCCCAGCAAGTCAGCTGTACAAAGCCATAAATGTGTGGTAAAGGCCCACAAATAGGAACAATGATGACATATTCCTCTTACAAACTTACACAGTGATATCACAGTAGGTCTTGCAGTTGCATTAAGTCTCTGAAGGATAAGAAGTCTGAAACTCAAATGCCTGTCATTACTTTCTAACCTTTAGTCTTTAGTGATATGCCAGTATTCTCCAATACAAGCACAATACTATGCTAAATGGAACCAAAATGTAAAGCAAACATCTGGACAGTCTGTGCAAATGTGTACAGTTGAGAGGTATGCCCCCTCCCCGCAACACACCCATGTTTCCATAGAAATACAGTAACATTTATGTTTGTAGGGTAATAGCATCAGAGCACACATTCCCAGGGCTGTCCCAATCAACTTGATAATTTGTTGCATGTCCATAATATGCAGGGGTCAATGAGCTATGTATATGCGTGGTTAATACAGTCAGGAATTAGGCAGCACTTACTGTTGGCTGTTGTAGCTTAGTGGTCTAAGTACAGTACTGTGGTTGACAGGGTGCATGTTTTGAGACTTTCTGTGCCAAGTACTTTGCATGTCAGCTACACCTACTGTAGGAGTTGTATACACTGTCCAGAAGTCAATATCTATTGCTGCAGGAAAGCTGGACAATTCAGAAACAGAGGGCCTCACATATGGACAGTAGACAGTTCGGAGTAACCTACACAGTACCTAGTAGGACAGCAGGTTTTTGAAAGTCATTGTACTGCCTGGTTATAAATGGCTGCGAACTCATTGTGTCAGTACTGACAACAAGTCACTGGGCACCATCCATACCCCTGGAATGACACGGTGTCACAGAAGGACCACAATTATGCCTCGTATATCTGTTCTGCGTGTCATAACATTGCATTTTCCTGTCAAACTGTTTGCAAAACAATAAAGGTTGATGTGAAAACATCAGTGGCAGACAGTGGAGAAGCAGACTTCATACCCATAAGAAAAAGCAAGCTAATACCAAACCGGTCTCCCAACTGTCTATGGTTGGCAGAGCAATAATAACACCCTGTCCCCGTATGTGGGCCTGTGTCTGACTGTCATATATGGGTCTGTCCAGATGTCAGTCTGTGATGGTTTGACAGCTATGGTCAACATGTAGCCTTATAATAACATTGCAACACAAACCATCTGAGGACCACAGCAGATGTAGGGGTGCAGTGATGGACAACCTGGCAAACAGGTACACTCATAGGTGTGAAGTCCATAACCCTGTATGTGATGTTATGACTTCTACCCCACTCACACCTGAAATACAAATACATAACAGCAGCAACTGTCGACAAAGCCTGTGACTGGACTACAGAAGGACAAAGAGACACATATAAGGGGAAGGGGAACCACTGGCCAGAAAAATGGAAAATGTGCACACCAGAACAAATTGTGCAGTAACATAGATTCCCTACAGTGTATGGAGTCAGCAAACATCACCCACAACTACACAACAAACACCCACATATGTGGAGGTTCTCAACAAAAATAAACCCAAACAAAGGACACTTCAGAGGCAAAAACACATGAGAACTCCACAAACCTCCACACCACATACCATGCACAGCCCACACACCAGTGTCTTGCAACCACTAAGGCCTAGCCATAAACCCAACATATTACTCATAGGAGACTCCATTGTGAGACACACAGATGTGCCTCTCACGAAGCTGAATAAGGAGAAAGTCACGGTTACTTGTCTGTCAGGTGCCAGAATCCACTATATCACACATGCACTCAAGTCTCTCCGCAACAGGTACTGTTATGACTCTGTCCTAGTCCATGTTGGTGTGAATGACTTCAGATGTACCTCCCTGGACTATAGGAAGACAGACATGATTGATCTGGCTGAATATGTGTCCCATGCAGGTATGTCCCTAGGTTCATAGGTTCATAGGTTGGTACTAGGCTATCAGCCCTAGGGCCTATACAAGCCTAGCCATAACAATTCCCTGGCTATTTTTTCCCACACTATTTACTTCCCTGGACTTAAGCACAGGCTTAAGCACATTCTACCGTCACCCAGAATGACGTCTCAGTACAAACAGAAAATGATTGACATTAACAATTGGCTTACTTTCTGGTGTCATCCCAAGGGGATTCAGTGCCTGACAGCCTGGGAACATATGATCGACAGACCACACTGCTTTCCTAGAGATGGCCTGCATCTGTCTCACTTGGGCTTCAGGCTTCTGGCAAAGGCTCTTGCCTCCTCCATAGTGCCTTTTTTAGGAAAGTCATGAGGTCAATACTATCAACATAAAACTCTCAACAAAACACAAATTAAAGGTCATGCTGCTAAACGCTAGGAGTCTAAACATGAAACTGCACTCATTGCAAGCATTCTTAACCCTGGAAGATGCTGACATTTGTGCAGTCACAAAAACCTCAATCAAAGCTTCAGAAAGCAACCCACCCTTACCTGGTCACTCATCCTATCACACAGCCAGACCCCAAAATGTGTCTAGCAAAGCCAAAGGAGGTGGAGTATAAATATATATTTAACAGACACACACCTCAAGGGCTGGTCAAACAGTCTGACACACACGAGACACTCCAGGTGCAGTTAACCATTGAGAAGACCCCTATTCAAATTATAGGTAGCTACAGGCCCACATATTTGACTCAGGATGCCCACTCCAACTATCTGGACCTCTACAAATCTATCAAGATTCAACAGTTTACCCTGATCCTGGCTGTATTTAATTACCCAACCATAGACTGGAAAAACAACTCATGTGAGAACAGAAATGTACAGAGGTTCCCCCATTTTATCAATGCAAATGCCTTGGGACAGCTACTTGATACCCTCACAAGATGTGATACATATCTTGGACTTGGTAGTAACAAACATGATTAACCACTGCAGCACCCATGCAGTATCATCCTCCATGGCAAGATCTGACATAAAAGCGGTCACTTTCGAAATCACCATCTTCTCTGACCCTCCTCTAGCTATGGCAAAAAAAGAAATTCTCCAAAGCTGATTACAACTACCTTAGGGATGGTATAAACAGCTGCAAAGCCCCCTCCCCACTGTAGGAACAGGCACCGATGTCCAAATGTACACCAATGTACTATACAAGCATATATATATATATGTATGTATACATATATATATATATATATATATATATATATATATATATATATATATATATATATATATATATATATATATGTATATATATATATATATATATATATATATATATATATATATATATATATATATATATATATATATATGTATATATATATATATATATATATATATATATATATATACATATATATACATATATATATATATATATATATATATACATATATATATATATATATATATATATATATATATATATATATAGATATATATATATAGATGCATGGAATCCGGAATACCTGACAGAACAACATCATCCTCTGCAAGGAAGAGTAAACCTGTCTGGTAGACATCTGTAATAAAGAAACTATATAACAAAAGGAAAAAAAAATTCTGCCCAAGACCAAGAAGGAGCAGGTTCCTAATTGGAAGCAATCTCTCCTTAGCCTGAACAAGCAAATAAGAGCACCAGAGAAATCCTCTAAAGGCAACAACAATTCCAAATTGCCCACATTTACTAGAGACAATCATAAGGCCTTCTTCACATATCCAACAAGAAGTAAGATGAAGCAACACCAGGCTATCATAAAACAAGCAGTAGTTTATTCAGGAAACAGGCACAGGCAAAGGCATAAGCACATCTGATGAAGCAATTGTAATACTGCAATAGCGCTTATACCTTTGCCTGTGCCTGTTTCCTGAATAAACCTTTGCTGGTTTTATGATTGCCTGGTGTTGCTTCATCTTCCTTCTGCGTGTTGAATTTATATTTTGGTTCAAGAAGCATTTATTCAGCACACACTGGTATTATTGGACTTTTGCCTTCTTCACATAAGTCTGCAGTCTCAAAGGAAGCTCCCAGATCTGTTCAGAACTGGTGGTCAAAGACACCACATACACAAATGCTGTAGATATAGCCAATCTACTGGTTGGCAGATTCAATGGAAACTTCTCCCCTCTGTCTCCCCCATCTGTAAATCAGGACATCCCTAGTACCTACCCCCTACCCCTTATCTCTATGGAAGAGGTCATCACTACCCTCTCAAAGGCAAAAAAGACAGTCTCCATGGGGCCCAGCAACATCCCAGGCTGCATCCTACAGGAACTCAGGCATGAACTTGCAGCACCATTAGGCACCCCAGGCAACCAAAGCCTGATTACCAGCTTTGTCCCAGCCAAGCGGAGGACAGCCACTATCATCCCTTTACACAAAGGTGGAGCGTCTACCAGTCCAGGAAATTATATACCCATTAGCCTAACTACCCTGATCTGCAAGGCCATGCAATGGATTATCAAGGACCTCATTAACAGGGACATTGGCAAATTCCAAATAGTCAACCCCACACAGTTTGGCCTTGACAAGGGGAGGTAGGTCTGTTAAATCTGGTTGACTTGTTTGAGAGAAGGCCATGGGAAAGACGGTGCACACTGCCCACCTTGACTTGGCCAAAGCATTTGACACTATTCCCCTCTTAGCCATAGTAGATAAACTTGGTCAACTAGGCATCAATCCATATGTTACCAGATAGGTAGCAAACTGTCACACTGATAAAACCCACCTAATCATAATAGGGGTAGGCAACTCAAGCAGTAGACCCATAACGAGTGGCGTACCCTAGAGATCACTCTTGGGGCCTCTGTTATATGGGATATACTTCTCTGAGGTGCAGGCCAAAACCAGTGGCCTATGGCTGACCAAGTTTGCAGATGACTGCAAGCTGCAGTCATCAATTCCCCAAGTGATGTGGATGTCCTCCAAGAGGTCTCACCCAAACAAATGACTGGTGCCAGAAACATGGCCTCAAGCTGAATGCCAGAAAATGCATCATCATCCCCTTTGGGGAAGAGTGACATCCCCACATATTATCACATTAAAAACAATGTCCTACGTACAAATCAGTAGTGAGGGATTTGGCCACCCTGGTTGATAGCAACCCGACTTATGACCACCATGTTTAGTTATTTATTTTACATTTGTTGACCTGGATAGTTCGACTGGATATATGTCCATTTTCAGCAGAGGCCCGGGGAGAAAAGCACCAAGATAATAATACACATTGAACATTTAGTAAATGTTAGTTTCAAGCAGATTACAGTGATAAGCAATACCAGCATTTAGCACATATAGTACTAACTTATTATAAAACACTTTACAAAATATTATTTTCAAAGTTATATATACATTAAATTACATTCAGGTTTAAGACACATTGAGCAGCAATTATACAATTGACTCTTCCTGAAATGGTGTGGTAGAAAAACGTTAGAAGTAGTTGAAGATAAGGCACCTATGTGATGAGGTCACTAGTATTTCTTGAGTTTGTTTTTGAATTGAGTTAGTGAGGGTTCTTGGGTCAAGTCAGCTGGGAGTCTGTTCCATGTCTTTCCAACAGAGTTGGCAAACAGAGAGTCCCCAGCTAAGTAGTTGGATTTGTATGTTTGAACTAGGAGTCTAGTGGATGATTGCAGTGGGCAGGTGCTGGTGTAGGGGCTGATAATATTTTTTAGTGCAGGTGCATTTTCTAGTTGATAAAGGACTCTATGTGCCACTATTAGCTGGTTGAACTGCAGTCGGCTAGGCAGTTTAAGGCATCCTAGATGATTTAGCTTGTGACAATGGTGTGTCCGGTAGGCTGTATCAGTAGCAAATCTGGCAATGTGGTTATAGCAGGATGAGGGTTTATTAAGAACTGTTTTATTTAAGTTGGAGAAAAGAGGTGAGGGATAGAGGAGTTGATAGTAGATGGGAATGGGCAATTGCAGTTCTAGCAAGTGGGGTAAGGAAAGGTTTGATTTTGTAAAGAGAGCCAAGTTTTTTATTAATGGTTTTGATAGTTTGATTAATATGTCCATCAGACTTGAGGTTATCAACTATGACCCACAGTAGTTTAGTTTGGGCTTCTGGGGAGATGATAGTGCCATTGTTAGCGGTTATGTTGAAGGATGACAAGGGGGGTCCTGGGTGTAGGGGAGAAGAGGAGCAGCTTAGTTTTGTTGGGGGTTAGGATTACTGAAGGTATTTTGGGTTAATGTGAATAAAGTAGCTGGTGAAGTGTCAGAACAAATCAAGGTAGAGTCATCTGCATAATGAATGCAGGTAGCATCTGGGATGACTGAATGAAGGTCATTGATAAAGATGGAGAAAAGAAGGGGTCCTAGTATCGAGCCCTGGGGGACTCCTAATGTGATCGGTAGGCGAGATGATAGCTTGTCCTGCCATAGGAGTGCCTGTTGCCTGCCCTGCAGATAGGAATGAAACCACTGGAGTGCATGGATGTTTAAGGAAAAGGCCTTCAAGGTATTTATAATCATTTTGTGGTCAACCATGTCAAAAGCCTTGGATAGATCTTGAAAGAGTGCTGAGGATAGTTTATTATTGCAGTTGTAGTTAATGACATTAGAGAAAGAGAAGAGGGCAGAAGTAGGGCTGTAGTGTGCCT
This sequence comes from Protopterus annectens, assembly GCF_019279795.1. Taxonomy (NCBI): domain Eukaryota; kingdom Metazoa; phylum Chordata; order Ceratodontiformes; family Protopteridae; genus Protopterus; species Protopterus annectens. The sequence goes on from NC_056745.1 coordinate 851,446,591, forward strand.
TAAAGCCATACCGAAAGTTGGACAACAGCTCGTTTTGTGTGAGGTAGTGCATGAGCTGTATGTGTACACACTTCTCCATAATTTTAGCTAGAGGTGACAGAAAAGGTATGGGTCTAAAGTTTGACAGTTCAGTGGATCTGCTTCCTTTATAGAGAGGTATGACATGGGAGATTTTCCATATATTGGGTACAGTAGTTCCAGATATAGCTCTGTTGATCAATATTGAGATGGGGTATGCTATGGTGTCAGCAGCCTTTCGCAGATAGTCTGCTGGGAGGAGATTGGCAGCCAGGGTGGTGGATCTTAGTTTCTTAAGTAGGGCATGAATAAGTTGAGTAGGAACAGGTTGGAAGGTAAAGTATGTTTGGGTACTGGGTGTGGCTGCAGTAGAATTAGAGCCATTGGGAGATAGTTGGCTGGCTAGAAACTGGATAGTCTCTGTGAAGAAGCTGTTGAAGTTATTAGCAATGTCTACTGGAGATTTTTGTTGGGAAGCTGAGGGGGGGTGGAGTGGCGGTTTGGCCTGGGTGGAGTAGTTTGTTTATTCCTGCCTGTTTTGGTGTTTTTGCAGTAGATGGTAGTAGTGGTTCTTTTTGTCTAAGGTTATGGATTCCTTAGCTGTCTGAATCTTAGTTGATCAAGTGGGGCTTTTGTTTTTCGGTAGGTGGCCCATGATTTGTTTCTGAGTGAAATTTTGGTTTTGGTATCTTTATAAAGCCATGGTGCAATATAATCTTTGGTTCTAATAGAGCGGCTGGGAGCATGGGAGTTAAGAATGGCAAGGAATTTGGTGTTAAAGTATGCTACTGCGTCATCTGGGGGGAGACTTTTTAGTACTGACCAGTTGCATGCCTTAAGTTTATTTTGAAACTTGGTGAGAATAAAATTCTTGTTGCTTCTTAATGTTCTATAGGTGGGTTGGTAGGAGCAGTGTACTTTGAGCTTGATTACATAGGTGAGACAGTGGTCACTCAGGTCATCAGGCAAAGTGCCTGATTTATAAGATTGAAGATGGGTATTGATGAGTATCCAGTCTAGGGTACTTTCCTTGTTATTGGGTTTTCCTGTCCTGGTGGGGGAGGTTATGATTTGAGTAAATCCATAGAGGTTTATGTGGGTTGTGGGGGTTTCACAAAAGCAAGTGTTCCAGTCAATGTTGAAATTCCCAGGAACAATTGTTTCTTGGGGGTAGTTATTGGATAACCAATATAAGAAGTATTCTAAGGTTTCTGTGATCCTCCTTGGAGGAATGTAGACCCAGACAATGTTTACATTTTTGTTTTTATTAATTTGTATTTTTGAGATAAGAATTTCAGCATTATTGAACTGGGGTGGTTGTTGGGTATCTATGCTGACAGATAGGGTAGACTTGTAAAGTATGGCTACCCCACCACCCTTTCTTGTGGTACAGTCTAGTCGAAACATATTGTAGCCTGGTGGCATAATCTCATGGTCCTTGGTGGGAGACTTTGGCCACGGTTCTGTTAGGCATAATATATTTGGAGAATGAACAGCTAAGAGGGCATGCAGGTGCTGAGTTTTGCTATTTATGTTCCTAATGTATAGATGGCAGGCTAGCAGTGAGTTAGAAGGTCTATTTGTTGGAGCTATGGTGGTAGGGGATATAGTAGGGGGATTAGGGCCAACAGGTGAGGATGGACCAGGGTTTGGGTGGATGTCGCCATCCTTTGTGAGGTTGTAGTGTATCCTGAATATGAGTTTTAAGATTTTGAATAAAGTTTTGTAATAGTGTCTAGTTTTAGGACTAATGTAACTAGGTCTAGTAAGATGGTAGTATTTAGGGGTTAAGGGGGTAAGCATGAGGGAAGTGAGTAAGGGTGCATTATTATCTGTTGTAGATGGGATAGATGTTTGGAATTTAGGGTAGTGGAAACCTGGGTGATCCTGATATTCGTAGGTGGTTAGGAGATATGGGATGAGTAAAAGGGGTAGAAGTAGAGCTAATAAGACTATTTTGTGTGATAGCATACCTACTGAATAAGATTTGAAACTTAGGCAAATGGAATAATAGAGTTGGAGGGGACTGGTAGTATCAGGGTGAGGGTGGTGCTGTTGAATGACCAGTTGTTACTGATTGGTTTAAAAATGTGGGGTATGGTCTGTACCAATAAATGTAGCAGCACCAGGGGTGGGAGGTATTTGGGAGCAGGGTGGGGTGAGAAGCGAGGGCAAGCGAAGCAGGGATGAATCAATGCCTGCACTAAGTTGTAGCAGTTTGACCTGTTTGTGGAAAGAGGGGGGTGGGGGAAAAGAGAAGGCAGTAGGAATGGTTAGAGGGATACATTGATTGACTCAATTCACCACACCAGAGGTAAGTTGAATGTAAGAGCCAAAAATCTGCACTCAGCACTTTATTACTTGCACTCAGCACTTTAATTTAACTTACGTTTAGCAGGAAAGACAGACCAACAGTATACAATTTTGAGAGGATTTTTACAAGAGTTACTTGTTCAAATGTCAGACAAGTCAGTAAAAGTTTCAGCAGGAATCTATGTCTGAGTGTTAGAAAGCCAGAAAGGTACAAGGCATTCCTGTAAAAATTAGGGTCAGAGAGACAAATGTTTGAGTCAGCGTACTTTTAGTTACAGGGGAAGGAGCAAACAGTCAAGTAGAAAAGAGCCCTATGGCTGACCAAAATGGGGACTTGCTTAATTACACAGCACTGTAAGAGAAAGCTTAACAAATGTTTTTTATATGTGTAACCTAGTCTGATTAATTGCTGGGAGAAACAGTTTTTGTTGTGGTAGCCAATTGCAATCCTGTAGACACCGTTATGCAGGAGCTGCAGTATGCTAGTGTAGATAAATGTGAGGTTCAACTAGGGAAAGAAAAGCAGAGATTCTAGTATAAGCATTAAGGCAGCAACAGGCAGTTATTTTATAATAGTACATTCAGAAAGATTGGGGGGTAAAGTAGCACACTTCAGAATGGACTAGGATTTATAACTAAGGAACCTAAGCAAGAGAGCAATGCAGTAAATAACCACTTGCCAGATGTTAAAGATATACCAGAAAAACTAAATGAATTGTTCACAATTGTACAACTGGAAAATTATCAGAAAAAGCAATTCAGGTACCGCTAGCACAACTTATTCAGGTCATAAAAGCACTTCTTCAATGTGTGTGTAGAATTTAAACATTAAAAACATATGCAGCAAGTAGTATCTCTGATTATACACTTTCTCTAGCTACAGGTTCAGTTTAAACGCAAATATTACCACAAAATTCAGTAAAGTCACTAGCTACTTAGAGCTTCTGCAACAAATATAGAGCAGTATGTGCAGTATCAGAATTTAGCAGCAGGTCATTCAGTTACACACAAAAAACAGTAAAAAATCCATACAATGAAGAAACCTACACTGAGTCACACCAGGTCAGCCAAGGGGGGAAGAGAGAGGGAAATCCTAAGCACCTAGATTTGAAAATGATGCCTGTACTAAGTTGTAGCAGTTTAACCTGTTTGAGGAAAGGGGGGCTCTTCAAAAAGAACCTTGATGATTGGATGGGAGATAGGAAATTCACCCCAGGGAGCATGTCAATTGCCCTGCTAGACAGGGGATCAGGGAAGTAATAGCCAAGGAATTGTTATGGCTAGGCTTGTATAGGCCCTAGGGTCAATAGCCTAGTACCAAACTATGAACCTATGAACCTATGGTTAGAGGGATACCTTGATTGACTCAAGACATCACACCAGAGGTAAGTTGTTAGTAAGTTGTTGTAAGTATATTGCTTTTATTGTAAGGAATGCTTTCTACATGGCCCACCTAATAAGTAAGGGTATCTCATCCACTGACAAAGAGGTCATAAGATCCATGTATTCTACCCTTATAAGGCCAATTATTAGGCCAATTATTAAATTATTAATGACCCCTTCGGCATGTACCTCACAAAGCACATGCAACAGCTGGAGAGACCACAGAGGTTCCTTACCTGGCGAATCCAGAGCCTCAAACACCTACCCTACACAGATAGGCTAAAAGCACTGTCCCTCTATTCAGTTCCATACAGACTCCTCAGAGTTGACCTCTATCTGGCATACAAAGCAGTCCAGATCCTGCCTTGATAGGACTGCTGCGCATCTAGAAGTCAAACTCCACTTAAGCAACCGGTAGGCACAGCATCAACCTGGTCTGTGATATCAATAGGACTTGTTGGCATGACAGGTGTGTCCCACAGACTCCCCCATCTGTGGAATATACTCCCTGTCCATGTCAAGCAAAGTACTTCCAATAGCCTTTTTGAAGTGCACTCTGGATAACTGGATGGGAAACAAAAAATACACTCATGGGATTCCACCAGTGTCCCTGCTGGACAGGGGCTCTGGGTGCTGGCATATCTAAACATGGGCTACACTCTTGTCTGCTAGGGTTATAAGGGCCTCAGGGCCAATAGCCTAGTAACCTCCTATGAACCTATGAACCTATAAACAAATGTCTGTCAGCGGTTCACCACATTACTATATACTGCTCTGCCACTGACATACCAGGAAATCACAGTGCAAGGTAGAATATGCCACGCATATTATGGAAAACTCTGCTCAGTCCAATGCACTCTGTGCCCACACCAGGATATGACTTTTCAGTTAATAAGGATACCACGTAACCAGGAGATCCCCGGCCAGTATATCACTGAGGTGCTGGACTGTTTACACAGCTTCATCAGCTTCATGAGCTGTAATACCTCTCAACTGCCCAGATTTTTGCAGAATGCCTAGATTTTTGGCTCATATTTTTGGTCTGTTCCTCATAAAATTTTTATTTTTCTGGTAAATCACTGGGATGATCTGAGGTTTTATGTCAGTAAATAATGACATACATTTCAGTTTCAGACCTCATATCCTTCAGAAAATGTATGCTAAAACAAACCCTGTTACTCTAGCAACTAAGTTTATAAGAGTGATATTTAAAATATGTCCCTATTTTTGGCCTATTGTCTCCTCATTTTGACAGGCTTTGTCCAGATTTCTTGCACTAAGAGGTTGAGAGGTATAGCTGCAGCACACAAAACCCTTGATCAGAGTACAGCTATCTCTGGAATGGACTCTCACTCTTACTATAGAAGGTCATATTGGGCATGCTCCTACACTTAGAGAACTATAGACCAAGTCTATACCTGCATCAGACTATACAACTGTATTGTGCATATATATATTTGCATACAGACAACTATGTACACCTTAACTGTCTCTCCCTACCCCCATCACACAGGATTACCCTCAGCTATCTGTAGGTGGCCCATATGTGATATATATCTGCATCTGTTGGGTGTGATGCACACACATATATATGGCCAACATATACAAATATATCAATCATACACAGGCAGAGACAGGGGGAGAGAGAGACAGACAGTGACAGAGAGAGAGAGAGAGATAGAGAGAGAGAGAGACAGCCACAGAGAGAGAGTCATAGAGGGAGAGCAAGAGAGAGAGAGAGTGAGAGAGAGAGAGACCCTGAAAGGCATAGAGTGCTGTCCTGCTATAGACAATTGCACACCAGTTGTAGCCAGTGGCACATGCCAGTATGAAGGTGAGCTCCATTGTGTAATAGTAGTGAGGTAGGGTTTGTAATCTAACATCACCTGCTTTTGTGTGCACGTGTGTGTGTGTGTGTGTGTGTGTGTGTGTGTGTGTGTGTGTGTGTGTGTGTGTGTGTGTGTGTGTCTGTGCATGTGTGTTTGTAGGTTAAAGTATTTTGAGGCATTTCCCACCTAGTAGATTTCCCACTGCCCTACCTTGCAAGGCCTGCTGATGTCATTCACCATAGAAGCACCTTTGGACACTATCCAACCCTATAAGCTTTGTGACACGTGCAATAACTATGAAGCACTATAGTGGAAATAACTAGATAAGTAGGGGGTTTAATCTCCACTGGCAACTGTGTGTGGGTTAAAGTATTTTGAGGCCTTTTCCACCCAGTACACATCCCATTGCCCTACTTTTCAAGACCTGCTGATGTCATTCACCTTAGAAGTACCTTTGGACACTCTTCAACCCTATAAGCTCTGTGGTGTGTGCGATAACTATGTCACACTATAGTACATGTAACTAGATAAGTAGGGTATTCTTCAAAATCTCGATACTGTGGGTGTGTGTGTTGACTTTGCCATTTTGAGGCCTGTTCCACCCTGGTGCCCCCCCCCCCTATTGCATTACTTTACATGGCCTGTTCATGTCATCAACCTTAGATCCACTGTTGGACACTGTCTTGGCATATAAGCTTCGTGACACATGTAATAAGTGGGCAATACGGTAGTACATACAAGTAGGTAGGTAGGGGTTTGAATCTCAAAACAGCCAGTTATACTTCTGTATAGATTTGTGTGTGTGTGTGTGTGTGTGTGTGTGTGTGTGTGTGTGTGTGTGTGTGTGTGTGTGTGTTTAGTGTGAAGGATATCCCATGTGTGTGTTGGCTATACCATTTTAAGGCATGTTGACTCCCTCCCCATGGAATTACTTTAAAGAGCCTTTTGATGTCATCCACCTTACATCCACCATGTTAAACTCTACAGGCCATATTAGTCATCTGTACAAATGCATGCAGAATATCCAGATGGTTGCAACATATATGTGGTCCATGTTTCCTAGCAATGGGGTTTTATGACAAATCATTGGCAAATATGTGACAGTTGCCATAGTTACAGACATGTCAGCTTCAGTCCTTATAGCCATTTGAAATGTCATGCTGATGCAAAGGATGTTACCCTATCACTTGTCTAGGTTTGTAAGAGCAATATATGAGAACATTCACTATTATGGGTGGTTTATCCCACCATTAATGAAGTCATTTCCAAGATTAATTGGTGTAAGAGATTGTGAGTTATATCCCTGGCACATAATGTATGTGGCACATGCAGTATGTATGTAGCGCTATAGTACATACAACTACATAGTTAGGGGTTCTAATCTGACAATTGCCAACTGTGTGAGTGTATGTGTTTCTCTATGCATATCCCTTGTGGCTGTCTTCCTGTGTGCATGCAGTGGTATTTTGTGTGCCTGTTCTACCCTGTTAACTCACCCATTGCCAACCTAGTCATAGCCCCTACAGATGTAATCCACCTTACAAGCAGAGTTGCACATTTTCTACCATCAAATGCACTGTGGCACATTCAATAGTCATGTCAATCTGTATTGTGCATAACTTGATAGGTAGGCCATCTAATCAGAAAAGTGTCAACTCTGTGTGTATGTGTGTTTCAATGCATGTCCCCATGCAGCAGTGTGTATGTTTCAGATAGATCTACAATGTTAAGGTCCTGTGACCCCCCCCCATTGACAATCCTAACAGCCCCTGCAATTTTCATCCACCTGAATAGTAGTGGCAGACACTGCAACACTATAATAGCTCTGTGGTGCTTGTGTTATGAATATAGCAGTATCTTTTGTAAAACTAGGCAGGTAGAGGTTCTACTATCAGCAAGGGCAGATCATGAGTGTGTGCGTGTGTATGTGTGTGTGTGTGTGTGTGTGTGTGTGTGTGTGTGTGTGTGTGTGTGTGTGTGTGTGTGTGTGTGTGTGTGTGTGTATCCCCTTGCAACTGTCTAACTATGTTAAGGCCACCAGCATACCTCTCAATCCCTAACAGAAAGACATATGGAAAAGTGAGGAAAAGACCAAACACTGAGCACAACCATCATATTGCCGCTGCACGCATGGAAAGTAGATACCAGAACAGGTCATGCATTTGATTGCACTTTCCTAAGGGTATGTGTTGTTACATGACAATATCTGTCATTAATCTGTAATATTAGTCTGTCATGTTTGCCAGAAAACACAATGTTATGACGGATGGAAAGAAAATATGTGGCAAACATAAGGGCAATCTGCAGACATATGCAGAGGTGACAGGTATGGCCACCATCTGTACCACCCTGCAGGCTGCAGTCCATGTTTAGCAAGGTGTGACCTGTGACAACAACTGAAACAATAAAGAGGTTGCAAGAGTGTAGGACAACAAACACTTCATACATTTGTCTACTGATTACATAGAGCAGTTATTACACATCAGAAGCACCTTAATGTTATAGCAAATAGCGCAAGCTAAGATAATTTCACACAAATAAGGTATCATAGTAGCAAACCAAATGAAGTCCTGTTTGTTGCACTTACCATGGGTATGGTATGTCCTGCCAGCTGTCACGTTACTACAAGATGTGTCCCACAGTCCACATTTGATAAGGTGGCAACCACAATCTGTGTCACCTATGTGTGTGCAATATGTAGATATGTGAAGGCCCTGTGATTACCTGCTGCCCCCAATAACCTACACATATATAGGCATGAATGCTGCCACCACCCACATACATAGGTACAACCTAAGGCTGTGTCAACTGTAAGTATTGTGCAGTCTGTCATTCAGCCACAAACTACTGTTAACACACTGCAGTGGGCCAATCAGTGGGCATGGAATGGTGTCAAGGTCCTGGCCTCAAGCTGAATGCAGACAACAGTTTCAGCATGCCATATGTCAAGGACATGTCCTCAGTATTTCCCACAACAGCATCAACCCCATAAATGCACAGACTTTGATAACAGACCTGGGTACTCAGGATGGCAACAATGTTGCATGCAGGCAACTAGTGGCAGTGGTCAGGAATTGCTTGTATGTGGTTCATCACAAAGGTAAAGGGACCTTATCCAGACAAAAGGTGGACATTATTTCTGAATAGTCCTCAGCCAGTACAACAATACATTAGCAGCATGGTCGGTCTGCTTTGCACCTATGCAGACATCTGTTGAAACTGTAAAGCTATGTTAACACCCACAAAGGTCAGGCATGGCCCTCAACACCTGTTCCATGCAGACAGCCTGTAATCAGTACTGCCCTACTGGTTACAGGTCAGGTTATCCACAGGTGTCTGTGGCATTCCAAGATGGCAATGTTGTGCTCAGCCCTTTAACAGCTGCCCCATGTATGAGAGTATAACTCTGTGTGCATTACCGGCACGAGAGGCCTGGCTTGCATATGAGATAGCAGAAACACATGCTGGAGAGTCAGATTTGGCTACCAGAGGCTGCCCTATGTCAGGATTACACACTCCAAACATGTCAAACACAGTACCATGCATACCCTCATCAACTGCATCAAGGTTAAGTGGATGGGAAAAAACACATCTGTCTCTGAGGTTCAACCTGTGTCCAGCAATGGGAGGGGCAACAGGTGCTGATTGATGATTCTGTTGGGGATAAAGTAATTGCTAGGCTTGTGAGGGACCCAGGGCCAGTACACTAGTAACCTCCTCTGCATCTATGAACCTGTGGTCCTATAGAACAACCAGGTGACATCTATGAACACCAGCTGGCTGTGTTATGGGATATGCATGCAAGGTTAAAGTCTCTGTTCCCATTGCCCCTCACACACTGTTACATGCATAAGCACCCAGGTAAACATGTACATATACAGACGTAACTTGGCGATGAAAAGGTCACTTTGTTTCCACTCTGTCACACTCGGCATTGGTAATGTTAGCAGCTCCCCAGGCTGTACACAGACAGACACCTGGAACAGAAACAGAATAAGGTATGTGAGACAACAGTCAGTCAGCAGTACTAACAGCGATAATGCAACATGGCAGAGAGATACATGCACTTCAATGCCTAACCATGACAACTGCCAGTAGACAGCACCTTACACAGCATAACATTACTACACTCCACACTGGCATTACCTGTACTATATTGACCCTATGCATCAGACAGATATTAGCGTGTCCCTGCATCGATGGTATGTGGTACCAGGCATGTGGCACAGGTATCATCACATGCACAGGGGCTGGTGTGGGGTTGCCAAAGGCCTATGCTGGGCCATACAGTTGACATAGTGTGCGTGTGTGTGTGTGTGTGTGTGTGTGTGTGTGTGTGTGTGTGTGTGTGTGTGTGTGTGTGTCTGGAGGGGTGGTGTTCAACTGGGCCATGGAGAGGAGCTGTGTGTGTCTGGTGGTGACCTGCATGTGATAGTGATGTGTAAGTGTGTGTATGCACACAGTCAAGCCACATGCTAGCCCTACACTGAGATATGTTGGATAGCCATGTACTGTACATGACAAGATTTACAGTTCACCATCTCTGGCCATGGATATGGGAACTGGTTCTGCCAGAAGTGTCACTGGCACCACCAGGCCCAAGGCTAGATGTGGTACTACTTCCTGACAGTGACTTCTGTCTGCTGGATCCATGTACCTCACGGGACCAGCCAGAACCACATGCCCATGGCCTGCTATGCTTTGGTGTGGACAGCACCCTCCCTTTGGTAGTGCTGGTGGTACTGCCACTACGACAGTGTGAATGTGCATGGCCATGTGGGCTCTCACCTGATGTTGTTGCTGACCTACGTCCATGTGTCCGATGCCATATTCCCACCACATGCTCAAGCACAGACATTGCACAGTTGAGCACTGACAATGTCTCACCCCACCGTCTTTCCACAACATCAGCAAAATGATGTACGGCATCACCAATGCCATGGAGGTCATCGTGCATGGCAGGAAGTGTTGCATCCATGACCCTGAGCATCCGTCTTGCGTACCATTCGCAACATGCCTGTGCTTCCTTGACAGACCAAAACATGCATCGGGTAACACCTGCTATGACACTTCTGGGACAGGTTGTGGATGGGCAGCTTTCCTCCTTCAAGCACCCCTGTCAATCTGCCTGTGTGGGACCTCACCAGCTCTCTGGCTATGGTTACTGTCAACAGTCACAGATGCCAAAGTCACCATACTAGCCTGTTTGATGCCACCATCTTCTGATTGTCCAATATCTGTGGCTTCTGGGAAATGGGTATGTGTGGCCATACTGGCTATGTTTGGGGACATTGTGGCTGGAAGTAAGATGTCAACCAGTGGAAGAGATTCAGCCCCCAACAACCCCACCTGTGCCTCACTATGACCACCATCATCACCAGAGTGTGATGAGACACTGACATCAGGTTGTGAGGGGGAGAGACCCCCAACCCCCATGTTCACCTGTGAGGGGAAGACAACATATGTAAATTACTACCTGTACTACAATGCTTGCTGATACACACACACACACACACACACACACACACACACACACACACACACACACACACACACACACACACACACACACACGTGTGCATGCGTGTGTGAGAGAGGTGGCACAAAGGCATTATACAGACCACACATTTTGAATGATGATATGCACACAATCAGACCACAACAGACACACTGCAGACAGGTCCTCAACAACCCGCAGTGCAGCTATGTCCAGTTAATGTTAATACTACTATGCACCTTTAAGATATGTGAGGAGCAGGAGTATGTGATGAACCTACACCTAATACACAGTGCACTCGTGTACACAATACTGATGTACCCCTGTATAGGACAGTGGCTGCACCTTTACAAATATACATGCCAATATGTGACAGCTTCTATGAATAGGCTCCTGTGATGACCAATGTAATGCACTGCAGCTAACCCCACCACAAGTGAACATGCACATATTTCAATATGGCTAAGCATAACAGTTGTGTGCATGGAAAACTGGCTGCCCTTAACATGCCTAGGGTATTGGTGAGCAACAACTAGACAGTTCCACACTCACCGGCTTCAAGTAGCTATTCCCCAGCCACACCAGAAGTGCCTATGTAGTTGTGGGGGAGAGGTATTGTCAGCACACACACGCACACACACACAAACACACAAACACACACAAACACACACACACACACACACACACACACACACACACACACACACACACACACACACATACACGTGGCATTGGTGCAGGATAACATGTGCATCTATGAACATGTACACTACAAGCTGTGATGCTACCCAAATTGCTGACATTCACAATAGGTGTGCACTTCTGTGCATTACAAAACCACCCCCACAAATGCAGTTTGACCTGACATATGCATCCATATATGCAAAGGCTGCCACTATGAATGCTACAGTATTGAAGTGATGTCCACTGGAGCCTTACCTGGATGGTCCTCGGCTGTTGACACCCAACTTTATGACATGTGTTGTGATGTTTTCCTGGGATGCGGTGGCTGCACCAAGGTTTGCAAGGAAATCCTCCATGGCAGTGAGTGGTGCTTGCATGGCAAGACCTCCACCTGTGCCAGCATGGTCCCTGGCCACAGCTGCAGCCCTTTTAAATGCATCATGTATCAGGTCTGTGGCACAGTGTCGGACCTGTCCGTAGCTCCTGTCCCAGTGCCCTACATCATTGAGAGTTGCTATCAGTTTGCCCCGCAGAGCAGTGTTTTACTGCAGGTTTTGCTGGCTCCTTCCCAACAGTACCTTGTGATGGAGTCTGAGGGCAAAAATGATTGTCACAGTCTCAGCTTTCAGTACATCTCACCTGAAAGACATGAACAAGGGAACACATCACAAGACTGCATACATTGGCCACCATTATGTACAGACCCTGCACATCCACTTTTGCTAGCACTATCCACCGCTAACATCAGCATCATACCCCTGCCATCTATGAGCACAGTATGTGTGTGGGTATTGTCAACATACTGGCATTACAGCATGCAATGCCCTCCTAATCCTGATGTTTCATGTTCCCCCCAATGAGGACCATTAATGTGCATAACCCTCCATTCATCATTCACATCAAACAGCACATGCAGCAGCTGGAGATATCACAGAGGTTCCTCAGTGGGGAATACCAGGCCATCAAACATCTACCATACACATATAAGCTCTAAGGCCTACCCTCTACCTGGTGTCATACATAATCCTCAGGCGTGACTTCACTGTGGCTTGCAAGGTAATCATGGAGTCCACATTGCTGGGACTGCTACACAAGTGCAAGCCATGCTCCACTGTGTTACACACACACACGCACACACACACACACACACACACACACACACACACACACACACACACACACACACACACACACACACACACACACACACACACACACACACACGCTCACACACACACACACACCCTCAACCTGGTGAGTGACCTGGACTGGCCTTGTTGGCAGCTTACATGCGTGTCTCACACAAGCACCCTGCAGAGAAATGGGCACCCTGTCCACATCAGGCAGGGTAGCTACTTAAACCTTTGCAGGTGTAACCTGGTCAACTGGATGGTTAACAGCAGATACACCCTTGGGATACCACCTGTATCCCTCTTAGATGGGGACATCAGCTGCTGCCTTGCATACACATGGGCTAACATATGGCCTAGGCATATGTCTGCTCAGGGCCCTTAGCCTAGTAACCTGAGATGGTACCAGGACTACCAGAAATGGCCTGACTGCTGTGACAGACTGTGTTGTCTTGTGTCCACACACATCACTGCCATCAATTGTTGGGTGTCCCTATGGAAAACGTTACAGTACCATGTCATCCAGCCTACATCCGACAAATAGGTGAGTGCTACTACAGGTGCATGTGGACATTCAAGGAACATCTAAGGTACACAATAACAGAGAACAGTGCATTTGTTGTGTAGGGTGACCTCCTCATAGATGTCTGACATCTGCAGTACCCATATGTTTGCAGAATAGGTACATATGCCTGATAGAGTAGGACCCCCCCACACCAGTTAGACAATACGTGATAGTTGTCCACAGAGTTTGGGGAATGTGTCTGTGACATGCCAGTCCCCTGGGGACACACTAATGGTATATGGATATCTGTTACTGTACCCATTCCCTTACATTGTGTGCTCAGTATGTACACACTGCTGCTGAGCTAGAGCCAGCATCCCCCACTACTACTACCTATAACCTACTGTCCTGCTTCAGAAGCCCACCAGGTGTGCTAGCCATAGGTGTCAGGCAATCAGATATAGGTGTGCAGTACACAGTGACCTAGCCAGAGTACATTAGGAATGGTCAGGGAGACCTGGACAATCTGTGAAATAATCCTGTATGACATTGGCAGACTGAGAGGGGCTCAATGACAGTATATGATGTGAATTGCCAGCTGTATCCACCAATATGTACTGTCAGTGTGACAACTCTGCACTGGCCCAGTAATCAAGGCACCTCAGTCCTCACCACTAGCACCAGTGAGGGATGTATACAATGGGAGGATGACAAGTAGACACACAGTAAAGTACATTTACCCTTCAGAGCACACAGAGATCACAGTCAGTCTGGACCTGGTTTCTCCCTGTCTCTCCAGATCCCCAGTAAGGCTCCCCACTGACACAGCTATACGTTTAACATCTCAGCAGAGTGTCAAGCCAAAACCTCCATCACCCTCTCTGTCTGACCCTGGCATCGTGTCCCTGCTCAAGTAACTGACACACACACACACACACACACACACACACACACACACACACACACACACACACACACACACTCACACACACTTTGGATTTGATTTATAAATCAAGCACACGCAGACACTCCTGAGGAAGGCTGGCACAGGTTTACTGGCTATGGCCTCTTCTGCCCAGGCTAAAAGGTAGTTATGACTGCCACAATCCAGCTCTTTATCAGCTACTATATGGCGCTTACCAAAGAGTGACAAATCCTGCTGTGTGATGTACCTGTTATTCAAATGGTTATTGTGACCAAGAGCAAGGCTACTGCAGTGAGCTATATAATGTCACCAAATAGATATGCAAGTGCACTGACAGCTTATTTATCTCTAAATAGACCAGCCACAATTTCAAGGTTTAACTATAATAATAACTAATAAAGGAGCAAGACAATACTCATTGAATAAAGTAACTACAGAGTTCAGAATTACAGGACATACTTTAGACAACATTGCATGACATTCTCAGATAAATACAGAAACCATTGAAAGTGATATTTCCTATATTCCCATATATGTACACTAAATCACTTTTTCCTGTTTCCTTACTATTAGCAAGGCCTATGCAGATAGGTGAATGATGTCAGATACAAAGACACATACTAACTGCAAAGGTCTTTCTGAGACATGTCTGGAGTTAATAATCAACATTACTGCTGGGTTAGCTCAGATTACATCACTCAGCTGCCTTCAGTTCCCAGGCTAACAGCAAGTAACATACATTTACACATCTCTACATCAAAGGTACACATCTTTCATATGCTTGTGTAGAAGTAGACTTTATAACACAAAACCCAAATAATTGTAGCAAACTGGTGAAAATAAAAACTAAAAAACACAAATTCACCAGTAGGACTAGTAGACACAAGTTTGTTTTTCAGGTTAAGTGCTTTCATCAAAGAATTCATAACACAGTTAAACACTCTCACATTTTCAAAATAGTAATTATTTATGTTTCAAGACAATACAAGAACCTCTAGCTGTAGACATTTATATCTGCTTGCTGCACTGAAACTGAGATAACACAGTCATAAGACAACTACATCTTATTTTCTTAAAGTTTTGCAATGTTCAAGACTTCCACCTTCTACTGTTAATACATGCATTTGCACAGGTAATACTTTTTTAATCATTTCTGTTGTTCTCAATTATGGTACACTCTGGTTACATTCTTGAAGCTCAGTCATATCCCTCTCAACCTCTTAGAGCAAGACATGTGGACAAAGGCACAAATAAAGGTGTGACAAAGGGCCAGAAATAGTGACACTTTTTAATTATTGCTCTTACAACTTTAGAAATCTGATAGAATAAAAGATTTTGCATTCACATGACTTTCCTGAAGGATATGACATCTGACATTCAAATGGGTGCAATTATTTTATAACTTCAGTCTTTAATGATTTCCCAGTGATTTGCCAGGAAAAACACAAATGTATGAGAAACTGACGATATGAGGCAAACGTGCACATTCTGCAAAAATCTGGACACTTGAGAGGTATGAGCTCAGTACATAACATACAGTTCAAAACACACTTCTGCATCAGTAGTTTAATATCCCCATAACATATATTCTCTTAGATTTGTATGACAAGCATATGAGTCACACTAATTTTCACCA
This sequence comes from Protopterus annectens, assembly GCF_019279795.1. Lineage (NCBI taxonomy): Eukaryota > Metazoa > Chordata > Ceratodontiformes > Protopteridae > Protopterus > Protopterus annectens. The sequence goes on from NC_056745.1 coordinate 851,462,511, forward strand.
ATGACATATGATTATTTAAATACCAGTTAGCTGGGCTGTCAGTATTACTACTGTTTACATTTCTATTTCTCGTGACTGTATCCCCCATCTGCATTCCATTACATGTTTAATTGTATGACATTCCTGGTATAGTGCTGTAGTCCTTTGTCAGAAGAAATCCACTGGTTGTTGTTGTTGTGACTTTCGGCTTTTCCCGGTTAGGGGTCGCCACAGCGGAACTCCGGTCCGCTAATGATTGGCAGTAGATTTTTACATGCCAAGTTGCTGGACCTGACGCACAACCTTCAACGAAGGTACGCCCATTCACGCATGTCTCCACACAGAAGACACTCTAGCTGAGAATCGGACAGGACAACATCTTACTGTGAGGCGACTAGTAGTGAAGTAAAAAAAAAATCACAGTCTGTCTTCATGGAGAAGGTGCCAGACCTGTTTACCATAGGCAGCAGGTTGCCTTTTGTAGGTAATGCTCATGAACAGGTGACTGCCTGTGTAGCAGTTTGACTCACATTTGCTAATACCATCTGGAAGAGCTGGGTTGCATTTTCATTAGCCAATGGCATGGCAACACAGTGCTATAATTAAGGCCTTCATGTGGGCCTTGTCTCATTTCTTGGTCTGTGGGGAGGACATTATCGAGGTGGGGGAGCTACAGCTTCACAGAGGGTAGGTGGAAGTGCCGTCCACTGTTTGGATGGATGTGTTATATCCACAGTTTTGCATGCTATCCAGTAGGCAATGAAGCAAAATACATGTACCAATAATGACAAAACTGCCTTATTCAGAACATTTCCATGATAACAGTCTACTTCTACACATAATATATAAATACAGAATCACAGTAGACTGTAAGCCATAGGCATTTTGCACACCTTCTTGAACTTATTTTCAATGGGGGGGGGGGGGGGGGCAAAAGGCCAAAAAACAGGGACACATTTTAAACATTGCGTGTATAATTTTGGAAAGTTGCTTGCATAAAATGCTGTTACCACCATGCATTTCACTACCAAGTCTTGAAACCAGAATACTGTGCACTACAGTCAGAGTAACATACCAATAAGCTAAACCAGCACTTTCATGAAAGACAGGAAGACAAACTTAAACAGCTATCATATCATTTAGTGAATTCAGTTCTCACTTCTCACCATAGCTCTCAACCTCTTAGCACAAAAATACAGAATAAAGCCAATAATGGGGGAATGCAGTCTCAAAATAGGGACACATTTCAAATACTGATTTTATAACCTTAGAAAATTGCTAGAATAAAAGGTTTTGTTTTACCACTCCTGCAAACCAGAAAGAACAGAACAAAAATGTGAAGCACAAATTCACAAGTGATGGTGGCTAGAGACCTTAAGCTTTTTTTACCTGTACCCAAGATACAGGGTTTGAGCCTGAGTACCTGTAGCTACCAGATGTATCCTGCTGGGGGCATTTTCACACACACACACACACACACACACACACACACAGACACTACAGCAGCAGCAGTGTACTCACTCTGACAGAATCCTCCGGTAGCATCGCTCCACTCTGCAATTAACTCAGACTCCTCCGGTAGCCTTCTGTGTTTCGACTCCACTCTAGCATTCAACTACTGTATGTTCCTCCACCGCTCCACTCTGCAATTAACTCCTGTCAATCCTACAGTCCAGACACAGCAAATATGCTCCATTACAGGCTTCTGAAATAAATCCCTTCTGTTTCTGCAGCAGCTTCTGAATATCCCGCTCATAAAAAAGAGCCAGAAATATGTGCACTGATGTCATTGCAGCAGTTGGGAGGCATGGAAAATGAAAGGGACGGGGATATGGATGATCTGCAAAAGTAGGGGGCTCCCCTCCCCCCACACTCTATGGTGCAGGTGCCCATGGAGACAGGCAGATGTGAGTGTCATACATCTTTTTCTATCTGACTGTGCATGTTGCTACAGTTGATGCTGGTCTATCAGCTGGATATGTTTGTAGGGAGAGACTGTGACATGTCCCTTAAAACCTCAACATCCCCCCAAACCTTTATGTTTGGCTGTTGTGTGGATGCCCTGCTCTAGGTGTTTGGGAGCAAGTTCAGGACTGTAGCAGGTAGCTGGACATACTGCTGTATATGCAGCAGGACACAGCTGCTGCATTCTGGCCAGGAGTCAGACTAGGGATTGTGAAGACATTGGGGGAGAGCAAGCTGTTACTGTCAGTGAGGGTACAATGACAGCTATTGTGTCACAGCATGGCCTGGTTGAGGGTACCCACAACAGTCCAAGTGAGGCATGTGCCTGTAGTGCATATGTTACATAATAGTGCCATCCAGAGAGTGTTAGGCAACATTTAGTACACATATTCATAATTGTGAGATGTGTCCCACCCTGCAGGCCTTTAAAGTGATATTGTGGGTGGCAGTGACTGTGGTAGGAGCAACCAGTTTCGCAGGACATTGCAGGGCTCAATTATTCCTATGCTGTATTGACATGCATGTAGTTATCATGCCACAGACTGGTCTGTGTGCCAGGACTGTGGGTGTCTAGATGTGAAAAGATGCTATAAATGTTACAGATAGAGCTACCGAGCCATCGATCTGGCATGTGTATTTCTAAGCATGCATACGGTGTATAACACAGGATTTGCATGAACATGTGTGTTCTGATGGGTATGACATTGACACAGACCTATCCGTCATGGATTTGTAACCCCAGTCTTGGCAGTATGTAGGCACACAGGGTAAGTTTTATGACAACCCTGCCATAAATAGGGGGCACAGTTGTCAGCTGTACCTGATATTGTAGGCCTGCCATACATCCAGCAGCATTTATTTGTCTGTATAGTGGTTCCGTGTCTGGGTCAGAGGCCCAAGTACAGTGTGATTTTGGCCACTATATATAGGACTACTGTGTGACTGGCAATTAGGATATGTTTGCAAAAACTGTCGCTATACTCCAGAGGTCACGTAGCTTACTGGTATGTTCCTCTAACTGGCTGCAAACATTGGCAGTGATGTATTTTTTTTCCCTAAAGTCACATCCCTGTAGTGTCTGATATCTTTACAAAAGCATCAATAGCTCCCCAATGCTGTTTGCTGTAGTGGTGTGTTGCTATGACTAAAGTTCAGAAGGTCCTGGGTTCAATAATCTGCATGCTGGTCTTTTTTTCCTGTTACATGACTGTAATGCGTGATATCTTTACAAAAGCATTACTAATTTTCCAGAGCTGGTTTGGCATAGTGGTGCATTACTCTGACTAGTGAATAAGGTCCTAGTTTGAGAACTGGCTGTGATATTTTTTTTCCCCTAATGTTAAATGACTCTAGTGCATCATATCTTTACAAAAACATTACAAATTTCCACAGCTGGTTTGGCATAGTGTATGTTGCTCTGACTGTATTGCACAAGGCCTGTGTTTGAGACTTGCCAGGGCTGGTTATTTTGTTGCTGAGAAGAAGAGTGGCTGAATGAGACAGAGTGATTAAAGCAGTTTTAAGTGGGTTTGTGAGGCTTTGCGTGATGCTAAGCGATGCCATGTGGAACTTAGTCCTGCTTAGTGCTGCTTATTTCCGCTTAAACCCACATTATTTTCAAAAAAAGAAAAGAAAAAAGGGTGATAGGAAAGTGGTGAAATGGGGGCAAGCAGGGGGAAAAACATTAGGAAGGGCAAATAGGGATGTGCAGGACAGGTGTAGGAAAGGACCATAGCTCTCCATTTATTGTGCAGTCAGAGCTGTGAATGATGTGGACAATTTGGAATTTAGAGCCTCATGGGTGTGGGAGACTTACATTTATTGATTAATTCAAGGGTAAATTGATTAATGTCAGTGTACGTGGAGGCAAAATGGAGAGTTATGTATAGGATAAGATTTTTTTTTGTGGGTACAGATGCCCCCTTTTTTATTTTTAAGATGAGAGTGGGATGTCGGGGAAGGATTGTGGGTACATTTGGGCAAATAAGTTGGGTAGGAGAGGTTGCTTTTGCAGACAGACAAGAAAGCAGACAGGGGTGGTGTATGACACATGGGGGGTAAACACCTTGGACAGGGAGGTTGGTTGGGAATCGGAGGGCCACATGCCCCCAGATGGAAACAGTGGGACTGAGGTCCCCACCCATGGGCAGTCACCACTGCCCCTTCACAGCCCTGAAGGTGACTGTGCTGGGGGCTGGACAACGTTGCCAGCCTGCCCCTCAAGGTGTGCCAGTCTGCCCTCAATCTGCCGGAGGTGTACATCCAAGTCCATATGGATGACCCTGCACACCATACCTCTGAGCTATTGTCGGGTGACTGGGTCCTCTCCATGCCTGCTTCCAGGGAGGGGATGGGCCCCATCCCCTGACACGGTTGCACCCAAGGACCAGTGGAAGAGGCAGTTCGAGGTTGGGTCCCAGATGTGCTGGGACCTGGTGCCACAGCCAGATGAGGCAGGATACGTGGCTCTGCTGGGATCTGCCTCCCCAAATGTGCTATGGTGTTGAGTTTTTTCAGAATGTATTGGTTAGTCATGAACAAAACATTTCACCATTAGTTATAACAGCATGCAGGGTGTTCCAATTAACCAAGAATAATAGAATTGGAAAAATTGACTAGCAAACAGAACACATGTATAAATGGAATAATAGTCGGTATTGTAACAGCATGCCAGTTACATTTACTGCAACAGGCCACCAACAATGGAATTTGAAAAAAAGTATGTTAGTATGCAACCGTTTAAATATATGAACAATATAATAGAACAGAAGTCCCAACATTAGGTTTAGAGAAAACATACCTGTAGTATATGAATAATAATTATTGATGCAGATAAGGGGTGGGGGAAGAGAAAAACAGTCCATTGACAACTGTATAGGCTTATATATTTCACAACAGTACTGCTCAATACTCTACAGGTCTGCCCTCACTTTACATCTACCTGAGGCCTATAGCTAATGTAGCACATACAGACCTGTTAATCTGTTGAACTGGAATACTATGGGGCAAGCTGTGACAGCTCTGGGTACATGAGTAGAGGGGACTCTTACACATCATGGTTACATATATTACTAACAAGGTGTACCTTGCACTGATGTTGTGTGCATGTGCTAATGGTATATGTCTACTGGAGTTTTATCTGTGTGCAAGGTTATTGGCAACAGTGACCACTAGCCATGACAGTGTGACACTTGAGAGACATGTATCGGGAAGAGTGCATAGTGTATATAGCTATCCTGCTGTCATTTGTAAGCATGAGGATGGGCACTGGAACATTTGTACACAGTTTATTACTATACCCTTCATACAGCTAATACAAACATTTCTTTACCTGCCAGCTCTGTGGAGAAAGTATCCGTTAACACTATCTGAATGTTTCTACAAATTGTTAGGATTACTTGTGTGTAACTATTCAAACCATGGTCTGTGTGTGGAAAAATGAACAGCATACCAATTTCTTATCACACTGAGGTACTGGGGAACTGCTGTCTGATGCTTGACTGATTTGTGCCTAATATTCATTTGGTTACACAGTCTGACCTTATAATCTAAGTGGATTGTAACAGAAAGACTGTCGTGACAGTTGAACATGCATGCCTAAGATTCATGCATGACAGATAGTGTACTGTGTATTAATACTTTGAAAGCAGGTATACAAATTTAACCCCTAGTAGATGTAAGTATGTGTGATCTGTACAGACCATAGCAGGGTGCTGGGTTGAATAACTGACCCGTATACATTTACATGCACTTTTTTTCATCCACTAAAACTCAATGGATATATGACATATTATTCTTACCTAAATAGTGAGGAAGCTGACATTAGGACATGTGGTTCTGAAAAAGCCAAGGCAATATCCTTCACTTTTGCTTTTGTTTGCATTACTCATTCCTTGAAAACACTGCCATAAATTACTTTTACATGGTTTACTTTAACTATAGCCTCACATAAAAGATTCCCTCTTCAGCAGAAAATATGCACAAACATTTGGTGTTACATTATGCCTATACTGATGTGCTTGTACTGAAGGCGACATAATGAAGTGTCAATTCAATGTGATCATATTGTTTGATGTTCTGGTATTTCTTTTAAATAAAATAATCTTTTTTTTTTCTTCTTGCATTTTTTCACAAGCCATAAAGTGAGTACAGATGGAGTACCTGAAGAAAAAATATATATTGTTTCTATCTCTCTGTCTCTCTAGCTACTGTATCTATCTATCTACTGCATTTAAATGATTATGCTCTAAGCATTTTGCATAGAAAAAAATGTAAAATATTAAAGAAATGACATAAGATATCCATGGAATATAAAGCCTAACAAAATAAATCAATGAATATTGAAATTAACCTTATAAAATACGGTTCAGAGTTGAAAATCCTTTTTAGAGATGGCAGCAGTTTTCAAAGGGCAGTTAATATATATGCAAAGGAAAAACATCTAAGATATTCAAGTTGGGCCCTTGGAGCAGCCAATAGCCCCTTACCCTGAGGCTTTTGTACGTGGAATACAAGACTCGGATCATCTCTGCAAGTCAATAATAAGATATTACATACCAATCTGGCAGCTACTTAAAGGTAATGCAGAATCCACAGCAAGGCATAACATGATAGCTAGGAGAGTAAACCTTTAACAAGCTCACTGTAGAATTTATAAATTTCAGCAGATAAGCAAGATCACTGAGAATCATAGGAAGAGAGCATTGTACCAATTAAAGATAGATAACAGAAGCATGTCTATCAGTGATCAAAGTCCATGATTGGAATAAGATTCCTGACCTATGGTATAATCTTCAAATAGAAATGTGATACCTTAGTGATAAATGACACATGTCCATTTGGTGTCAGCTTATCATCAAGTACAATGCCCAGATCATAGGCTTGTGGCAAAAATTCCATTTTATTCATCCATGTATAGTAATGGGAAAAAAGAAAGGGAGATGTGATAAACAGGTCTATATTAGAAGCACGAATGGTTGGAATCTTGATCAACACATGTGTCAAATGACCATTTCAGCGAACGACCACATCATCGATTTTTTCCAAGGGAAAGAAATTGGTTGGCCGTTGTCTTATATCTGCCCATTTCCCCACTTTAGTGCGATCTCGGAGTTAGAATATTTAGTTAGGGGGGGTGTGGCGGTACACCCCCACATTGGGGGTATGGGGGGGGTTAAGCCCCCCCACTTTATAGTGTGTGTTATATTGTGTTTTTTGTATTTGGCCTATCAATTTCTTTCCCTTGGAAAGAAATCGATGATTAGGCCATTCACTGAAATGGTTGTTCGACACATACGTGTCAACATTTTGACCATTCGTGCTTCTAATATAGATTTGCGATAAACATATGGTGGCATGAAGCAATATTATCTCTATCTATGCTGGGTGGACAATCAAGCAATGCTCAGCCAGATGAAAATCAGTTACAAACAGTTTTCTTATGGGACTAAGATCTAATGCTGAGTCTCGAGGAAAGAAGAGTCCATCTCTTAAGATCATCAACAGGAGCAGCAAATAAGCAGACAACAATAATGGTGCCAAGACTGTAATCTGTAGTATTCCACACTGTAGAATCTTTGTAGCTACTGAAGCAGTTTAATCTAGATACTAGTCTTTGGGAATGCTCAGAAAGAAAGGAATCAAACAAAATGAGCACAATTTCATAGAAACCTTGATATGTCTTAAGATGTCAATGAGGATCCCATGGTCCACATTTCCAAATGCTGCTTTGAGATAAAGAAGGACCAAGTGTGAATCTAATCATTGAACTGAAGCCGGATGGTGATAACAGAAAGCCTGAATAAGGGTCATCCCCCTTTCATGCAGAGATCTCAATATATAGAGTGTTGTGGATTGAAGCGGTCATGGGATGATAGATAAGAATATATCTGCGTGATTATTTCCTCTGTAACCTTGCCTGTAAAAGGAAGATTAGATACAGTTTTTCTCTACTCTGTCTTGATTCAAAGTAGCTTTTTGAGGATAGATGTAAATAAATCCTCATTTATGACATGTGGAGGAAAAAGCAGTCTTCGTAAAGAATGAACAACCTAGAAAATAATTAGTCCAAGGACCCCAGGCAAGATTCCATCAACCTGGTTGGGCCTGGATCAAGTCCACAGTAAGATGGATGCAAAAATGGAACCTCTTTGATGACCTTGTCATAGTCAATGTAATTCTGCACAGCAAACCTCATTCCAACAAAGATCCACTGCTACTCTTAACCATTGTACTTTTAGTGAAGGAACTCCTGATTTGTCAAGCCATGGAGCTTCACCATACTGGTGAGTGGAAAGTCAAAACACCCCCCTCCAATTTGGAGATGCTTTGGCAAATGGATATCTTCAGCAGAAATCACACCAGTCAGGCAAGCTACCTTCCTCCATAAGATCTCTGTCCCATATGATGCATCATGACTATGTTTGCCCTAGAGCAGGTGTGTCCCTCACCAATGGTGTTCCAGATTTCATCAAGCACCTCACATTGCTTGGAGCTCATGGTCAAACCCTGATTTACAGTGCATAGGTGCTTTTATATTTACATTAGTTGGGGTAACAGCATATAATGTTAAAGATATGACATTATTGTATGTCATTACTAGAAAGGTACCATCCATACTTAGGAGCTTGTCAAGTATGGGTGATGGCACATTAATATTCATATTTATTAATGGTTTCATTTAACCAGCTACATATCAGGTTATGTTATTGGTGGGTTTCCATGAAGGAGGGAATACAATAATGGTCTGAACAGGAAACTTATTCTAATGCTAAGTGTCTGGCTGCCAGACTAGATTGGAAGATCAGTTACATAGAGTGCCAAAATTTATGGGTGGCAGTGAAAACGTCATTATCGATGTCTACATTATCAAAAACATACAAAAGTTCCTTGTTAAATTCACAAATCTCATCATCAACCAAGATACTCAAATCTCACAGTAGGTACCAGCCAGGAGATTCATTGACCTAGTCAATAAGGAGATTTTACAATCTGATCCAGCTGCAGTAATTAGCCAAGTAATCTCAAATGTGATCCATTGCCTACACAAGAAATTATACTTGAAGGAAAAACTGACTATTCCTCCTATTAAGCTGTTATTGACACATGACTATGTTTACTAGCAAATGCCCAGTGTGAAACAACACATTTCCTAGGCAGAATTTTTGTCAAAACTACAGAAAATAGCATTCAAAATATTCCCAGGTTTCAGAGTAAAGTAAATGTCACTTTGTTCCCTTCTCATACAAGATTCACAAAACAAAACAAAACAAAATATATCCGTGCATTGATTTCATTAATCTCTCTTCTACTCCTGGAATGAACTAATACAATTTTTGAGGGCAATTCAAACAAAAGACTGCATATGTTTATACAAATAATAAATATTGCTTGCAAGAATGGACTGCAAGTAAGTTTTGTTTATCACATCCTTCCTACTAAACCCACGGAGAATGGTTTACAGAAGATTAAGATATGCTTATAACAGAAGACTTACACTTGGTAGGAAATGTGAAAGGTGAATTTTAAAATAATGTTTGCACCTTAAAACCTTGTTTACTGCCAAAGTTTATATTTCTATCTTTCTTGTCTTCCTCTTCGCAAATAAAAAACATTTCACTTGAAATGTATTGAAACTTGAAATCTATAGTAGAGGAATAAATGAAGACAAAGAATATCTTTTGGAATACTAGAATTATAACAAAAAACGGTTCTACCTGACTTCGTCGACAGCGCAGAAGACCGACATCGGAATCCGGAGCTCCAGAAGATCGAAATCGAAGAAGACCGACGCGAATCGCGAGTGGCAGAACATCGACAATGCAGAAGACCGACACGACGGATGACAACACCAACGCCGAGGATGCCGACATGGGGAAAGGCTGTGTGAGTATGCGGTAGTGACGGACGCGTGCAGGCAGGTAAGTGTGGAGATTGACGGTCTGTGGGGATAGGGTGGTTAAGAGTTAGGAGTTAGGTTAGGTGGGGTTAAGTGAGTTAGGGTTAGGGAGGCGATAGGGGTTAAGTGAGTTAGGGTTAGGTTTATGGTGAACTAATACAGTTAGGGCTTAAAAGACTGCATATGTTTATACAAATAATAAATATTGCTTGCAAGAATGGACTGTAAGTAAGTTTTGTTTATCACATCCTTCCTACTAGGGTTAGTAAGGTTTACAGAAGATTAAGATGTGCTTGTGTTGTGTGTACACTTGGTGGAAATGTGAAAGGTTTTGAATTGTTATTGTAATGTGCAGTGTATGGGGTTTCCTTGTTTGTGTACCGTCGTTATATTTCTATCTTTCTTGTCTTGGTTTCGTTTAAAAACATTTCACTTGAAATGTGGTGAAACGGTGAAATCTATAGTAGAGGAATAAATGAAGACAAAGAATATCTTTTGGAATACTAGAATTATAACAAAAAACATATATATGAAAATAAGGCACCACATCCAATAAAAAAAGATTAATAAATATTTTTTCCAAACGTAAACACAAAATTCTGATATATATATATATGTATATGTATATATATATTTTTTTCATGAAATGGAAACAAATATGTTGTGAATTACTGTTGTGTTTTACATTGAAATTCAAAAAAAAAGTAATCAGAGTAAGTAACAATGCAGGATTCTTTGCATCATATAAGGGAAAAAAAACATGTACAGTACCTAAAAATGCATGTATAAGTTTGAGTGCTTTCTAGACAAAGGCTAACTTTGAAAACTAATTGGCTATTCTCCTAGCGTAACTTCTACATCCCTCTGTCCTCAACTAAAATAAGTAGTATATTGGATCACCCTCCTCTAACAAAGGAAAAACTTTGTAACTAAGTAAATGTGTAAATGGCCTTGTCTAGACCTCTCTAATCTTTGTAACAATGAGTCTCAATAAATAACATTTGTATACAGAAATGTGCTTAGAAATTAGTATTTTTTTGTTGTGGAATATTTGCTTTTTAACAATAATTGCTGACAATGTTGTTCACATTGTGTACAGCTCCTTACTTATAGATGCACTTTCCCTATCTTTGTAAGGAAAGGAGTGTGCCTCTTCTGTAAAATAGCTCCGATTGTGGGCTTGCTTTTCATATTACCTCTTAGCAATGTTATGCCCTGGTACCTGCTTCACGGCTAAAGATGATCTCCACATCAGTCCACTTATCTAGTTAACAAAGAATAAATTAAAAAATTCAACCCAGTACAGTAGAATGATTTCATATGTAGCACCAGGAGCTCAAAACGGATTAGCAAATAGAGTTGCCTAAAGAGTGACAGGAGACAAGTTAACCTTCTTTTTTTTGTAATGGGAATAGGGGAGAAAAAGGTACACTATAGCTGTTCTATAAAAAGGCCAATGGCATGACATTGGGAACCGTTTACAATATGAAGAGACACTGATGCTGCACTGTACCTAGAAAGCATAGAGACATGCAAGTCCTTTCCACTCAGGTAACATTGCATGAGTTCCCAAACGTGCTTGTTATTTTCTTTTTACTTGCATTACTTGTACTGTGAATGTATGACTTGCTTAATTTGTACTGTGAAATTTTTATGATATACTTTGCACTGTGGAGCTTTTCTCCCTGGGCCTTCGCTGAAAAAGGGTGCAAGCTCAGTCGGACTATCGTGGTCGACAAATGTCACATAAATAAATAAATAGATCACTTTTCCTGGAGGATTACAGATAGCTGCAATGCTGTTTGATTTCACTCATGTCACACAACAAGGGTATGAATTAAAAACTGCAGGACAGAGGGTATTTCCAGGATAATTTACCCCCCCCCCTCAATAAAGAAAGAAAGAAAGAAAGTAATAATTAATAAGAATAGCTCAGGCTGTCTGCATTCATATTTTGTAATTGCTTTTTCCATTCCCCATTCCTGCCAATTATCTATCCACTGCCATTAACATACTCATGTGTTCCCTCCTCTAGAGCAAGAGCTGACTATGGGATGGAAGTAATTCAGACAGCCATGGCGGGGTCCATTTTCATGTTGCAACACCCCTAAACAGCTGATATACATGTTCACAGATGCAAGGCACTGCTATAACATCCCTTGTTAAGATGCATATTGTGGCAAAATCCTATTAAGGCTACTATGTAGATGTGTCTTGGTAGAGTCAAAGACAATTCCTGGCTTATATAATGCATACCTTATACCTCTCATTCCAGGAGCGACCAGCTCTATAGGACAATGTATGCCCTCCCATGCATACTGTCTGATATTTCTTTAGTCACACCCTTTCACCCTACGTCAATAACTCCTCCAGCACTTAAGCAGTTAGACAGTCTCATGTTGTTTGAGTTATAGCCAAAGCTAGATTTTCTCTGCCATCTCAGAGATGATCTGTCAGCAATGATATTGTAGGAAGTGAAACACTTTTTTATTTTTTTAATAAAAAATGTTGTATTAGATGAGTAATTATTATGACACTATTAATTAAACAATGGCAGAAAAAAATGGAACACAGAGTAAACCTCTAGTATATCTCTCACAAATTTCTCACTTGAATCACATATACATTAATCTTTTCTGTATAATACATACATTTTATGATTCAATCAAACTCAAATGCATATAATTATCCATCTTAGAGCATACATCATACATCTGCATATCAGAATGGTCACAGCATTATTTTCATTTAAAATAGACACCTTTTTTCACTATGAGTGACTCACCATTGTAAATACTGTTATAGTCACCATACTCTCAGTACACATACCAAAATGGATATATTCATTAGGCAAACTAAGGCAAGAAGTAAGTCATTGCATCGCTGCTAATATGATAGTACATCCTCCTAAATCTCCATAGGCTAAAGCCCAGATGAATAACAATGATCTCTGAATGGGTTAAAAACAAGTGAAGAATTAATGCAGAGTAATGTGATGCCTTACTTGGTGAAAAGAGCAACATTCTTCTTTCTAGCTAGGAGAGTGAAACACAGAAAAAGAACAGAAAAATAGGGGGGTCTGTGAGGGTGGAGGCAATGTGGAAAATCAGTATGCGTTTACTTCTATATGTCTAGTTTCTGTGAAAAGAATCCTAAAATCCCTCCCCCCCTCCCACACACACACACACACATACATACACACCTCTCAAATGTTCAGATTTTGGCAGAATGTTCCAGATTTTGCCACATTTTTTGTCCTGTCCCTCATAACATTTTTGATTTTTGGGTAAATCACTGAGGATTACAGTATGTCAAAGATACTACACATTAGAGTTTCATACTTTTTACTGTTCAGAAAATGCATGCTTATTTATAATTTGTTCTATCAACATTTTAAGTGAATTAGAGTAATATTTCAAAAACCTTCTCTGATTTGGCCTATGTTCCAGCAATATTTTGGCTTTGTCCAGAATTCTTGAGCAAAGAAGTTGAGAGGCATACATGCATGCAAGCAGATGCGTGCACAGACACACACACACACACACACACACACACACACACACACACACACACACACACACACACACACACACGCACGCACGTACACACACACACACGCAAACACACTCTTTTGCTTGCTTTGTATGAATGTATACTAGAATGTAAATATATATATAGTGTAAATATGTTCATCGATATATATATATATATATATATATATATATACATATATATATATATATATATATATATATATATATATATATGTGTGTGTGTGTATGTGTGTGTGCGCATATATCGCAGCGAGCATGGTATGCAATTAACTGCATAATGAGGTAGAAATGAGCAATAGTATGATAATAAAGCAAAGGTGAGTGGAAATGAGAAAAGGCAACATGATGCAGCATTCCAGGAACATATAAACACTGCAAAATGAGTCACACCATAAAACCCTGTGGAAAAGAGACAGAGACAGAGGCTGAGGTACAGTGGTAGTAGTCACAGCAGGATTAGCAGAAATGTTTATGTCCAAGACCTTTATTTCAGCCAAAAGCTGCAAAGCTGCATGTTATCATCCTCTACACTGCAATAAAAAAAAAGAGCATGAGTTAGTGCACATTAGTCTCACATGAAGGCTCATGGGATGCATGAATACTGATACCTGCGAGCACAAAGGTATGTGTAACAATGTTAGCCTTGGCTGCAGGGACCTTCCAGTAATCAGCAAAAGACACAGTGGATATATCCCAGGCATCGGCCTCAAGGTTCTATAGCAGACCTCTCAACTGCCCCTATTTTAGAGGAACATATCTGTTTTCAGGCCTGGTTTATCCCTACACATAATGTACTGGCATGTTTCTGAATAGTATTCGACATACCTCCCGGAAGCATGTTATGTGCAACTTGATATTCAAAGTTTATGATAATTAGGCATCCAGATTTTCGTATGGATGTTGTTACTTTTCAAGGGCCTTTATATCTTTTTTCAATGACTGCAGGTTTTGAGGTATGTTCTACACCAGTAGCTTATTACCATGGTATAGCACATGTAGGAGCATATCTGGTTTCCACATACTGTGTAGGATTGAACCAGGCATATAAGGACATAGTACATTCACCTACACCCACATCGCTATCAAGGTCCCACCGGAGGCAAAGGAACCTATCAGTCATAAGGGATTCTACTCCATCAGCTGCCAGATGGTTTCCAGTGCAGATGGCATACTATTCAATATGCTAATGCATCAGCTAGGCAGTACCCACAGTTCAACCATATGGCATACGTGTGACTTATGTCAGTAAAGTTCTAAGAAAATTTCCCTTAGAGACATCTTATTCATGACGCTGACTACGCTCTTGCACCATGAATAACAACACTTATATGAAACCCAGAGATCTTGGCAGAGAGTGCATGCAAATGCATATTATCAGGGACCTGGACCATCAGCAAATGTTTATGCAGAGTGATGAAGGCCCACCCTTGTTGATTAGACATCTACTGTAGTTTGCTGCTGTATTTTATGGAAACTTGCATTAAGATATTCACTGTGTGCACAATCACCATTACACAACATGTTGGTACACAGCTGTATGTCGTCAGCAGAGAACAGGCTGTGCAAGAACTTGAAGTGGAGGAGGTGCATTAGGAGGAGTTTGAAGAGGACCTGGTAAATATGTAAGGCAGAAGCTGGTGCTGTATGCCATGGCACTGGCTAAGTAGTAGTACCTGGATCACAACTGTATGAAATAAACAAAGTAACTGTAATGCATGTAGTAGTACAACCAGACAGTGGTATACAGTTTATCAGACTTGTCACACTGTACGTTATACACAAGCACCCCCAATAACAGAGCGATGAGGGTAGGGCACACTTGTTATCATATGCATGGCTGGGGAGGACTACTGTGGCAGGTATTGGCAATGAATACCTGGAGGGCATGGTGGTGGCAGTGTGCATATGTCTCATGGCTCATGGTTATGTGCTATTTGGTAATCAAATTTTATGTTAAACAGATGTCCAGATTTTTAGCTATTCTTCAAGGGCCTTTGTTTCTATTTTTAATGTCTGTAGGTTAAGAGGTATGGATGGCCACATCACCATTTTGATGTTCTCCACCTTGCCACATAGATATCATATAGCAATAACCCATAACTTGTGTGAGTATATCAAATTTTACTCACTGTTGGCACAATTTGATAACAATGCTGATGCCTGAGTGATTATACAAAGCCAGCTGTGGGTATATCCTGAGATACCCGTACCCAAGAGTGGATTATTGCTATTATACAATGGTATTATTTAAAAAACATATTGCTTATCCTTTTTAAAATAATACCTTTGAATAAACAGAATTTACTGTTCTTCTACCATTTCTTCATTGTAGATGCATAACATATCTACTGCACACATATTCAGTTAATTATAGCTATTCATGTTGCAAAAAAAAAAAGAATAAATTGTGTCAGGTTGCCACAAATGTGTAGTTGCTTCAACTCACGGCAACCTAACATATGATTTTATTTTTTAATTAAGACGTTAGACTGTGCCACCCTGTTGGGCAGTTTTAACTTGCATTTTCATTCTTTTTTGTTTTTTGTTTTTTTTTACTCTGGCTGATTAATGCAACATTTTGCTTTTTCTATTATTACCATATCCAGTTATTTTGCAATAATTGCACTAATTTATGCAGAGAAAAGGAGCAGTTGTGATGTTAGAGTTTTATAGCAAGAGTAGAAAAAGTAAACATCTCTGTAGAATAGCTACCAAACTCTTTACATTTGATTTACTGCAACCATACTGAATGGATTGACTAATCAGTGTGAACATTTTTGAACAGTAAAAATGTCTCATTATATAATGAGTAATATTAAAGGAAGTTAATCACTGACGTCTTCTAACTTTAAAGGAATACCTATTCCATAATCATGGAAGGTGCTGTTTAAAGTACATTTTTCTATTATGTATATTTAATTTCAAGATTAAGTTCCCTGTTCTTCTGCTAGCTCCCTATGCAGGTAGTGCTGTCCAAACCAAATTGCGCAGGTATACATATGTGTAACAATTTGTAACTGTGCTACTTTGCATACATTTCAGCATTCTGTTTTGTGTTTGTGGGGTAGTAAAAACATATGTTAGGAGAAGGATAAATATGTCTGAAATGCAGTATATAAAGCTTAAATGTGCCTCAAATTAGCATGAGAGTAATTCACTGTATAACTTTCAAATAAATAAACAAAAATAATGATTCAGTATAAATTCCCTTATTGTGGAGTACAGTGGTAGATTTGTTACCTCACAGCAAGAGGTTCTCCCATTTGATTCTCTGCTTGGCTTGGGAGCGCCTTCTGTGCGGAGACTGCATGTCCTCCCCATGGTTGGGTAGCGTTCGAAAGACCTGCATTTTTATTCTTTTTTGTTTTTTGTTTTTTTTTACTCTGGCTGATTAATGCAACATTTTGCTTTTCCTATTATTATCATATCCAGTTATTTTGCAATAATTGCACTAATTTATGCAGAGAAAAGGAGCAGTTGTTATGTTAGAGTTTTATAGCAAGAGTAGAAAAAGTAAACATCTCTGTAGAATAGCTACCAAACTCTTTACATTTGATTTACTGCAACCATACTGAATGGATTGACCAATCAGTGTGAACATTTTTGAACAGTAAAAATGTCTCATTATATAATGAGTAATATTAAAGGAAGTTAATCACTGATGTCTTCTAACTTTAAAGGAATACCTATTCCATAATCTTGGAAGGTGCTGTTTAAAGTACATGTTTCTATTATGTATATTTAATTTCAAGATTAAGTTCCCTGTTCTTCTGCTAGCTCCCTATGCAGGTAGTGCTGTCCAAACCAAATTGCGCAGGTATACATATGTGTAACAATCTGTAACTGTGCTACTTTGCATACATTTCAGCATTCTGTTTTGTGTTTGTGGGGTAGGAAAAACATATGTTAGGAGAAGGATAAATATGTCTGAAATGCAGTATATAAAGCTTAAATGTGCCTCAAATTAACATGAGAGTAATTCACTGTATAACTTTCAAATAAATAAACAAAAATAATGATTCAGTATAAATTCCCTTATTGTGGAGTACAGCAGTAGATTTGTTACCTCACAGCAAGAGGTTCTCCCATTCGATTCTCTGCTTGGCTTGGGAGCGTCTTCTGTGCGGAGTCTGCATGTCCTCCCCATGGTTGGGTAGCGTTCGAAAGACATGCATGCGTAAATGGGCGTGCCTTCATTGAAGGTTGGGCATTGAGCTGGCACCTTGGCATTTTGTAAAAAAAATCTACTACCAATCATTAGCGGACCGGAGTTCTGCTGTGGCGACCCCTTACTGGGAAATAGCCGAAAGACAAACAGGCATTGTGGAGTACAAGTGGTTTCACCTGTAAACCCTGAGTGACTAAAACCTAAAGGCCTAAAATGCCAAAAAAAATTCCTAAAATGCAAAAGCATGAAAACTCAAAACAATAAATGTTTTGTAGGGTGTTAAGCCCTCCTGCACCCATGAACTTATATATACCAACACTAGTTACACAAATACAAAGAAGGGAAAGTCTCCATAAACAAATAAGACACTGCCAAGAGACTCATACAAAAGTACAGTTGTGTACACTTAAGATAAATGTAGATGTTTGAGCGTATTCACTGTTGCAGTCATCACCTGTGGGTTAGCCCTGCTGTGGTAGTCCTTCGCCGGCTTGAATACCAGAGTCAATGTTTTTCTGCATTGGCTGCTGTCGCTTGATGACTGACGTCAGGTCGTCAGTGCTATAAAGCAAGGCAGCCAGCGCCATTACATCAGTTTTTCTTGCCCTAACCAGTCAGAAGCCCAAGGAAATATGGTAAAGTGGTCCTGGTGGCTAAAAGCCACCATAAGAAGCATAGGTCTCCCTAAGGCAATAGGATATAAGGGGGAAGGAGGGAGGGAAACCAGGACTGCAACAGTGAGTGCACTCGAACATCTACATTTATGGAAAGTGTACACAACTGTACTATGTTCTTTGTGTTTCACTGTTGCAGTCATCACCTGTGGGAGGATTTCCAAAGCTGAGGAGAGGGGTGGAAAGATTAGTTAGAGACCTAGGCATGGGTAAGCATGCCCTGCAGAACTGCAGAGGCAAACCCTGCCCTAGTCTTAGAGAAAAGAGGTAGGTGGTAATGCTTTGTAAAGGTATGGACAGAGGTCCAGGTGGCAGCTTCCAAGATGTCCCTGGTGGGAACTCCTCTGAGGAATGCTGTGGAAGTGGAGGCTGTCCTAGTGGAATGGGTATGAATAGACTTAGGGGGTGGTTTCCCATGTGATCTGTAGCAGAAATGGATACAGTGTGATATCCAACCAGAAATGGTTTGCTTGGAAATGGGCTTACCCTCTCCCCTGGGGCAAAGCTGACAAGAAGTTGGTCTGTTTTTCTGAAGGGTTTAGTATGGTCCAGGTAGTATCTCAGCTGTCTGTGCACATCTAGTGAGTGCATAATTCTTTCCCCCTTGATTTTCAGGTTAGGAAAGTAGGTGGGTAGATGTATGGCCTGGTTGAGAATCACATTACACGCCACTTTGGGCATAAAGGAAGGGTTAGTCCTCAGAGAAACCCTGTCTGCATGGAAAATGATGAAGGGCTCAATGGCCATCAGTGCCTGAAGCTCTGAAACGCTTCTGGCTGAGGTGATAGCTAGTAGGAAAGCAATCTTCCAGGAGCAGTATTTCAGTTCTGCTGAAGTAGCAGGTTCAAAGGGTGGTAAGGTTAGTTTTTCCAAAACATAATTCAGGTCTCAGGCTGGTGTGGGTGGCCTTCTGGGAGGTCTGATATTAGAAGCCCCTCTGAGGAATTGTTTAATCAAAGGATGTGAGAACAGGGGCTGATCTGTATTGAAATGAGCTGAAATAGCTGAGGCATGGATTTTATTAGAAGAGAAGGAGAGGCCACTATTTAGTAACTCTGCTAGGTAGTCCAGGATAAGAGATATGGAAGGTTGTGAGGAACTGCCCACTCTGAACTGGCTCCAGGTGCAATATCTTTTCCATTTCCCCTGCTTAAGATTTTCAGGTTCTGGGCCTTCTGGCCTCTGTGACAATGTCTAGGACATGTTTGATTAACAGGGGCCCCTTGTTTGCTTTTAGAGTATTGGCCATGCTGACAATTTGAGAGTCTGCAAGTCTGGGTGCAGCATTTCCGTCTCCACCTGAGTCAAGGGGTCTGAGATCAGCGAAAGCTGCTTGGGAGGCTGTGATGTCAGGCTGTGCAGTAAGGGGTACCAATGCTGTCTGGGCCAATCTGGAGCAATGAGGATGGCCTTTGGTCTCTCTTCCCTTATATCGATCAGTACCTTGGGAATAAGAGGCAGAGGAGGGAATGCGTACACAAAGAGGGAGTTCCAGGGGAAGGTCAAGGCATTCACCTTCCACGCTAGGTGGTGATACTCTCAGGTGCAGAATTTTTTCAGCTGGTGGTTGAGGTGCAAAGCAAAGAGATCCACATCAGGAGTTCCCCACTCCTGAGTGACTTGCAAAAAGATTTTTCTGTGGAGCTGCCATTCATGGGTGTCTAGTAAGTTTCTGCTTAAGTGGTCTGCCAGGGTGTTGTTGATCCTTGGTAGGTATTGGGCTATTAGGTGTAATCCCATGGAGGAGGCTGTCAACCAGAGGTTCATGGCTAGCCTGCACAGAGGGTAAGATTGGGTCCCTCCCTGTTTCTGGTGTACCACATTACCATGGTGTTGTCTGTTTTGATAAGGAGAACTCCTGGCCTGAGATGGGGTTTGAGGGATGTCAGAGCCTTTTGTACTGCTATTACTTCCTTCTGGGTGATGTGTATAGGAAGGTCCTGGGAATCCCAAACACCTTGGGTGCACCTGTCTGCTAGGCAATGTCTGAGGTGTCGATGGTGATGGTCTGCCTAGTAAGGCAGATGATGAAGCAAAGACCCTTGTTCTTGGCACAGACCCCTGCCCACCAGAGAAACTCGTCCCTTATACAAGGGATCAGAGGGAGAGAGGTCTCTAGAGGCTGAGAGTGCTGACACCAAAGGTTCTTTAGATACCACTGAAGTTTTTTCATATGAAGCCTGGCCAGAGGAATTAGAAGGATGCAAGATGCCATGTAACCCAAGGCTTGCAGGGACTTGCTCACCATGAGGTGACTTCTGGAAGCCAGCTGGGTAAAGTAGAGAGGCAGGATTCTCTGCTTTTCTGGGGATAGGAAGGCCAGTTGGGATGCTGTGTCCAGCAGTGTTCCCAAGGAAATGATCCTCCTGGAGGGTGCTTGCTTTGATTTCTTCTCATTGATGGTTAGCCCTAAGGAAGTCAGGAGGGTTTTGACAAAGAGGAGGTCCTGGAGCAGATTTTCTTTGCACTCTACCTGAATGAGGCAGTCATCCAGATAAGGGTAAATCTGTATATTTCTCTGTCTGCAAAATGCTATGGCCAGGGCTAAGCATTTGGTGAATACCCTGGGAGCAGTAGATAAGCCAAAGGGTAGCACAGAGAACTGAATGTGTTGTGGACCTGCTCTGAAGTGCAGAAATTTCCTGCCGGATTCCCTTATGGGGATGTGGTGGTAGGCAACTTTTAGGTCTAGGGTCACTAACCAGGCATTTTTGGTCAGCATAGGCAGTAGCTGCTGCAAAGTTAGCATTTTGAATTTGGGGACCACCAGGGAGGTGTTCAGAATGGATAGATCCAGGATGGGGCACCAAGTGCTATCTTTTCTGGGAGCAAGGAATAGTCTGGAATAAAAGCTTTTGCCTGTTTGATCTGAGGGGACAGGTTCTATTGCCCCTCTGGGATATGAGAGTTTGGACTTGTTTCAATGCCTCTGCCCACTGATTTGGAGGTACGTCTGGTAACCTCTTGGAATTCGTAGTTCATTGAAAGAAAATCTGTATCCCTTAAAAATGATCTTTAAAAACCATTGGTCCTTTGTTACAAAAAGCCAGTTTCTTTATGTAGGGAGAGCCTTCCTCCTAGCTTTTGGTGAGTGAAAGGAGGACAAAGGGGTACAGGGAGTCATTGAGATTGTTTGCCATAGAAGGATGGCTTAGAACTCCCTGCCTTGGGGTGGAAGTGGTCCACTGTTTGGTTCTCTGCTGTCCCTGGGATAGGGCCCTGGGTGGTCTGTCCCTGCTGGGCTGAACTTGCCCCAGTCTGCTAGGTGCAGGAAATGACCAGTGCTTAGAGGGAAAATTCCTGCTTAACGTCGGAAGTTGAACCTGAAAGAAATCTTTTCCTGTTTGCATAGATTTTGCTTTGTCTTCCATCTAATTAAGGGGTCTATATCACTTTAACAAAATGGCAGAAGTTCGAACTTCTAACCTCGAAGTGCAAAACCATTGAAGGCTTAGAACAGCAAATTTTTTTTCCCGGGGAAAAAAATCGCTGTTCCAAGAAACACACACACACAACACAAGCACACCAAAAAAACCTGCAATCCACACATAAGAGCTTAAAATCCTACATCTAACCCTACACTAAACTGTACATACACTACTATCTATCCACTTACCTTAACTCAAACCCTAACCCTAAGGTCTGTCACTATTGCACACTCACCTGACCCGCGCCCTAACCCTAACTCACCTATCCTGCCCTAACTCTAAAGTCTGTCACTATCACACACCCACCTCATCCATGCCCTAACCCTAACTCACCTAACCCGCGCCCTCACCCTAACATCCGCACCATCGCACACTTACCTGAACCCGACCCGTAACTTTCCACCATAGTGCTGAAAATAGCGAAGTCACAGAAACGGCCCACTGAATTCTTTCCCTGGGAAAGAAATCGGTGTTCTGCGGCTTCGCGATAATCAGTTTTCAAACTTCACAGTTTGAACATATGGTGGTCGAACTGCTGAAGTTTTGATGAACTGATAAGAACAATTTTTAAGCACCTCTTCTGCTTTTACTTCAAACAAGCGGTCCTTATCCAAAGGTGCATCAATTAATTTAGACTTGACATGATCAGGGAGAGGTTGTTCCTTCAACAATGCATGTCTCCTAATGACAGATCCTGACACTGCTGCCCTGCTTGAGGCTTCTAGGGCATCATATCCACAGTGTAATGAGTGTTTGGCCACTTGACAAGTAGAGTACAGTAAAATCTGCTAACTCTTTCGAACTGGCATAGTTAGGAAAAGTTGAAATCTTTTGCTTTAATAGTTCCAAAGTGTGTTGTTGATATTTTAACATATGGAACTGACAGTTGAGTGCTCTGATAGCTAAGGCTGCAGAGGTGTATACTTTTTTACCCCATCTGTCCAGAACTCTGGAATCCTTGTCAGAAGGAATAGGATTCTTTGCAGAACTAGCCTTAGCACCTTTAAGTCCCCGTGTGATGACCTCCTGGTCAGCAGCAGGATTTCTGTACAGGTATTTGTGAGAATCTGGTACTCTGTAGTACCTGTCAGGTTTACTGGGAGCAGGTGGGAGGGCATCAGGGGCTAAGCTGGATTAATGGAAAATATCATCCACCACTTCTAAGATAGGGGCGATGGCCAGGGGTCTGTGCTGGGGCAGGTCTAGAAACTCTCTTATTTTTTTCTTAGACTGAGGGAAGTCCAGAGATTCCCAGTGGAAATGTTCCCTGAGGGTGTGTGAAGGGTTCCCCAAAGGAAAGGTCTTCTGGTGGGGAGGCAGAAGGAATGGATTCCTCTGCATCTGAATCCTCATAAGCAGTCAGAGGTTGTTGTTCCTCTTCAAAATCTGAATAATCAGATTCCTCAGAATCCTGCTCTGTCATTATTTCAGGAGAAGGGTGTATTTTCCTTTTAGAAGTTGTGGCCTGACTACCCCTGATACAGGAGATAAGATCCTCTGCCATTTTAAGCATTTGGGCTTGGGGTGGTGGAGCAGGAGTAATGTGGTGGCTAGAGGTAGATTTTCTAGGAGTGGCCTTCTTTTAGGCCTACAAGTATCCATCAGTCTGAGAGAAATGCTAGTAGGATGAGAAGACATAATTTTTTGTCTAGAATCGGTAGTGTGAAAAACTTCCTCGGAAGCCGGTGCCTGAGTCGCGGCTCTGGACCCAACCAAGGCAGAGACAACCAAAGGCTTGAAAGATGAAGAAGATTTCTGTGGCATACCAGACTCTGAAAGGGTCTTGGTAGAAGTACAAAAGAACAGGCTAGCACATACGGTTGATGCACGGATAAACCAACCATGAATGTAAAAGAAAAAAATCCAGCACCCCGAGTAGGTGTAGCAGAATACTCGTTTATTGTTAGCCAGACCGGTTTCAGCAATTAGCTTTCTTCAGTGGTATGGTCATGATGATTAAACAGATCCTATTTATAGCTAATTCAAATAAGAATGTATGACATCATTTCCTGTTTATATAAATTATAAAGCCAATATTATAATTCATGACCAAAAAATGTAAATGAAATATGACAATGGCAAAAAGATAGATATAACCAACAATAAACCATCATATATTTAAACTGACATGTATACCCAAAATTGGGATACTGAAAACATGTTGTTTGATAATGATAATAATCATATCGGACCTGTGAACATTATGTCGAGGTCAGAATGAAAGATGAAAATATATATAACAATACTAAAATAATGATAAGTAGTTCATCATAATTTATCATTGAGACCTGGTGGAAACAAACCACCTAATTTGATTATCCATTTGGTTTCCTTACTGTTTAACAGTTTGTGCCATCCAGTTTTAAAAGCTCTATGACCAACAATCTTGTCAATGCAAATAAAAGAAAATTGAGCCGTTTTGTGTACAAGCGTATGTTTATACAGAGCATTGGTAGCTCTATCATTTCTTATATCTCCTAAATGCTCAGAGATATGAATACGTATCTGTCTAGATGTTTGTCCAATGTAAAATGCCCGACATGTACATGTGGCCAAATAGATCACCCAGTCCATGCTGCAATTTGCAAAATGATTGATGTTAAATATCCTGCCTGTATTCTTACTGGTAAATTCCTTTGTTGTGAATATATATTTACAGAAAGAGCAGTGACCACAAGGATGACAGCCAATGAATCTATCTCCTAATAGAGTAGTCTGAGTCATGCAAACATCCTAAGGTGTAATTCTTTTGTAATGTGAGAAATATGATCCCAGAGTTTTGCCTTTATGGTAGGAATAAAGACATCTGTCATCTAACCACTTAGTCAAGTGTGTGTTGGTTCGCGGTATATTCCAATGATTGCTGATTATGTCCTGTAATTGGTAGGTGTTCCTGCCAAAAGTAGTTACTAATCTGAGTGATTGGACCGATGACTGAGCAGTCCTATGTTTATAACCCAACAAACTGTCCCTTGATAAATTATTAGTCGTACTGGCTGCAGATTGACCATCCATTTTGTTATAACCTCGCTGTATGAATCTGTTTGAGAGATCATTCTGACAATGCTGAAGGTCTGAATGGGATGAACATATTCTCTTAATTCTGATAAATTGTGATTTGGGAATATTTCTTATAATGTGTTTGGGGTGAAGACTAGAAGCATGTAGAAGACTGTTGTATTGTGGGTATTTTCTATGCACAGTGGTGCAAAGAGTGTTGTCCACTTCCTTACTTAAGTGGACATCCAAAAAGTCAATTTGGTGTGTGTCATAATTGATTGTGAATCTAACACCCCATTTGTTGCTATTCAAATATTCAACAAATTCCATAAGATAGTCAATTCCCCCTTTCCAAACCAACCAGCAGTCATCCAGGTACCGTCTCCAAATATCCTTTTCAGGCAAATATAGATTGTGTGTTTCAGTGTATATAATCTGGTCTTCCACATATCCCATAAAGAGATCTGCATAAATTGGTGCAAAAGAAGCACCCATCGCTGTGCCCTGACTTTGCCAGTAACATTGGTCTTGGAAATAGAACACGTTCTTGGTTAGAACATGTTCAGCCATACAAGTAAGTAAGGTATTAAATCCTGGACTATAGAAGTTGGTCTTGAGCAGCCAGTATTCCAGTGCCATTAGACCTGCCCAGTGTGGTATACTGGTATACAATGATGTGACATCCAGAGTACACATGATCCAATTAGCTTCAAGTTGTGATTCAGAGACAATCTGAAGGAACTCCGTGGTATCCTACAGTCTCGCCTGTACATGTGGCAACAAGGGCTTTAAATATTGGGTCAAGAAAACTGATAGAGGTTCCGTCAGTGATACTATGCCTGAAACAATAAGTCTACCTGGAGGTGTAGACAGGGATTTATGAATTTTGGGCAGCAGATACAAATATTGTTTGACTGGGTCCTAAACAGTGAGGTGAAATTTCATTTTTATACTGATAATGCCCTCTTCAACAGCAAGTTGTAGGAAATTATCTATTTCTTGTTTAAATTTAGGTGTAGGGTTAATGGGCATATGTAAATAATGCTGAGTATTTGACACTTGTATTATTCCTTCAGCCCAGTAATAACTGGAATTCATAACCACAATGGCCCCACCCTTGTCCGCATGAAGAATGGTAATGTCAGTATTATTTCTAAGATTAGTAAGAGCCTGTTGTTCCTGAACATTTAAATTATTTCTAATGGTGTCTCCTGTGCCAAACTGGTGGTGTAGATCTTTGAAAACAGCATTCTGGAATATGGCTACGTGTTTGTCCATTGGAGGACAAAACTTAGATGGCAAGAATCGAAATTCAGTGGATCTTTGAGTTGAATCCTGTTGGTCAAAAAAAATTTTTAAGTTCAATCTTCTACAAAAATCTATAACATCTGATGCAAATGTGCTTTCATCAACAAAGAAACCAGGAATAAAACCTAGACCTTTATTTAACAAAAGCTCTTCCATGGGTGTTAATACATAATCAGAAATGTTATGCACATTTGAACAGTCTATGTTCATTTGACAATTGACAGAAACAGTTCTTATGCTTCCACCCCCCCCCCCGTGTCTATGTCTAAAGGGTGATCAGCATTGCATACCCTTTTGGGAGTGGGAGAATCCGACATATTGGCGGATTCAGTATCAGTAGTAGATGATTCTTCCCTCAAACTCCTGCTGGGTGATGTACCCCTTTTAAGTATGGATCTAGGCCACTTTTTGCATGCATGTGTAAAATTTTTGGTGCCCTCTGCAAATCGTACCACTTTGTATAACTCAAAAGGTTTCCCCCTTTTATAATCTTCAATATCTCTGGAGAATTTCTTTAATTTCTTTTCTTTGAGAGTTTTTTCAGAGGTTGAGAGTTCTTTGGATAATTTACTAAGTGATTCTTGAAAGCTCGGTTGATTTTCATATAGCTTTAATTCTTTGCACATGTTTTGAAAATCACAAATATTGGTTTGAATCGTCCTGTCATAATATGAAGACAGAATGTTGACAAACATCATGGCTGAATCCTGTTGTGCAACATTCCACTCCTTGATCAATAAGTCATCCGGTTGACCAACCAAAGGTTGCAATTTAGTTCTAAGTCCCCTCGGGGCAATGTTCTGATGTTTATATGCCTTAAATAATCTGGAGTGCCAGATATTGGAACATAATGTTTTGATTTTTTTGCCAAATTGAGTGAATAACATACTACAATCGTCAACTGGATCAAAAGTTCCACTAGCAGCAGATACGTTATTTGAATCAATCCCAAAAACATGAATATCATCTTTATCTGTGCATAATCCATGTACCATGTCATTTAGATCCATGACAATAGATTGTACGTATGTTGAAACCAAATGTGATGTGTTAATATCAAATTGGTGTTTGTGTTAAGATAATCAATTTTATACAAACGAACCAACCTCCAAAAAAAGACTCAAAGAAAAGTGTCTTAACCAGTCCAATGTTATTAATGGGTATTAGAATGCAGAGGGACCAAATAGTAACACATAAAAAAATTTTCAAATCCAAATGGCAATACACAGTGATCAATATTAAAAAGAACCAAAATGTCCTTACCAAAATGCAAGGAACTTTATGATAAAAAAGCAGAAAAAATATAACACATGACTATAGTGCTACGCAATAAATCCTGACAAATAAAGTCTGATTAGAGTATGCTCACATAGACATATACCTGATGAGAACAAAACAACATCTGTCTAACAGTATTGTTGTGAAAGTCACCAAACCAATGCTACTGTATTCATATATCCAACTGACCTTCAGAAAATATTAAGCACTCAAAGAGAGCTGAGGGCTAAATGTCAGAAAATAATATATTGTTGCATAATATATATGTATATCTTGTCTGAAAAAAAAAAAAGATGCTTGTATCTGCTGCTCAAAATTCATAAATCCCCGTCTACACCTCCGGGTAGACCTATTGTTTCAGGCATAGGATCACTGACGGAACCTCTATCAGTTTTCTTGACCCAATATTTAAAGCCCTTGTTGCCACATGTACAGGCGAGACTGCAGGATACCACGGAGTTCCTTCAGATTGTCTCTGAATCACAACTTGAAGCTAATTGGATCATGTGTACTCTGGATGTCACATCATTGTATACCAGTATACCACACTGGGTAGGTCTAATGGCACTGGAATACTGGCTGCTCAAGACCAATTTCTATAGTCCAGGATTTAATACCTTACTTACGTGTATGGCTGAACACGATCTAACCAAGAACGTGTTCTATTTCCAAGACCAATGTTACTGGCAAATTCAGGGCACGGCGATGGGTGCTTCTTTTGCACCAATTTATGCAGATCTCTTTATGGGATATGTGGAAGATCAGATTATATACACTGAAACACACAATCTATATTTGCCTGAAATGGATATTTGGAGACGGTACCTGGACGACTGCTGGTTGGTTTGGAAAGGGGGAATTGACTATCTTATGGAATTTGTTGAATATTTGAATAGCAACAAATGGGGTGTTAGATTCACAATCAATTATCACACACACCAAATTGACTTTTTGGATGTCTACTTAAGTAAGGAAGTGGACAACACTCTTCGTACCACTGTGCATAGAAAATACCCACAATACAACAGTCTTCTACATGCTTCTAGTCTTCACCCCAAACACATTATAAGAAATATTCCCAAATCACAATTTATCAGAATTAAGAGAATATGTTCATCCCATTCAGACCTTCAGCATTGTCAGAATGATCTCTCAAACAGATTCATACAGCGAGGTTATAACAAAATGGATGTTCAATCTGCAGCCAGTATGCCTAATAATTTATCAAGGGACAGTTTGTTGGGTTATAAACATAGGACTGCTCAGTCATCGGTCCAATCACTCAGACTAGTAACTACTTTTGGCAGGAACACCTACCAATTACAGGACATAATCAGCAATCATTGGAATATACCGTGAACCAACACACACTTGGCTAAGTGGTTAGATGACAGATGTCTTTATTCCTACCGTAAAGGCAAAACTTTGGGATCACATTTCTCACATTACAAAAGAATTACACCTTAGGATGTTTGCATGACTCAGACTACTCTATTAGGAGATAGATTCATTGGCTGTCATCCTTGTGGTCACTGCTCTTTCTGTAAATATATATTTACAACAAAGGAATTTACCAGTAAGAATACAGGCAGGATATTTAAAATCAATCATTTTGCCAATTGCAGCACGGACTGGGTGATCTATTTGGCCACATGTACATGTCGGGCATTTTACATTGGACAAACATCTAGACAGATACGTATTCATATCTCTGAGCATTTAGGAGATATAAGAAATGATAGAGCTACCAATGCTCTGTATAAACATACGCTTGTACACAAAACGGCTCAATTTTCTTTTATTTGCATTGACAAGATTGTTGGTCATAGAGCTTTTAAAACTGGATGGCACAAACTGTTAAACAGTAAGGAAACCAAATGGATAATCAAATTAGGTGGTTTGTTTCCACCAGGTCTCAATGATAAATTAGGAGGAACTACTTATCATTATTTCAATATTGTTATATACATTTTCATCTTTCATTCTGACCTCGACATAATGTTCACAGGTCCGATATGATTATTACCATTATCAAACAACATGTTTTCAGTATCCCAATTTTGAGTATACATGTCAGTTTAAATATATGATGGTTTATTGTTGGTTATATCTCTCTTTTTGCCATTGTCATATTTCATTTACATTTTTTGGTCATGAATTATAATATTGGTCTTTATAATTTATATAAACAGGAAATGATGTCATACATTCTTATTTGAATTAGCTATAAATAGGATCTGTTTAATCGTGATGACCATACCACTGAAGAAAGCTAATTGCTGAAACCGGTCTGACTAACAATAAACGAGTATTCTGCTACACCTACTCGGGGTACTGGATTTTTTCTTTTACATTCTTGGTAGAGGCCTGTGTAGATATTATATCGGGCATCAGGGGCTGCGAAAGTGCCTCACTGAATTCCGTAGAACAGACAACCTGCTCAGCGGTAGCATCATCGGAGGGCTTAGCCTTGAGTGGTCTGTCTCTATTTTTATCTCTTCAGTTTTTCAGAATGTCTAGGATTGTTGGCTGATGGATGCCATTGCAAAGACGGAAGAGGAAAATACCTGTCTACAATAAGAACTCTATGACAAATGGTTCTCGCGTTAAAGAGGGCACAAAACTGGCAACAGGGGACAGCATGGTCTGGGCCTAAACAAGTGACACAGTATGAATGGAAGTCTCAGTGTGGGATCTGCTTTCCACAGGCGAGACAATTGTTAACTTTTTCAGAAATCAGTTAGTGCAAGAAAAAAGGATCCCCAATGGGGTACTTAGCTTTAGATGTTTTCAGCTGTAATTCAAACTCTGGTAGCGACCAACCAGCACACTTGTGAACTGCTTCTGCTACAGGCTCCATGGCAAGAAAGACTGGTGTAATGGCATCAGCTGCATTGCTTTATAGCATTGATGACCTAATGTTACTCATCAAGCAACTGCAGCTGATGCAGAAAAACATTGACTCTGGTATTCGGGCCGGCCGAGGGCTACCAAAGCAGGGACAACCCACAAGTGATGACTGTAACAGAGAAACATGAAGAACATCTGCACCAGCATTCTTCTCCAATAGCACTTTGATCTTTGATGTCTTGTGACTTGGTCACCTGACACTCAGAGAATAGAAACTCAGTGAGCTGTAGAGAAGCAGGGAAAAGTATGTGCATCAGTTTGTACATGTGCCATGGAAGGAAAGCTGTAGAAGGTAACCACTGCTATATTGTTCTCCATCAGTCTGCATATATATATTTTCTATTCCCAAAAGATATTCCTTTGGGATGACAGATCTGCTTTATTTAATGGTAGGTGACTCATGTCCAGCCTACATTGTAAGTAAAACAGAAAGGCCCTTGTGAAAGCATAACTATGACATTATGAAAATTGTGAGAACCAATGCATTGGCAAAACACAAATCTCAATGTGAGGGTTTTAAAATGTTTAAGTTTATAGTAGTAATACAAATTAAGAAAAACCCACATGGAGGACAATGGAATGATCTATTAGAATATAATGAGTTATTTTGGCAACTGCTGTTACAAGTTGATCAGAAATTATGAATAAATGACAAGATTACCATTTGTAGTATGGTAGCACTGTGGGTTTCCAGGTTACAGCAACATTAATTTAGCAGCAATACTATTTTAATATGACATTATAAAAGAATAGTGATTTATATATTACATTAAATTGTGGTAGTCAATGCTGCAAGACTAACATGTTTGGTTTTATTTATAACATTTTTAACATTAGTATTCGTTGTTTGCTTGTGTTAGACCTACTATGTCAAATTAATGACATATTCTGTATTTAAAGCATTGGAAATTGATCATATGAGTCAAAACACAACATTTGATTGGTATTTATGGTTATTTACTTCTGCTGAGTCCATACAAAGCAGTGATTCTGATGAAGTCGATTAAAAAAATGAAAGAGCTTTATCATTGATATTGCAATAAAAAAAGTGGTATTACAACAATTTGTTTATGATATCCATTATTAGAATCTGTTTTGATTATTGGGGTTTGTTTATGGTTCTAACAGTTGAATTCCTTTGATTCCTACAGTAATTTAGTTGTGAGAATGTCTGTAGACAAATATATCACAACACCTATTTGCTTGGCCGACAAAGGAGCCATTGTCAGCAGTCTTACTCTTTTGATATAGCAACTTTACCAATTATTAACCATGATATAACCTGAACAAGACAGAAGGAGAAGAAAGGATTAATTTTACTTATGTTATGTTTCTCAAACAGAAATAAATAACCATAAATACCAATCACGAGATGTCCCCACAAATTATCACATTAATAACAATGTCCAAATAATGCAATCAGTCGTGAGGGATTTAGGTGCTCAGGTTGATAGCAACCTGACTTTTGACCATCATGTTGCTTCCATTGTACAGACAGCTTTCTACATGGCCCACCTCATAAGTAAGGGTATCTTATCCAGGGACAAGTAGGTCATAACATCCCTGTATTCTTCCCTTATAAGGTTCATTATTGAGTACAACACCCTTTTCGGCATGTACCTCACAAAGCACATGCAGCAGCTGGAGAGACCACAGAGGTTCCTCACCAGGAGAATCCAGGGCCTTTAACATCTACCATACACAGACAGGCCAAAAGCCCTATACCTCTAATCAGTTTCATACAGACTCCTCAGAGGTGACCTCTGTCTGGCATACAAGGCGATCCTGGACCCCGCCTTGATGGGACTGCTGCATATCCGCAAGTCAAGCTGCACTCAAGTAACCTGCATGCACGGCTTCAAACTGGTCTGTGACATCAATAAGTCTTGTTGGTGGGATAGATTTGTGTCCCAGAGACTCCTCCCATCAGTGGAATAGACTCCTTCTCCACGTCAAGCAGAGTACCTCTTTACCACTTTTTAAACACAATCTGGATAACTGGATGAAAAACAGAAAATACACCCCTGGGATTGCGCCAGTGTCCCTGCTGAACAGGGGCATTGGGTGCTGACTTGTCTAAACATGGGCTAAACTCATGGCTAGGTTTATAAAGGCCTCAAGGCCAATAGCCTAGTAAATTCCTATGATCCTATGATCCTATAAGTTTCAAGTACTTCCATTTCATTGACCGGCAAGAGGATATATGTGCTTAATTACTGGTTGGCGAATCCCATTAGATTTGGGGATGTTACTGAAAATGGTTGCAGAAACAATTCCCTCTCTGACTTTTTGAACCAGTTTGAGAAGAAGCTAAACAAAATAAGGCTGCTTCAACATGAAAATAGTTACCTAAAGCAAAAACAACATAAAATTATTGTTTCCTTATGTTTGAGGCTATACAAATTCCCTAACAGTATCAAAGAGGGGAATGAACTACAACAGCAACTTTTGGAACTGTTTGACAAGTGCAGCTTTGAATTTATGAAATTAGTTATAATGGATAATATTAATACAGTAGATATTTTGAATAGTGAAATCTTAACTCTTGATTGCAAAATTATACATGGCTTGCCATTTACTGACTGTAAGACACAATATTATGGTATATTTGACAAGGTGGCTAAGATGTTGAGATGGCCAAAGTGCATAAGGTGAAAAAAATAAAAAGGGATGTCTATGATTATAAGACCAATGAGGCATACTCCCTACCTGGTTCATTTAAAAAGGGAGGGCGTGTGGAAACAATAGACAGCATTTTAACAAATAATAGTTATAATGACAGTATAGTTTCCAGAGATAACAACATCCCTCTAGAACAACCTGTGTACATGTCCGAGAAGATAGCCCACCAGAAGAGGAATTGCAACCCTTATGGGGGTTGCCACCAACCTGAGAACTGACACCAACAAAATGTGGGACAATACAAACAGAAATCCAAGAAATGGCATGGATGGTAAACAGCAAATGAAACAAAACTACCATCAGAAGACAGTTTGGACTTAAGTTTAGAGATGCACTGTAATTTTAACACTGACTCACATAGCCTTGATCAATTTTCGGGGTGTTTCAACTTGTCAAATGAGGCAAATATGCTAAGAATTATAAGTATTTTCATGTTTTTCAGTGCAGTTCAAACACTGAACTAACTGATGATTTTTTTAAAATCTTTTTTTTTTACAAAAACTTTCACATTTGTTCTCACACAAAAGGCTGACGTAGCAAAAGCTTTGGTGGAATTGCTTTCATTTGCTCATAAATTAAACATGGTATGCTAAAGAGAACTGCACCTTGAAATCTTGATTACTTTCATAAGTTTGTCTTTTTGAGGGGTTAATAGAGACAGAATTGTGAAGGTCATTCTCTAGGAGATAATTTATGAAAAAATATCACAATAAAATGAACCCTACTATAGTCCAGTTAAATATTCTACAGGAGCTTTCTAATGACACAAACTTAAGGCTGATGAAGCCTGACAAGGTGCTGCAGCTGCCCTGATGGACAAAGAAGATCACAACACTACAATGTTATCTTCATCACATGATACTGACACTTGCTATCATGAAACAAGGTAAAGACTGCATGCAAAACATAAATATCACATTGGAAGATCTTTTGTTGAATGAATATATAGACTTAGATACATACAAGTTCTTTAAAATAATTTCACCTGATGATTCCTCTATACGGTTGTTGATTGTACTGGTAATTTCGGAGTGAGGTTAAAGTTGTCCACATATTCCGTTTTCCCCGACCAAGACGTACAGCAGGCAGCAGATGAGCAGTTCAGAAAGAAAAAAACTTTGTGTCCTTGAGCCTTCGTTTGTTTCCTGAGTTGCATTTTGGATTTGTTTGTTTAGATTACACAATGATTCAGAAGAAACATTTTTAAAGTTTTTTAGAAAATGTTAAATCTGCCACAGCTATTTTAGATTTTCATATAACATGTCTAATGACCAGAATAATTACTTGGATTTGTTGATTTAGAAGGACAAACTAATTGTCATTTTATTTCAAACATCTATGAAAAAGGACTATTCAAATTCATTTTTATGTTTCAATAGTTATCACCCTATACATCAAAGGAAAAAGCCAGGTTAAGGGCCAATGTGTCCATCTGGTCGGGATGGTATTGAAATTGTTTGTGGAAGAATCAACCTCATTAAGGCATTTGTTTTTACAGAGGGGTTACCCAAGTGATTTTATAGAGAGAATATATTTTGAAGGATATGAAAAAAAGGTGTAAGGGTGTTTATGTACTATCTGAATAACCTACAGAATAGTGGTGTAGGTAAAACAACTGTAGTTTCAACATTAAAGAAAAAAAAGTAACAGCGCTTTGTTTTGGAATATAATACCATGAGCAAATATATTATAGAATGGACCACAAATTTTGGGACATTTTGGAACATTTTGGCAACTTATGTAGTACTATAAGTGACAAATCTAAGATCATTTTTAAAAGAGCTAGAAATGTAAAGAATTGGTTTGCATATAAACACGACAACAGTTGGGATAATGGGAGAAATTATGGGACAATCAAATGTACTGTGTTATCAGTGTAAGTACATCAACACTTTGACAAATATTTTCTTGGTGAGTTCAAATAATGTCATATTAATTAAGGTTTAATGACCTTTATTCCCGGGGATGACAGTTTCCATTTATTTAGCAGTATGTGACTAACGCCTAGCCTATTATGTAGAAGAAACAAAAAGGCCCTTGCAAAAACAAAATGGTGAGAATCAATGTGGTGGCAAAAAAAAACATCTCAGTGGAAGGATATTAAAATGTTTAAGTTTAAGGTAATAGCAAAAGTTAAGAAAAACTCACATGGAGGTCAATGGGGCAGTCTATTAAAATATAATGAGTTACTTTGGCAAATGCAGTTACCAGGTGACCAGACACCAGGAATAAATGACATTATGAGCTACCAGGTACTAGTAACCTTATTATTTTCTCAATAATACTGTTGTAATATGGCATTTTGAATAAAAATAACTATATGTCATGTTCATTTTGGTAGTTAGTGTTGCAAGATTAACATGTCTTTATGACACACCTCTCAAGAGTCCAGATTTTCACAGAATGTCCAGATTTTTACCTCATATTTTTGGTCAGCTCCCCATAAAATTTATGGTTTTCTGGAATTTTGTGCCAAATCCGTGAGGATTGAATTCCCTAAATAATGACAGGCATTTCGGTTTCAGCCTTCAAATCCTTCAGAAAATGCATTTTAACACAATACATTTTATTCTACCAACTTTGTAAGTTTATAAAAGCAATATTTAAGAATTGTCCCTATTTGTGAGGCTTTGACCACCATTACCTTTGTCTTTGTCCAGATTTTTTGTGCTAAGAAGTTGAGAGCTATGTTTTATGATCATGAAGTGAATAATAACTTCAACATGAAACAGAAGTCTCCTGCAAGTTGTCATATAAGTAAATTGCAAATATGAAGAGTGGCAAATGTTTCTCAAAATCTTGTTTTAATTAGCTGTATATTTTAAACAAAGGTCGATGTGTGTGTGTGTGTGTGTGTGTGTGTGTGTGTGTGTGTGTGTGTGTGTGTGTGTGTGTGTGTGTGTGTGTGTGTGTGTGTGTGTGTGTGTGTGTGTGTGTGTGTGTGTGTGTGTGTGTGTGTGTGTGTGTGTGTGTGTGTGTGTGTGTGTGTGTGTGTGTGTGTGTCTGTGTGTGTGTGCATGAAAATATATGTATGTAAATGTCTTGATATTTTGACTCAATATACTCTATAAAGGCTGTTTTCTAATTCAAGTATACCACATTAAATTAAACAAATGGCATTTGTGGTGCAGACACAGGTATCTCAACATTGTTATTGGACTGCATAGTAGTGACATTTCATTCATGAAGAGACTGTGGCATTCAGGTGCCATTTTTGGGAGTGCACACTGTCATTTTGGTGTAGCAGCGTAGAACTCATCAGTCTAGCTGCTCACCCACAACAGGTCTCATCAGGTGAGTGGGTTCATTTTGCCATAATTTATTTTAAATATAGCTATTTTACATGTAATTCTAAGGGTTTAGTTCATAGGTTCATAGGTTCATAGAAGATTACTAGGCTAGTAGCCCTAGAGCCTTTACAAGCCTTACCATGTTAATCCCAATTATCCCCATTGTTCTTTTTGAGTAGTTCACAGAACAAATTTATGAATAAAGCAGGTTTGTGATCAACACTGGTTACCCCTGTCCATTAGGGGCATGGGTGCCACCCCAGGGTCGAATTTACAGTCTCTCATCCAATTATCTAGACTACATTAGAATATGTGAGGAGCTCTGTTTTACATGAATAGGAAATCTATTCCACAGAAGTGTCAGTCTCTGGCTGACATATCTGTCTCTCCAGCACATTCTGTTAATGTCACAAGTTAGTTTGAGATCCATAGAGTAATTGACTCTTGTGCCATTTGACTTGAGGATGTGCAGCATTTCCATTAGGGCAGGGATGGAGATTACTCTATAGACCAGGCACAGGTCACCTCCCAGCAGCCTGTAAGATGCGGAGTAAAGTGACAGGGCTTTCAACCTGTCCATGTAGGTTGCGGTATGGAGTCCCTGTATTTTTTTAGTGATAAACCTCTGAGGTCTCTCCAGCTGATGCAGATATCTGGTGAGGTACATGCAAAAGGGTGCATTATACTCTATTAATGGTCTGATGAGGGTCAAGTACAATGGAGTTATAACATCCATTGACCTGGATGCTTTGTCCTTGCTTATGAGTTGTGCTACATAGAAGGCTTTCCTTACCACTGTGGAAACTTAGTGGTCAAAGTTCAGATTGCTATCAACCTGTGTTACCAAGTCTTGCACCACTGGGTTGGAACTCAGGGGCATGCTGTCAGTATTGTAATTTCTAGGGAATTCCATTTTGCCAAAGGGAATAATGATGCTTTTTTTTTGGATTTAGTTTTAGGCCATGGCTTTGGCACCAGTCATTTGTTTGTGTTAGCCCTTCTTGTAATATGCTGACAATGTTGTGGGACTCAATGATTGCTCCCAGATTGCAATCATCAAAAAACTTGGTCAGCCAAAGACCGTCTACTTTGGCCTGGTCTTCTGAGAAATTAATGCCAAACAGTAAGGGGCCCAGATCCCTGTGGTACTCCACTGGTGACGGGTCTACTGCTAGAGGTGGAATCACCAATTTTGACAGAGTGTGTTCTGTCAGTGAGCCAATTGGCTACCCATCTAGTAATGTAAGGATTAATCCCTATCTGAGAGAGTTTCTCAATGATGCCGGAGTGGAAAATTGTCTCAAAAGCCTTGCAAGGTAAGGAATGGCAGTGTCCACTGTCTTACATTCATCCATGGCTTTGGTGACTTCCTCAAAGAAGTCCACCAGGTTTAATAAGCATAATCTATCCTTAACAAAGCCAAACTGGGTTGGGTCCAGCATTTGGAGGTCACCTATGTCCTTGTTAATAAGGACCATGAGAATTCTTTCCATGACCTTGCAGAAGATGAGGCTGGTTAGACTTATGGGTCTATGGTTCCCAAGGTCAGTTGATTTCCCCCCTTTGTGCAGTGGGATTACTGTTGCTGTTCTCCATTCTGCAGGAACATAACCAGTTCTCAAGCTATTATTAAAGAAGACATGAAGGGGGTCTGCTAGGTCTTGTTTTAGATTGTTTAGTAAACAACCTGGGATATTATCTGGTCCCATTGAGGCTTTTTGTCCTTGGTGAGTGCAGAGATGATACTAGGTAGATGGCTGGTGTCAGGTATGCTTTGGGATATGGTATATGGGGATAGAGGGTGAAGTCTGCTCTGAGTCTGTCAGCTAGCAGGTTGATGATATCATCCAGTGTATTATGAATAACCTCATCTACAACCAGTTCGGCACATAGCTGATTATTCCCTTTTAGACTTTGCAAGTAGTTAAAGAATGCCTGGAAATGAATAGGGATGTGATTTTAGTTTTGTAATTTGCTTTAGAAGACTTTACAAGATTACAAGATTTCTGATTTTCTTGTTTAGGCTTAGGAGGGACTCTTCCTCTACAGAGTGATATCCCTCTTGCTTTTGTAGAACAGTTTCTTCCTCTTGCTATATAATATGTTTATACTTGAAGTGCACCATTGTGGCTTGCTTTTACAGGGAGACCTGGTTTTGATCCAGTCAGGTACAGCAGAGTGTATGCAGTCACTTAAATGTTTGTAAAGGGCATTTGTATGCACTTCTGCATAGTGATCAGTGATGTCTGTGATTGCAGGTGGTATGAAGCTTTTTATACCATCGCTTAGTAGGTTGTAGTAAGCTTTGGTAAAGTTTTTTATCATTTTTGTTCCTGTGAGGGTGTCAGTTCCAGTAGTTACTTCAAATAAGACTGATTTGTGGTCTGACCTAACCAGGGAGGGCAGCACTCATGGGAAAGTACAGTGACCCCCTCCGCCATGTTGGTGAGTACTATGACTAGAACAATAGAGCAACTAGTGGGGTAGCAGAATACCTGTTCCAGAGCATTTGTGTTAACAAAGTCCAGGAACCCCTGGGGGAGCATGTTTTTACTTCTTTCTGTCCTCCAGTCTATGGAAGAAAAGTTGAAATCTCCCATGACTAAGGAGTTGGGCAGGGATTCCATTAAACCATTAAACTGAAGTAGGTGGTGTGCTCATCCAGGTTCATGGTTGGAGATCAATAGCTAGCAATGATGTGGTATGATACTTTCCCAATAGTTAACTGGACGTGGAGAAGTTCAAAAGATTCATGCTGTTTGCCATACATATATATATATATATATATATATATATATATATATATATATATATATATATAGATATATATATATCCACCTTTGTTTCCCTTATGCTCATTGCCTGAATGTGTTGAAGGCATTGAAGCCTTGCATGACCGGGATGCTCTCAGTGACATTGAACCATGTCTCGGTTATCACACAGACTTCAGCATCCTCTAAGGTGAGGAGTTCTTCTACGGAGTGCAGTTTTGTGTTTAAACTCCTAGCATTAAGCAGCACAACCATGAGTTTGTCTCGATTAGATTTTGTTACATTGGAAATTTTGTTGTTTTGGCATTGCATAAAAAAGGCACTATGGCAGAGGCAAGGGCCTTTGCCAGCATCCAAAAGCCTAGGGAGATAGGAGCAGACCATCTCTAGCAAAGCAGAAACTTCTGTCTACCATATCCTCCCAGGCTGACAGATACTGGGTCCCCCGAGACTGACACCAGAAGCTGAGCCAATTGTTGAAGTCAATCATTTTTTGTTTATAAAGTGACTTTATTCTGAGTGAGGGTAGGATACTGCTTAGGGCTAGGGACATACCTGCCTGGGATCCAGAATCAGATAGTTCCTTCATGTCTCTCTTCATATAATCCAGAGAGGTACATCTCAAGTCATTCACTCCAACATGGACTATGACAGATTCATAACAGTGCTTGTTGAGTGACTTCAGTGCATGCATGTTTTGTCAGTTTCTGGCACCTAATAGGCAGCTGACTGTGACCTTCTCTTTGTCCAGTCTGGTGGGAAGGACATCTGTGTGTCTCACTATGGAGTGGCCTATAACCAAGACATTCAATGTGTTTTGCTTTAGGAGCTTATTTGTTGAGACGTGTACGTGTTGATATGTGTAGTGGTTTCTTTTTGTTTAGTGTTGAGTGTGGGTGGTGTGTGTTTAGGAGGTCTCTGTTCTTTTGCTAGGCTTTTAGTGAGTGGTTTATATGTTGTGACCTTATTTTGTGTGAAAGGTGATGTCTGTGTGAGAGGTGAATCATGTGCTGACAACTTGTTTGTTGTATAGTTTATTTTTGCATGACACACTTCCACAGTGTATTTGCATCTCTCACATAGAGTATTAGTTTCTTTTAGGAGTATATATGAGGCCATTACTACACTACCTCCAGATGCCCATGTCAATCAAGCTGGCAGTAAACTGCCCTTGTGGCAGGATTTTTCTGAATGTGATATTTGGGAAGTAAGCAGGCTAGCTGGACTTGGTCACAAACAGCAAAACTGAAACAATAATTCAATTAAATACAGTTAACAAAGTGCAGTGCTGGCTTAAAATATATTTATTTTTCAGTTTGTTTCAGTGGATGCCTTGGATTTAAGTGTAGATGCACTCCTGACCTCTGGCTAAAATTTCCAAACATTGAGCAGCTCTGGTAAACTGAGCTCAAACCTACACAAATGTGAGGTGTATATCCAGGCAAATTTAATCAGTTTTAACACAACTACCAATGGGAAAGCCCCAAATGAGCTTTTCTCCAGCAATCCCCAACTCAGATGGGTCCTGAGCTACACACTTCTGCCACAAGGGTGCAGGAAGGCCCTCTTAATTTAAGATGGCTGGTTTAAGAGCAAAGTGATGTCAAAAAGTCTAGATTCAGTGGGTCTGAATCTAGTCTATGCTATGTAAGGCAAGGAAACACAGTTTCTATATGGGAAGAAGAAAGGGCAAGTTACTTAAAGGTCAAAGTGAGACTGTTTAGTGGTACACTATTAGATGACCTTCAGTGGTACCACCCTGTGCACAAACTGGTAGATCTTTGAGCAGCTGTGAACAGTGAGAGAGTATGGAGAGTGTTTCCTATAGAGGATTACAAACCAGAGAGATTTGATTTAATGCAAGCATGGGGAACAGTGCTTGCATGAAGCTTCTATACCAGCAGGATGAAAAACTTTTCTAAAGGTAAACCCTCAGGCCAATCAGATAAAAACATGAAACGCTATTGACCATTACTTCCCACCTTGGATGGGTTGAACTTAACTCTCTGCTCTCACCAGAGTGCAAAATAACTTTCCCAATGAAAAAAGCAGGCTTTGAGCTCAAATGAAGTAACAAATGCTTTATAATAGAATTAAGAATTCCTGCAATATTAGGAGTCCTTGGAAGTAAGTTCACTAACCTTGAGAAATGCTCACAACACAGAAAACCTTTGCAAAACTTAAAAATATTTTGTCAGACTTAGAACAACTTCTGCAGAATATTGTTAAAACAGACGGAGTTTCTTTTATCTCTTCTATGGAAAGCTAAATTATTGCCATGTTTTCAAAACTGCTACTTTTTTATACTTTCTTGAGTTTTGGGTTTATTCAAAAAATCAATCCTTGGCATAATTAATTGATACATTAGTTCAAATTATTCTAGCTTTATGTAGCAATCTCAGAGTAGTGGTTTACCTCTCTTTGTGCTGGCATTTTACCACTAGTGCTTTAAGTGAGTGTTTCAGTAACAATGGGAGCTGAGGCTGGTCAGGTCCCAGCTGCTACCCTCCTTCCTTTTATTTTTCAGCTCTCCACTAAATTTATAGCTACTGACTTCTGGCAAGTTTATATGAAATAAATAGATTTGC
The DNA here is from genome assembly GCF_019279795.1 of Protopterus annectens. Lineage (NCBI taxonomy): Eukaryota > Metazoa > Chordata > Ceratodontiformes > Protopteridae > Protopterus > Protopterus annectens. Next base: position 851,504,003 of record NC_056745.1, read on the forward strand.
TGTCAGGCTATTGTATATTCAACTTCGTGGATGATATAAAAAACCTAAATGGGAGTGTGATAATTTGGTGCAATTGTAGCCTTGCTTCCTATAGTATAATTGGACTGGAGTTTGAATCCCATTAGGGACAATAACTTTTTTTCTCCCCCTATATTATATTTCAAGTGTGTAGAGGAATGTTAAGAGTTTCAGCAGTCAAGAGAGTCATTCCATTAAGTAAAATCACATATATATATATATATATATATATATATATATATATATATATATATATATATATAAAGATATAGATATAGTCTAGATAATATTGACTTTAGAACTGTGCTTATTGCTTATTGCATAATTTATTTTTGAACTTGTATTCTGAATAAGTGCTGTACAATTTTTTGCAATTTTTATGGTTCCTAAATGCTTGAAGCATATTGTTTCTTATGACTATACCACCAATTTTAGCAGTTTATTTTATAAATATTTTGTTTTATATATATATATATATATATATATATATATATATATATATATATATATATATATATATATATATCTGTGTGTGTGTGTGTGTGTGTGTGTGTGTTTATATAACATTTGAGAATATTTATTACTAGTGTTTTATTTTTTCTTAGGTTATATTCTGTATTAAGAGTATATCACTTTAAATCACTGAAGTTAGGTGAACATGTGACTTTTGGAGAACTATTTAAATGCCTGATTTTTTAACTTGTATTTTTATCTGATGAAGTCCTGCATATAATGGGATGAAAGCACTTATTCTACGGTATTAAAGTAATTTATGCATAGCCTTTTTCAATGGTGTGGCATACTTTTGTGGATTTTTCTTGGTCTCTTGGTCCTTGCTTGTTGTTGGTGGTAGGATGAATACTGTGGGGTAGACAAAAAAGTAAGGACATCAAAGTAGAAAAGAAGCCAAAGTAACTCCAGTTGCAGAGAGGGACAAAGAAAACAGATTACAGTGGTTTGGATACATGTGCAGGAAAGTATATGACAATCCGTTGAAGAAGATTTGGGACAGGTAGGAAGAAGGCAAGCAGAAATGAGGACATCCAACAAAGAGGTGGTTTCATTACATGAGAGGAGACCTGCAACAATGAGGTATGATGCTCAAAGAAGGCAGGAGAGTGGCATTGACTTGAGAAAGATGATGACAGTTGGCAAGACACCCCAACCCAATGTACAAACAAATGGGGCTGAAGATAATGATGACCTAAGCAACATGAAATGCTCATCAGAGTTACCCCAGCTTGGGACTTACGTTAAGCATTGACTCCATAGTCACAGGGAAACAGAAGTTTGGCTGGCTTTGTCATCACCACAAATTCTGTAAATTTATGGCAGTCTGCAAGTCCTTAGAAATGGAAGGGATAGCATACTATCATGTGACTAGAGGTCATGACAGACCAAGATTGTTTGCAGGTAGTATAGAGAATCTTTCAGGACACATGCCCAAGCCCAAGCTAGTGAGATTATCAGCAGTAGTAAATGCACAACCTTCATTCATGCTGTTTTGCTCATGCTTGTTCTCACTGTGGGGGGGGGGGTGTCCAGTTGCCAAATGTGTATCCAAGAAGGGATTTAAAGATCATAGATCAACAATCTTCCAGAAATTATGTCATGGAGTACTTCAACAAACCATTTGGAAAGAGGCAGGTTTTCCTTTCAAGACTCCAAGGTTTGAATGCCTTCCATTGTTTTAAGTAGGTGCCTGTTTAATCAGTCCCCTACCAAACCAGATGTTTTAACTTGTTTACTAGAATGTTACCCTAACCAACACATTCCTGAAGAGTTACTGCATGGATTTGCATCTATGTTTGTCATTAAATCAGTGGCATCCACTGAAGCAGTCATTTGTAGCAATCTATGTTCAGTGAAATCTAGGGAAGGAGTGGTGAAAGAGCTTTTGATCAGAAATAAATATGTGAGGGTGGAATTACTGGCTCCTTCCACTGAATTTGGTGCCAAAGAAGATGGAAGATAAATTGTGTTTAATTCATCACTTCTCATTTCCTCAAGGGTCATCTGTCAGTGAACACATCATCAAGAGTGAGGCTAGGCCTCAGTACTATTCCTTGGGTGATTAGTATACCAATCATCCAGCTGTGTAAAGTTGAACATTGAGTTAACGTTTCATTTGCAGTTTGGTACATCTTTTTATTTCAACATGGCCATGGCTATGGGATGTCCTGGCTTGTATTACATGTAAAATGTTTAGCACACTGTTAAAGGAGTGCTGGCAGCATCTTGAATAATGTTTGATTTGGGGGGAACTGAAGCATGAGATGTGCAAAGGCCCAGACAAGTTTGTAGAGCTGTGTCAGCGATTATGCATCCCATTACCACATGAAAAAAACAAAAGGTCCTCTTAAGATTGTAGTCTTCATACCACTGGAATTGAATTAGGCATCCTTATTCTGGCTGACACAAGCCAAACTGAACAGTTTGAGACCATCACTCAGAGACTTGCTATCCACTAAAAAAAATTAGGATTAGGGCAGTGGTGGAGCTTTTGGGGCTTTTTAATTTTGCATATTCTGGGTCGGACATTCTCTAGGTTCTTAGGCAGTTTACTATATGTTGGTTACCAGAGATACCACAGGTGTAGATTTCTTGATGGGAGAAAGTATATCTTTGCTCAAGGTCCATTTTCTTGACTGAGTTCAATGGTGTGTGTTTCTGGCAAAATGATTTGGTGACAAAAGATGCACTGCAATTATTTTCTACCACAAAAATTTAGGATAATGACCTATTTTAAGTGGCAGTGGATTTCATGGTCTTCTAAAAGGAATAAGGACAACTCCTTTTTGGAGCTCATTTCTATTTTGGTGGCAAAAGTTGAATGACAGGAAGAAGTGAATAATAAGAAAGTTTTGTTTAATGCAGATGATCAAACCACAGTACACGTTCTGTGTAAAAAGTCATCCAGATCCATTTGGTTACAATCCCCTTCTAAGGCTGTTATTCCTTCACAGGTTACACATTAATGTGCCATTCACTGCCAAATACATCCTCGGTGCTTGAAATGTCCTCAGTGGTAGCCTTTCTTTTTTGCAGGTTTCCAGATTTCACCAACTGGTCTCAGAAGTGCAAGACAAACCAACCCATATTTTGGAAGATCTGTAGATGATTGGTTAGGAATAGATGATCTGCTTTGGTGGAGTTCCTGGACACCCAATACCAACAGGCATATGGGTTAGCTCTTCAGACCTTTTGCTATTTCTGAATGAGCCTTCCTTTAAACAGGATTTTGGTCAACTCATCAGGCGGTACATTATACAATCTCTCATTGGGCTAAGAAGGATGTGCCCAAAACAGAAAGATTGCACTTAGCAGCGTTTAGTTTGCCGGCTAGAATTACAGCTGTACAGCATGTTTCTAAGCACTGTCTGATTGGCAGATTGCGGAGGGAATGGGATAAGCTCCAGAGAGTGGTGGATGATGCAAGGTGGCCATTCTGAAAAATGTAATGTAAACTATCATGAGTAGCAAGTAATTGTTGTATTAATGCTCTTTGAGCCACTCTATTCATTTAGTTATATGCGGCAGCCTTTCACATTAATGAAATACTGGGATTCCTAAAATGGAGTTAGGTGTCAATATTAGACGATACTGCATTAGTGTGGGTAGCAATGTCCAAAATAGACTAAGCCAGATCAGGTCTAGTCAATAGGTGATCCTAGGCAAAGCTTTAATCTCAATAATCTACACAAAGCAGTGAATTATCATTATTAGGCAATTTTCCTACTTTGGTGCAGATGGCAGTCTTTCCAAGTAGGGCCCCAGTGGTACTGACAGACTTGGATAACTACTTGCAGAAAGTCTTAGCCATCTTAGGCTTCCCAACCACTGTTTTTTTGTCCCAAAACTTTCATATGGTTCATGCCACAGATTTAGCTAGAGAGGGACAGTCCATTGATGCGATAAAAATTATGGACAGATGGTTGTTTTTTTTTTTAGTTAATTCCACGAGGCCTACTCCATTTTTGTGGAGGGGGGGGGCCAGTAATCTATCTAAATTTATTTCTTAATTTCAGGTTATTGGAAGATTTTGACCATTGGTGATTCATTTGTCTGCTAGACAGCTGACACAGCAAAGCTGTGAATAAGAGGCTCTCAGCTGTGATCGGACCCCTGCACTTGGGGCATTATCTGGAAGGGTTCTGGTGGTATGATTTGGGATCAAATGTCACCACTGCTGCAGAAGCTATTATACAAGATAGGGCAACTAGAGGTTATTATAGTCCATTTAGGATGCAATGATCTAGGTAGGATTCTGAAGTGGAGACTCTTCTCCAAGATCTTGGGGGATTTTGTCATAGGTTCATAGGTTCATAGGTGTTTACTAGGCTAACAACCACAAGGGCCTTTTTAAGCCTAGCCATGCAACCCAAATCTCTGACAGGTTCTGATACCCTTCATAAGTGTAAGCATGGGCATGGGAGATGAACCATTTACAGGTTACCTCTATCCATTAAAGACATAGGTGTCAAACCAGGGATGAATTTCTCGTTTCCCATCCAATTGTCCAAGTTGCACTTGAATTGGGTTAGGGAGGAACTCTACTTCACATGGATGGGGAGCCTGTTCCATAGACTGGGTAGTCAAGCTATGACATTTATGTAGTGACATGCTAGTGATGTGGTCAGTGGTAATTCATAGGTTCATAGGTAGGTACTAAGCTATCTGCCCAAAGGCATTTATAAGCTTAGCCAGAATGTGTTGGCTTTTGCCACCCCCTTAGATTAGTTCCCTGTGCCTCTGTCCAGCAGAGCCATTGAAGTAATCCCTGAGGTAAACATTCTGTTTCCCATCCACTCGTCAAAGTTTCTCTTGAAGAGGGTTAGCAAGGAGCTCTGCCTAATGTAGATTGAAATCTTTTTCCAGAGCATGGGAAGTCTCTGGGACAGGAATCTAACCATCTAGCATGTCCTATTTATTGTTGTGGTGAGGTTTAGATCACTGGAGCGTGTGGCTCAAGGGGATATGGTTTTCTTTAGGTGGAGCATGTCCATCAATTCTGGGTTGGACATGGCCTTGTATGTCAGGCAGAGATCACCTCTGAGTAGGCTGTATGCAACTGAGTACAGCTGGAGTTTCTCAGGTTTAGCTGCATAGGGCATCTACTTGAGGCCAGTGATCCTCTTGGTGAGGTACTTCTGTGGTCTTTCCAGTTATTGCAGGTGTCTTGTAAGGTACATCCCAGATGGGGCATTGTACTCTATGATGGGTCTGATGAGTGATGCGTAGAGGGGCCCAATGACTTCTTTTGATCTGGATGCAAACCCTTTTGTGATTAGGTGGGTCACATAGAAGGATATTCTAACCACTCTGGCAACGTGGTTATCAAAGGAGAGGTTACTATCTACTTGGGTCTCTAGATCCCTTATTACGTCTTCCGTATTTAGGGGGCTACCACCTATGTGGTAGCTTGTGGGTACTTTGCTTTTTCCAAAGGGGATGACTATGCACTTTTTGGCATTTAGCTTGAGGCCATGGATTTGACACCAGGTATCTATCTCAGTGAGACCCTTTTGGAGGATGTCTGTGTCAGCCGGAGAGTCAATTATAGCCACTAGTTTGCAGTCATCTGCAAACCTGGTCAGCCATAGTCCTCCTGTGCTTGGCTGTACCTCTGAGAAGTATATGCCAAACAGGAGGGGTTCTAGGACTAAGCCCTGGGGAATGCCACTTGTAACCAGTTTAGAGTCAGACCTAGCTCCCGCAACTCTTACCATGTGGGTTCTGTCCGTGAGCCAGTTGGCAGCCCATCTTGTGATGTAGGGGTTTATGTTCAAGCTGGTGAGCTTGTCTATAATACCCGAGTGGGGAATGATGTAGAAGACCTTTGCAAGATCTAGGTAGGTTGTGTGGACCACCTTTCCTTCATCTATACCTTTGGTAACTGTCTCAAAGAAGTCCACCAGGTTTAGGTGGCATGATCTGCCCTTAACAAATCCAAACTGGGTAGGGTCCAGTGTTTGGAGGCTCCCAATGTCTCTATTAATGAGATCCATGATGATGTGCTCCATAGCTTTGCAGACCAGGCTAGTCAGGCTTATAGGGCAATAGTTCCCAGGGTCCGTTGTGGCTTCACCATTGTGGAGCGGAATAACCGTTGCTGTGCACCACTCTTTGGGCACGTAGCCTGTGGAGAGGGTGAGTTTAAACAGTGTGTTTAGGTGAGTGGTTAGTTCATCTTTGATGCTTATGTAGGATGCAGCCTGGGACACCGTCCGGTCCCATTGATGCTGTGTTTTTGGCTTTGGAGAGGGCTGTTTTATCCTGAGTGTCTGTGATATCAGGGGCACTACATTCTTCTGGTATAGTTATGGGCCCTTTTGGGGGTGAGAGGGGGTGAAGTTTGCACTGAACCTGTCTGCCAGGATGTTGGCTATATCGTCGGTTCAGTGTATTTTGTGCCATTCTGCACTAACTCTGAGCAGATCTGAGAATTGACACTTAGATTCTTGACATAGCTAAAGAATGCCTTGTGGTTATCTTTGGAGTCCGTGGCAATTTTTCTTTCGAAGCTAGCCTTCGATGATTTTATGAGGGAATGTAGTTTCTTGCTGATACTGATCAGGGATGTCTTCCTTTCTTCGTATTTTACTCTTTTCTGTACTAGTTCCTCCTTCTATTGTATAGCTTGTTTATGGCAGGGTTCCACCAGACTGGTTTCCTTTTCTAAGAAGAGTAAGTCTTGGTTTTGTTTGGGATAGCACAATCCATGCATTCTTGTAGGTGCCAGTAGAGTGCATTAGTAAAGGATTTTGCAGCTTGACCTTACCAGACTATGCTTGACAGGGCAGCTGCCCTGAACACTGCCTGAAAAGTTTTGAATCACAGATTGGCCTTTGGGTTTCCAGGTTATCAGACACTGGGATTTTGCAAATAAAGACCCCATATTGTACATGGAGGATGGTGTTCTTTTGTGGGATACAGACTGGGATTTTCTCAATTTAAATGTGGCCTATTTCCTTCAAGATGTCCTAAATTCACACCAGGCTTTGAATTTTAATAACATGGTTTCGGATGATGCAGTCTAAGATGCATAGCACAGAGAATCACAATTTTTATAAGGATCCTGGTGTTGTTTTCCTTTAAATTGGTTTGCAGGCACAGCAAGACCAGACGGTAAGGGTGGGGCGGACAGGCTGTGCAAGCCTGTAGCCTGGTGGGTGGTTGCTATGCATCCCTGGCCCTTTTCATTTCCTCCTTCCTTTCTTGGGCAGGTCCAATTCAGGAATGTGGAAGGGAGCTATCATCAGTGCAGTGACTGGTCAGTGGGCAGGTTTTGACAAAGAAGTACTGAGAGGATGCAACTCAACTACAATGGGACAGGCAAGACCAGTAGAGGCTGTCTGTCATACTGTTCAGTCTTGAGGACCAATCTATATTGAGGCTTACGAGTGTGATTATATGGATTTATGCGTCTAGTTATCAAAGACTAAATTTTGTACATTTAGATTTATTTTGTGATAATCATTACATTTGTTATAATAAACTGATTGCAATGGCTTTGAAATATCCTGATTTTTGAGGGTGATAGTGGTGTCAAGGGTAATCAGGTGTTTGTGATGCAGACACATTTATCTCAATGCTACTTTTTGCTTGACCTTGCGAGGTCATGCTACAGTGCAGTAAAGGGAAATTTTCCTTTAATGCACTGTAGCGGGACCTAGGAGTTGCTATATTTAAAGAGTGGGGGGTGTGGGGTGCAGGGGGGCTTGTCCCCCTGTTTACAACCCTCAGATATGTTCTGTTTTGTTTTATTTTTTTTTTTCCAATGGAAGTATGACAACTTCGAACTTATGATTTCGACCATATCACATTCAAAGTTGTCATACTTCGACTACGTAATATAGACCCGTGGGATTCACTATCACTTCAGTATAGCAGCATAAAATTCCTAGCCTCTACTTCCCCACCACTTTTATTTGAGGATGTTCATTACGTGGCATTCTCCCCATTGTCATTCCCCCTTCCTTTTCTGGGCCACTTTTTGTAGAGAGGGGGCTGAAGGCTTGGCTGTAGTGGGACAGGATGGATACATGCTGGCTGGCTGTGAAGCTACTCAGTCTTGAGGTTTGCTCAGTACTGAGGCTTATGAGTGTGATTATGCAAATTTATGACTCAAACTGTAAAATATATCCTAAATATTGAGATTTTCTCATGAAAACTGCTACACTTGCTATAATAAACTAGCCACAATAGCATTTCAAAATCTTATGTTTTTTTGTGAAGGATAATGGTGTCAAGGGACAAAACATTAATCTGTGAAAGGTTAGGTTGCTGTAGGTTTTAATGAGTTTCTTCACTTAAAATAAAACAATAAAATATGGCTTCTTGTACAGAGTAGGAGAAATCATTCCTATGAAGAGAACTGTCCCACATACCCGGATGTTTAATAAAGAGCACCAAACACACCCTAGCTGAACATTGCTTTAGATAGTTTAACCTAAGCTTAGTCACAGGATTTGTTATGAAATTGCTATATACAGCAGTGATGATCCCTCTCCACATGGGTAGCTCCATCACTAACCCTTGTAATTTTAGACCCATCAGACTTGGCCGTATGTAGAGCTCTAGCAGTAAATGGTATGACAGAGTAAGCAGCTGGGGGTGAGTTATGACACCACACTGGGGACAGGGACAATGCGTATGCTCATTTGGAAGTGGAGATGGAAGGAGATAGGAATGAGACGCCCTTATATACATGGACAGAGAGTTAAGATGGCATATCCCCTTTCAGGATGGAGAGAGGGATGGAGAGTAGAAAGGAATACAGGGAGAGATCACCATTAAAAACTCTTTGTAACAAAAAGAAGAATATTGTTCTAAACTAATGATGGCAGCCTAATGGTGGAGGAAGTGATGATGTAATGGAGTAGAGTGTATGAGGAAAGAGCTTGACATTTAACACAAATATAGGAGGAGCAAAGTAGAAGTCTTCAGAGATCAAGACCCAAGCAGATGGCAGAGGTTATATTAATGACAAGATGACCACAAATAGGAGTGCCAGGCTTTGGCCATTTTTGGTGAGCTAAGCAGTGAAATGGAGCCCAGTAAGTGTGGGAAATTTGCAGGAAGGCCTCAGAGAAATGGTGTTTTAATATATATTTTTGGCTTCTATTCTCTATTGTATGTCTCAGGGGATGGGAAAATTCAATGGTGTGGAAATGTAAGGATTTAGGAGGTAAGGTCAAATCTTAGAGTGAAGTAAGGCTTTAATGTTATTGAAGAAGAGAGAGCAGAAGCCCTAGTATAGATACTGGCCTCATGAGAAATCGAAGGATGATTCTCATATCGACTCAAATTCTGATTAGTACATTTACATGTGAAAATATGAGTAAATTGTAATATACTGGAGACATTATCCTCTAAGTATGCCAAAGGTTTTAAAAGAAGGATCATGGACAATGCAAATGTTTGTTAGCTTATTAGTCATTCTAAAGGAGAGTTAGTTATACTTTATAAAAACAAAAAAAGGTTTAGCAGTTGTATGTGTTTCATAATAGTTAAATATAGATCAGATATGTTTAAACAATGTATATTCATATATATATATTTATATATATATATATATATATATATATATATATATATATATATCTAGGACGTTTGCTTGACTGAGCAAACCTCCTAATCCATAAAACCCGAACACACTTTAACGAAAGCGCTTTTATCAAAAAAGCACTTTCTTTAAAGCGTGTGAAAAAAAAACACTTAATTTTCATTTTAGCAGGGGGGATTTGCCCCCCTGCACCCCCCATGTGGGGGGGCTGTACCCCCCACACCCCCCAACTTTCATATTCTCCCTCCAAGACTGCACTACAGTAAGGATAAGTGAAATTTCCCTTACCCGCACCGTAGTACAGCCTCGGCAACAGTCAAACTTACACGAAAGTGCTGCTTCGGTGAATAGCACTTTTGCGTAAGTATGCCCAGCCATTTGGATTTCAGTCCGGGTATGTGGGCAACTCACATGGAAGAAGAATTTTTGCTCTTTTCAACACTTTCAGAACATGTTCCTTGGCAAGAAAAAGTAATGAAAGGTAATCACAAACATATGGAGTTTAGGCAGTTGTCTTGGGGTGAAGTCTGCTATTATATCATCAGTCTGTATTGGGCTGAAGTGGGCAACCCCAGTAATGATAAGTTCAGAGAATTGTTTGGTACTGTTCCTTAGTTTCTTAACATAACTTAAGAAAGACCTGTAATTATCCTTGGCTTCAGAAGTTAGCTTAAGTTCATAGATTGCTTTACTGGTAATTTTCATGTCATTGGTAATACTTTCTGTACTATCCTTGTTATGAGGTGTTTTGCCAGCCAATACATTGTAATATTGGTTGTTCATAGGTTCATACATTGGTACTAGGCTATCGGCCCTAGGGCCTATGCAAGCCTAGCCATAACAATTCCCTGGATATTTCTTCCCACAATATTTACTTCTCTGGACCTCTGTCTAGCAGGGAAACTGACATGATCCCCGGGGTGAATTTCCTTCTTCCCACAATATTTACTTCTCTGGACCCCTGTCTAGCAGGGCAACTAACATGATCCCTGGGGTGAATTTCCTATCTCCCATCCAATCATCAAGGTTCCTTTTGAAGAGTGCCAAGGAGGCGCTCTGCTTGACATGTATGGGCAGTCTATTCCAGACTATGGGGAGTCTCTGGGTCAGGAACCTATCCCTCCAGCATGTTAGTTATAATGATTTTGTTATAATTAATATTATCTCAATCAAAGTAGGAAAAGTTCTCGTTATTTATGAAAGTTATAACCTTGTCATTCCTTGCTTTTTAAAATATCCCTGAAGTTACCTTAACAGTATACTTTTTAGATCATTTGGATTCTATGTAGTTATTATTGCAATAGTATGCCCATTTAGAGACACTGTTGTAAAATGTTTGACTTGGTTACTGTATTTCTCTTTCTAACCTAACCATCAAAGTCCAGTAGGATTGCTTATAAGTCGTGCCATTCCTTTAAATATGTTGTTTTTAATCATGGAATGAATAGCTATAATAATATCTGTATTTATATTGTAATACTTATGCAGAAGAAAATTTGTATATACAGTTTCTGTTTTGGTACAGAGATTGAGCAAGCACCCAGCCCACTAGTATATTTGGTCCTGTGAATGAAGACTCATAAGCTATATATCCCCATGATGGGCACTGTGTATTATCCATAACTGATGTGTCACCTTTTAATTAGGATATAAACAGAGGTGTTTTGTCAAGATTACAGGATATTTAACAAAAATCTGTGTTCCCTTGTTTTGGTTCTAGTGGATGTTTGTTTTGGTTTCCTACTGGTATTATAGTGAATGTACCCAGTTTGCACTGCTGAAGTACAGTGTCTGCAGTTTCTGTACCCTTTAATAGATACAGGCTCATTCTGTAGCACATAGGTAAAATAGATTCCTCAGTAATGTAACAATGCCATGGGAATGAACATTTTCAAAACATGAGTAAATCTTGTTCAGCTTTGGATAATCCAGACAGAATTTGCTGGGCATTCAAGAATTCATACTTTGTTTGCATAATGCCTAGATGACTCAATGCCTAACAGTAACTAAATAGTTAGCAATGCAAGGATTCCTATCTTTCCTCTGCATAACTTGTTCAGATTAAACAGTAGGTCCCTGATAAAATAGGCTGCTACAGTTTGCTAGCTAGTCATTAACTAACCATGTAATCATTTTTAGATCAATGTATTTATTTGTAGGAGAATTAAATTCCTTTACAGAGATATTTTTCAAGATGACCATTGGTTTAGAAACACCATATTTTTATGTACACTGCATTTTTTTCCAAACCAAAACTAAATTCATTAGCCCATATTGTCTATGAAAGAGCTCTTCAGGATCTATGCTTAAATGTCTGTTTAATTTGAATAATTCCTTATTGCTTCTTTCCCATCAAAAGAATGCCTTTCATTATTTAATGCAAGTATAATTCCCATTTATACTAAATTACAATAACACTAGAATAATAAACATAAAATAAAGTACATAACCTCAATACAAACCTTGATACACAAAGGTGTGATTTCAGTGTATGAGAACCACATCACACTTCACACATACTTCTCTTCATAAACTAAAAGTAGTTTGGTTGAAGGTGGACAAGTACAATCTTGATCATGCTTTAAAATACTTGAACATGTCAAAACATGTCTTAAATCCTAAAAACAAAAAAACAAACAACAACAAAAAGAACCTGAACTTTTCAGTGACAGAGCAATAATCTTATGCACTTGAAATGGTTACAGAGGCAGACAAAACAAGAACTCATTATGATATCCTTTAATTAAACTTCTGTTTCAGAATCTCAGTGACATATGATGATAATAAATTCCACATTTATTTCAAGATGTATATGGTTCTGTTATGTCACATCTGGAATGTTATGTATGCAGCTGTATATTTATTTTTTAGTATCTACTTACTGATATCATGTACTGATCAATATTAACCAATTTCAGGCTCAGCCTGTGAGGTATAAAATGTTTCACAAATGAAAGAGGCAGAAATATAAGCAATACTAAAAATGATATGTATGACTATTCTAGTAAACAAGTAGAGAGTAATGAACAATCTATACATCAGTTTCTAAATTAATTCTGTGAGTGGACAAGAGAAGAAGCATAGTGATATGGGTTGCACATTAGGTGATGTATTCTGTCTGAAGCAGTAGCAGTTGACTTGGATGAAGAGATGCTTTTTGGGTTGCATTCTGAATTTCGAGTTAGTGTTGATTTTCTTAGGTCATTGGGGAGAGCTTGTAGTGAATGTAAACCAGACAATTGGGCTCTTCACCATACATTTTGTACTCTTCACAATAAATGGAATCAGTGTTATTAAAATGTAAAAAATATCTAACTGTTAGAAAACCCAATAAAGCTCTAAGTGCAAATGGGCTTCATGCAGAACTATATAAAATGATGCCATCCTACGCTCAGGGATTATCTTGGAGTGCCTGTTAGCCAGCAGCAGAAGGGACAGACTTCCCATTTTCCTTGAAGTCATATGTGATTCTCCTTCTTTTGAGTCTGGTAAGGGCCCTTCTGTATCTTACAGATATCACCTAATCTCTTTATTAAATGGGGATGTAAAAGTTTACGTGGAAATTTGGGCTGCCCATTTTTCTTTACTCCTCCCAGATCTAACACATGCAGATCAAATTGGATTTTTTGGGCAATGTTATGGCCAGCTACAGGAAGATTTAATAAGGTTCCTGTTTCCTTGCAGCAAAGGCATTTGATATGGTAGCATGGTGATATCTTTCCCATAGTATATCAAATTTCGCTCCCCCTCTACATCTGTTAGAGCTACCACTGCTCTCTATACAGGCTCAACGGCAGCAGTTAAGGTTGGTAAATATATCTCATATTTAGATTCAACTTCAGAGAGCAGTGTATCAGGAATGCTCATCAGCACCATTGCTATTTTTGCAGAGTTTGTGCCTCTTGCAATATGACTGCACACATTCCTTTCTGCTTTTCACTTTAAAAACAATCCATCCTCTCTGATGGGAGAGTTTACATTACTTGCCGATGATTTGTTGCTCTTTTAACTATCCATCAAATAACTTCCCACTCAGCTTGGAATATATTTTCAAAATGTTGACATTTATTAGGGTATAGAGTAAACCCACCTAAATCTTTACTATTAGCATGTAATTATTCCATGTTACTTCTGGAAATTGCACAATATAATTTCACCTTCAATCCCCTAAGTTTTATATATCTGGGAATTAATTTAGCATTGACACCCATCCTAAATAAGTATCTTAATGTCAGTGTTCACAGAAGCTATTTGACAATTCACATATATATTGGAATATATGTAATATATGTTTTGAATTGAAACTTTTGCTTATCAAAATGCTCCTCTACCCAAAAGTTCTACACATTATGTAAAGTTTCCCTTACCAGATATCTTCCAGTCAACTTAGCAAATGGGATAACAAGCTTAAGAAATTTTGACAGACTCCCAAATTCACCATGTGATTTTCCCATTTTCTATTATGTATCCTGTATCCCAGAAAAGTGATGGGATTCAATTACCCCAAGCTAAGAGTAGCTCTTCAAGCTATACCATTAAAATGTTTTACAGAATTATACTTTTTGCACCTCTCTCCCCATGACGTAAATCTTCTTACAGGCAGTGTGCTTTTTACATCTAATTGTCAGATGTATCCTTTAAGTGAATGACAGAAAAGATAGTGAAATCTGTGAATCACTGATCTGGTATCCCAATTTGCAGCCTCGACAGTCTGCAGGCCAAAGTGAAAGGCTAAGAACAAAGATAACTATTCAGAATATAAGATCCTGGTCAAAGCTAACTTAGCAAAATGTATCAAAAAATAAATAAACTCCTCCTTCCAGAGGGAAAAAAAGTCCCTTATCAGTTGTTTACCTCCACTGGTATTAAAGAAATGCAAAGCATTCTCACGAAGTACAAATTAACTAACTTTCAGGATATGTCTGTTTGCCAACTTTCCTCTTGCTTATGGCAAGTTTTACCAAAAAAATCTTTATTGATGCATCAAACACTCCACTTTTTTAATATATTACTACTTTGTGGAGAAAGGATATGACCAGGCTTAGCGATACGTCTACCCTCTTTTTTATTTTAATTAATCTGTACTGTGATCTAATCAGAGATTATCAGCATTGGTTTGCTCAGCAAGCTGGTAGAATCTTCCCATAATCAGATGTTGTCTCCATACTGCAGAAGCTATCAAAACTACTGACATCTCCAAAGTGGAGGCCACATGTCTGGGAAATGTCTTCACCAATTATTAATCACCCCAGAACACATTCAGAGTGAATCCTCAGTTCAGCATAAGCCCTGTTGGAGATGAGGTTTCAGTGACCTCCTTGTACAATGAGATCATATAATTTGGAGGTGCAGTAAGATCTTTCATTTTACTCTGGCTTTCAAGAGAGGACATGCACAGCTTTTGGTCTAGATTCAGTAGCTATCCCAGATCAAATTATATATGTTTTCACTCCAGGCATATTACACACAAACTTGATTTTCATTGCAATTACGGCTACTAAGAAAGGTGACCTGTGGATGAGAAATTAAACTGAGACCCCAACTGCTTGACTTGATGATAGGTCAGGCAGAACCTATGGAAAACAGTAGGGGTCCTTTAACATGACATAAAAAAAAATATTTACATATTTACAAAATGTACTTATTTACAGACACATATATGCACACTTTATTTTTTTTTACTTTTATCGTTTTTCTTATAACATTCTCATTATTATTCTTCTATAACTGACCACCATTCCTTCTTCCACAGCCATAATCTAATTTTTCACAATGTATCTGACAAAATCTAAATCCCACTAAACAAAATAGGTGGACAGTGGGCTCACCTTTGATAATCATATAGCCACAATAGTTATAAAATCCTTCTATGTGGCACACCTCATCACTAAGGGCTTTTCATCCAGGAAAAAATGTCCTGTTTGGTATGTACCTCACACGACATCTGCAACAAATTGAAAGGCCGCAGAAATACTCACAAAAAGAATCACAGGCCTAAAGCAGATGCCTTATGCTGACTGTCTAAAGAAACTCCAGCTATACTCTGTCGTATATCGCCTACTCAGAGGCAATCTCTGTCTAACATACAAGGCCATGTCAAACCCAGAGTTGTTGGACATGCTATACTTAAAGAAATCCCAATCCCTCCGTGCCACACGCTCCAGGGATCTTAATCTTGTCATCACGATGAACAAAACATGCTGGAGTGATAGGTTCCTGACCCAGAGACTCCCCATACTCTGGAATAGGCTGCCCATACATGTCAGGCAGAGTGCCTCAATGGCCCTCTTCAAGAAGAACCTTGACAATTGGATGGGAGATAGGAAATTCACCTCACAGATCACATCAGTAGCCCTGCTAGACAGGGGTCCAGGAAAGTAAATATTTGTGGGAAGCAATAGCCAGGGAATTGTTATAGCTAGGCTTGTATAGGCCCTAGGGCTGATAGCCTAGTACCTACCTATGAACCTATGAGTCTTTCATTAAAAATAACCCATATTACAAAAAATAAATTCTTATATACCCTTCTCACATATTCTTTCTTCTTACTCTGATAATATCCATACATAATCATATTCATATCTATACTGTGTCATTAATATTCTCAAAAAAAATCTTCACACATTTTCCAGAGTTTCACCACTCTTTTGCATTTCAAAAAAAAAAGCATGCTTTGTTGTCTCCTCCTCCCCATAAAATAAACAATCTCTTCAAGTTCTCTTCAAGTTTAGTTTAAAATGACATATTCCCTATAACTGGCAACTTGTACATTACCAGTCTTTATAAAAAATCCTGACAATCTACAATCTTGGCAAACCACTTTTTGCTTATGTTAATCGTTTTAATCATCTCCTCTCATTAAGTTAAGTTTCCCATGGATTTACATAATAATATTATTTTATCACATTAATATATTATATTATTTAATTTTCTCTATATCATCAATTTTTATTTTCCATCTTAGTATTTTTTCTTGATCAATTTTTAATTTCTTCATTTGCATATTATTTTTTCTTATTCTTTTTCTTATTCTTATCATCTCCAAGACCTTTTTGTACATATATACAAACATTCAAACTATTAATTCCTCATCCTCTTCCTTTGCCCACTTCAATATGTTCTACAAGTTTAAAGAAGCATAATAAAGAACTAGATTTAATAAGCCCAGCCCTCCTTCATATTGACTCATATACAACATATATTTTTTTCCTGGGTTTATTCTTAAACCTCATATTAAAAGAAAACACCAACTGCATAATTTCCTTTTCATATTTTGTCTGGGATTGTATAAACATTTGACATATACTATTTTTCTCATTAATACAGAATTCACCAAATAAAACTTTTTCATGAAAGCTAATCTGTATATCATCCACCCAATATATATTTATTTAATTTCTTTTTATCAGACCCTATCATCGCATCATAACTACATAATTTTCCTAAAATTTTCCTAGCAAAGGCACTTCATTCAGTGAAAAATATATACCCCCAGTTTTTCACCACATCACCTAAACTCTCACTTTTATTTTTATTTAGGATCATCCCTATTTAGTCTCACATCCATATTTTGTTCTTAGCAACTACCACTATATCATCTGCTTGTATCAAAACTACTGGAATCACCACCTCCTTTTGCATTACATATATAGCATGTTTCATTTTATCAGCTACTTCCCTCACTGTCACATTAATTACCAGTGCAAACAATATGCCTGTCATGGGACATCCTTGTTTTATACCACAATTCATGTATATTTCTTTGCCCAGCCATCCATTCACAAACACTCTCACTCTATTATTTTGCTGTGCTGACATACTCAATCTCCTAATTCTATTATATATTCAATCTTTATCCATAACATCACACAAAGCATCATATAATACTATATCAGATGTCTTGCTAATATCACCTACCATACGTTTCTTGTCCTCCCTTTTAGTTATATCATTAACAGTTTCTCACAAAACCAAGAATAGTTCCTGATATACCACCCCTTTTGTATCATATATACTTTTGTCCATAATATTTTTCATTCTTCCTTCCATTCCCCACAGTATTATTCTCATAAAACTTTATAATCTATGTTATTTAATGTGATGGGTCTCCCTTTTTATTTATTTCATTCTTCTCATCTTTATTCCATATAAATTGTAATAACTCATTGCATAACCTTTTATAAATAAACCCTTCCTTCAACTACTCATTTAGTGCATTTACAAGATGTTCTCTTCGCCAGTCCATTCATTTCTTATATATTCCATACCCTATACCATCTGGGCCTGATACTGAACCCATATTTACTTCCCTAGGTACTTTATCCAATTCTCTAATAGTAATTTATTTTTTAAATTATTCCTTAACTTTCTTTTGTATTTTATTTTATTACTTACCATTCTCTCTTATTTTCATTCTTTTATACATATTTTCCACATGCTGTACTACAAAACTTATAATTTGTTCTTGTGTTCATTTTACTTTTCCTTGTTTATTTTCCTCATTATATTAATATCATGATTTACTATTTTACCCAAATATAAAGATACCTCCTCCCTTTCCCTTGTAAAACAGTAATGCCTTATTTTTTCTTGATTTCTTTTATATATTTTTCCATATTATGATACTCTTTTGTATTATTATTTAAATATTGTAATACATTTCTGTACATTTTCCCATACTTCACTTTCTATCCCTTTCTTACATTATCCTGTGATTGAAAAAAAAAACACTGTTTATATTTTATTTTAAATTCAATCCGCAGTTCATACCAGTTTTTATAGAAGTTCTTTATGGTTATATGATATTTCTGTCACCACAATACTTTGCACTATCCAATTTCATCCCATAAGTTCTCATTTATTCGTTTTATTCCCCTTCCTATTTTAACATATTCCCTTTCTTTCATCCCATCCATTCATATTACTAAATAGCCTGAAAAATCTCTTACAACTGTATCCCAGTCTGCTACCCCCAAGCCTTCTGATAATACAAAATAATCAATTTCAGATCCAACTACCCCTCTTCTATAAGTCTATTGACCTTTTCTTCCACACACCTAATTTACAACATTTTATCACTTCCTGTATTTTTTAACATCGTACATGTTCTTTCTACATTTTCCTCTTAAATCAGAATTATAGTCTGCTGCAATTATAATTTTATGATAACCACCACATAATCTAATATTTGAAAAAACAAATTATCTTTTTAGTTGGTAGTTATATATGTATATAATGCTATAATTTTATAAACATGTTATCTCCACCTCCCGTCCACAACCATTAACCTTCCCATCTCATACCCCTCAACCTCTTAGAGCAAAAAATCTGGACAAAGCCTAAAATGATGGGGGGAGGACAAATAGGGGCAGATTTTAAATATTGCTCTTACAAACTTAGAAAGTTGACAGAATAACAGGTTTTGCATTAGCATAAATTTAAGGATATGGAGTCTTAAACTCAAATGTTTGTCATTATTTTGTAACTTAAATCCTCAGCTATTTGCCAGAAAAGTACAGATTATAGGAGGACCACACCAAAAATATGAGCCAAAAAATCTGGACATTCTGCAAAAATCTGGACGGTTGAGAGGTATGTCCTATCCTTATCAATGTTGCATCTAGTATTTTCATTGTTTTATTATACAACACATCCACTCCTGAACAATGTTCACTTCCTAGGTTCCATATTATATTTTCACCCCACAGTTTTTCTGTTTGCAGTCTTTCTCCACTTGTCAGGAATCTTACATCCTCTAACAGAATAACATCCATATCACATTTAGCACACCATTCCAGTATCCCTATCTTTCTTACAGTGTTAATAAGAACATTTACATTTACTGAAAATACTCTAAAATTGTTGATTTTCCTACTTTTTTTAAGTTTAGGGAAATAATTTTAAATTTTTGTTTCCTTATTTTTACTCTTTCTCCAACTGAATATTGTTTTCTTTGTTTCTGAACAAATAAGACTTGATCCTCAGAGTCAGAATTTGCACTGGCTAAAACTTCAAAAATTATTAACATCAATACCTTCTCCCAACCTGTCTTCCTGCATGCATTCTGTCTCTCCTCATATTTCCCCTCCTTATTTTTCTTCTTCTACAACTTCTTCTCCACCTAGTTCTCTCTCACCCTCAGCCTGTTGTTGTCCTTCATCATGTATGTTTTACCTTCTCTGCCAGCCTCTTGTTGACCTTCCTCATGTATGGTTTCTTCCCTTTTTCCTTCTTTTTATTATGTACTGTTTGCACTTGACAATTCATCTAAAACTGTCCTTTTTCACTCAGCTTGCATTCATGCACACACCTTCCTATATATGTCCTTTCTCTCCACATAGGTTACATTTTACCTAGTCACAATCATTAATTAAATGAAAGACATCCCCACAAAAGAAACACGATTTAGGCTGGCCAGCATATCGTAATGGCGCTTTATGGCTGGCCACAATAATAACACTTGGTAAGTATTTCACCATATTGTTTCACTTTCACAACAATTTCCAACCTCCACTCTCCAGTCCATAAGTTTCTCTCATCTCTAAATTTCTCAGTATTATCAATAGTTTCACATAGACCGTGCGTGCATCTTTTGACATTGTCTTCTTCCAGTTCATTATTTCTAAACTGGAAAAGTAATTTTTTAATATTTAATTTAGTACCAGAAAACAAGTAATTGTTCTACAGATAGATGTCATTCTTTTTGTTCCAAAACTGTTTTCATCAGTCCATCAGTTTCAAATGCTGTCACAATAAGTCTCTGTCCCAATATGTATAAAAGTCCAACTTTCCTGAGCTTTAAAACCCAAAACAGTTACCAAATTGTCCAATGCAAAATAACTGTTGATTACAATGCTGTATTTTCTTCTTACTGGTCTTCTCTTTTTTAAAAAAACAGCTTTACTTAAAGTTTATTCATGCTCTCCAGTCTTGCCTGCTGTCACTGCTGTGTATGTTTTTATTGCTCAGTTTTCTGCTGCTACAAAATTAGATTATTTCTTAGTTTGTTGTTACTTTCCTTTTTGACTTTCTGTCAGGCAGCATTCTCTGTTGCCACTTTACTTGGTTCCTTTTCCACATCTACAGCACTTCCAAGAAAGATATCAGCCATTTCACTTTATGAAACAGCAGAACTGTCACCTCTATCATCCTGCTTGATTATTTTTAACAGACCATCATCAGCAAGCCCTCATGATACCATAGGGTCATAGCATCATAAGCTAATGACCCTAGGGCCCTTACAAACCGAGCCAAGTTTTACCCTTATTTCAACGATCAGCCCCTATCACCCCTGTCCAAGAGGGAAATAGGTGGAACACGGGGTAAATTTACAGTTACCCATCCAATCGTCCATTGCATTTGAAGAGGGCTAATGAGCTACTCTGCTTGACATGAAGCAGGAGTCTGTTTCAAAGGTGTGGTAACCTCTGGGAGACAAATCTGTCCCTCCAGCAGGTTCTATTATTGTCACATACCAGGTTAAGGCCTTTAAAGTGAGTAACCTTTGTACCATTTGACTTACAGATATGCAGCATTTCCAGTAATGCAGGGTGAAAAATTGCCTTATATGCAAGGCAGAGATCACCTCTGAGTAGTCTGTATGAAACAGAATAAAGTGACAGCAATGTCAGATGATCCTCATAGGACAGATGCAGAAGACCTTGAATTTTTTCTTGTGGGGAACCTTTGTGGTCTCTCCAATTCCTGTGGGTGCTTGGAAAGGTACATACCAAAAGGGGCACTGTACTCAGTTATTGGCCTGATGAGGGAAGAGCACAGAAAGGCTGTAACTTATTTTTTTTCTAGCGGCAATACCCTTACTTATGAGATGAGCAATATAGCATGCCATTCTTACCACTGTGGAGACATAGTGATCAAAGGTGAGGTTGTTGTCAACCTGTGTGCCGAGGTCTCTCACCACAGAGTGAGTACTTAGGTTGTTGTTATTGATCTGGTAACTAGCAGGAACATCGCTCTTAATGAAAGGGATGATAGTACATTTTTTGCATTGAGTTTAATGTCATGACTTTGGTACCAACCATTTGTTTGTGTAAGACCCTCTTATAGGATGTCGGCATCATTTGGAGATTCTATGACTGCTCCCAGTTTGCATTCATCAGCAAACTTTGTCAGCCGCAGACCTTTAGTTTTAGCTTGTACTTTGAAGAAATAGATTCCAAACAGTAGAGAATCCCAGGACTGATCCCTGTGGAACACCACTGGTTACAGGTCTGCTGTTGGAAGTGGATTCCCCTATTTTGACTATAAGGGTTCTATCAGTGAGCCAGTTAGTGATCCATCTAATGCTATACGGGTTGATACCCAGCTGGGTGAGTTTGTCAATTATGCCTGAGTAAGAGGATAGTGTCAAAAGCCTTGGCTATGTCTAGGTAGGCTATTTTCACTGCTTCTATAGACTCCCTTTCCTCAAGGAGACAGCTAAATGCTGCTCATTTGTAACATCCACCACATAGGATTCTATGTTTTCATTCTGAAGCTCCATATTGAACTATTTTTTCTCCAAATTCTCACTTTCCACCTCCAAACTCTCCATAGCTTTTGTTTCCATGTTGCTGCTTCTTTTTAGGCATTTTCCTTGCTATTGTAGGAGCCCTCCAGCACCATCTAGAAACTCCAAAGGTAAAGGGGAAGTTCCACGATGCCCTGAGCAAATGTTTTTGGGGGATTGTGGTTGGCATAATGGTTAAGGTATTTATCTCAGAAATATAAGGTACAGAGTTTGATTCTTACCTTTGATCAATACTTACTCAATGGCTTGGCATTTAATAGTCTATAAACTGATTGCCTAGTATTGATGGGTCTATGGTTAATCATTAAATGGACTAAACATCAAATAACAAACCAGAAAAACACAGCATCAAAACCCTGTTCATCGAACCTGCACTTCATCCAACCTGTTAGACGGGGAAAGTAACCAGTTGGCCAACACTTCTCCATCTCACTTTTCCACACTGCAGTATGATCTCAGAGTTGATATATATAGTTAGGGGGAGTGTGGGGCTAAAGCCCCCCCCCCCATGTTGGGAGTGTTGTAGGCAAAGTCCCCACCTGGGTAGGTTTGAAATACTGCTGTTTCTGAGACAGGGAAGTGTTGACCAAGTAGTTACTTTCCCAGTCTCACAGGTTCGAGGAACAGACTTTTGACAATGTGCTATCAATGTTTTGTCGTTAGATGTTTTGTCCATTCAATGATTAACCATAGACCTGTATTAACTTATGAACCTATAATAAAGCACTGCTTACTCCTTTATCACCTAAAATCAAAAATTGCTGGCAGATTCTTAAAATGGTACATCTTGCAGAGGTGTACCTGACCAGGCAGAGAGGCTCCGAACACAATTTTATTTACATATTTTCTCCATTATTAGAGCTCCCAGGCCTAGCTAGGCCTTCACTCTTTCCATGCATGATGTTATTTGTGAATCAAGTAATGATGCCTCTGGCACAAATTCGTTTTAATCACTTTTGTAAACACAAATAAATTCTTTCAATTATATCAACTTTACCTTCCCTAATATTGTTAATTTTTTCTTTAGGTGATTCAATGTTTATCAGTTCTCTGTGTAAGTCAGCCAGTATTTTAATATTAAATTAACTTCTAAAAATATGATATTCTTTCCTCTGGTTCCTAGTCCTGTATAGTTAATGAAATGAAATGAAAGTATTTCTGTCTCATTTTTCTTCTACTTCTTCTTATGAAAAGAATGAAAGAACTGTTATATTTGCCTCACTCAAGTTTTCCTGAAAGTGTTATATTGCAAATATATTTTTTCTTTTTTTAAATTGTTCATTCTAGATCATGTTCATCAAAGACAGAATTTCATTTTTGAATGCTCTATTATGTTGAAAATTGGTAAATAAAGTAAAAATAAAATGCCTTATATTTGAAATGAAACTTAATCCAGTACTCTTTTTAGCCTTCATATTAACTGACTGGTGAAAGCCCCAATCCCAGATCAGGTGAGATTTAAGATGAGACAAATTGTCATCCTTGGACAATATGGTTTGTTGTTTCATGTCCTGCCACTTGTGCAATCCCTATTTCAAACATGTAGTGATGTCAGGCATGCCCATTGGCAACCAGCTGGTGTATGCTCCCAATATTTACAGAGAGGCAAAGTCCTTATTCTCTTCTGGCTGATATATCACTGATGGATCATGTTCAGCTTGAGAAAGATCTGCTGCATTCTGTATTAAGTGAGACATACTTTCCAAGACAGACATATACTATCTTACACATGTTACTTCATATACTCTAAGTTATTTATCTTCAAACTGTAATGTCAAGCTGCAGTTCAACATTTGATGCATATATGACTGGACATTGCCTGGGTATTGTCACACTTAACACATATTCAGAGGTGGGAATAGATCTATTCATCTTAGAATACCCATTACTCCTCAGACCAATGTCCATGGTATGTACTGTGTAGAAAAGATGTCACTTTGTTATAACATTTCTGACAGACACTATGTCATGAAATACTGGATAGTTGAATCTTGCCTATATTTTGATAGCTCACTGAATAACTAGGACATTAATATGCAAGATGAATGGCTTTTGTATATGTTACTTTGTACAAAGATAATGGAGGGGGTTTTGAAATTAATTTTAGTGATTTTAGGCTGATATCCTTTAACACAGGACATCAGGTTGTTAAGATTATTTAGCAACTATTTTGTTAATATTTAAACAGAGTTGTGTGACATTGCTTTTGGAATTATATGCTTTATGTACTGGAAGAAATCATGATTTACCACAGATTTCTCAACAAGCTGAATGTTTTTTGGAAGTTTAGTACTAACAAACAAGAATGTTCTGTATTCTTTATGTTATACTCAGTGTTAACATACTTAGCCACGTGTCTTGCTATGGAAGACTCAAATGTTTAATGCAGTGAAGTTATAAAAGTGCAAAAATGATCTCTGAGATGACTTGTAGAGTTTGCTGTTAGGTTTCTCAGCGTAAGCCAAGGCATCATCTTCATGTTGTCACGACTGTTGTCTATTGCATCTTATTTCTTTTGAAAACTAATGCACTCACAGCTCATTGCCTTTAAATAGAATTTTCAGTACAGAACAGTTTTTGTCAGGAAGTCTTAAGTTACTGCAGCAACATTAAATGCGAGTTCTTGTGTTACTGACGTTGAAGCCTTTACCGAGGTCATTAAATAATATTTATTTATTTATTTAGCTGTTCATAAAAAGGTAGGTGGATTGGTCATACAACCCTTTTTAGCTAGTGCAGAATAATAAAAATTAATAACAATACAGTGTTACAAGAGCGAATAAGAAGCTTTGCTTTAGACACTGTCCCTTAGGCATTTGCACACATTTTCAAGAAATATATTTTAATTTTAGCCTAATCCCTAAACCTTGCATTGCTCAGGGATTGCATATAGCAGATTGTAAGTGATACTAAATTCTTAAAAAACACAGAAAGTGGTCCCCATGCCAAAACACCAAACTAATAAAATAATCCAGGCACAGCGAGTCCAGCAGTTGTAGCCACGTCTTTAATACACACCAAAGAAGGAAAACCAAAAACAAGCACCTCACATAAAAAACGCTACAACAAATACTCCTTGTGTTTTTGACAATTAACTTCTTCAGAATAAAATGACTTAAAACAAGCCCTTCTTATATATACGTAGATTTTTAAAAATATCCAAAAGCATCACAGAATAAATTAAACAAATTAGTTAATTACTAAATTACTAAATTCTTATTTACTAAATGCCTTTTCATCTACTACCAAGGGAAACAGTGGTCTAATGAATAAGAGTGCATTAGTGTTGTTATTTCTTACTGTAAAAGCAGGTTGCTTGACAGAAGTCTTAATTACAAGTGAGGAAAGTAAGGTTAATTATTGGTGCTGCGGTAGCATTGTCACCTCACAGTAAGACGTTGTCCGGTTCGATTCTCAGCTAGAGCATCTTCTGCGTGGTGACATGCGTGAATGGGCATACCTTCATTGAAGGTTGTGTGTCAGGCCTGGCAAGCCGGTACGTAAAACACAACTGTCAATCATTAGCAGACCGGAGTTCTTCTGTGGCGACCCCTAACCAGGAAAAGCCGAAAGACACAAACAAACAAGAGTTTGTAAGAAGAATGTGGCTGTGGAGGGCATAGGTAGATAATGAGACATTTGTAGTAGTGCACAGTGATGGGTTGCATGCTGCATGTTCATGCAGCAAAGTGAACCTGCAAATGTTATTAACTCTGGTTTGCAAATGGTGGGTGTTGCTGACAGAATGGAGGGCTTGTATGAGGAAGTCTACATTTAGTAGTAGTCCATTTTTGTCTACACCATTGTGTGCTATAGGTAAGACAGCAAGAGAAAGTATATCTAGCAAAGATTCATTTGGACTAGGTACTTTCTACTTCTAATTCTTATTTATCTTAAGAAGAGTGTAGGATTCAAGGTGAGTCATAGGTACTTTTGCTGATTTATTTGTTGGATGATATTATTTAGGTGACCTTTGGAGAGTAATTATGTTTAAGTAGGCTTAAGTGCATGTATTTCACCATGTTTTATATTTGTGTATGAATGTTTATATGAAGAGAAAGCCACAGCTGTTACTCAAACATATTTTCAGTAACCACATCATCATTCATTTGAATGCATCATGGAAGAGCATCTCAGGAATTCATTACATCATACGTTATTCATCTCTTTAATTAAACATAGCCAGTCTGGCAGACTATCATTGCCCTACCTGATTTCCCTGTCTGAACTTTCCTGTCAGCATTCTTAATTCCCAGCAAGCACGTCTGCCAGTCATGCTCTAGGCTACTCTGTAGAATATTAGCAACACCAAATGACCACCCTGGGCCATGGTGGGAGCTTACCCTTGTGCCCAGCTCTTTTCATTGTTAAACTAAGAAGCTGTAACTTTGTTAATGAGCAGATTAACGGTTGGAAACACATTAACCCTATAATCTATACGATAACGTGCAACCTCTGCTTTACCTTTTCTAGCTCTTATATGGCTTTACCTACTTAAGCCTGATGTCTAGTGGCATTTCTGACTCTCCTACTCGGAAAGCTTATCCCTTTCTTTATGTGTTTTCTCTCAACACTCCCAACACCTCAGCCCAAAAACCACTATAGCAAAAGAACTTTACAATTCCTGTCTGTCTCAGCACTCAATAATTGCTTGAATGCTTTGCAGACTAGAATCAAAATGAAGCACTTAATACTCCTACAGTATAATTATTACTTTAGGTTATACATATTCAGTACAGTCACACTTCTATGCAGTCAGAAACTCAGTGAACTTCCTAAACTCTGCATACCATCCATGCTATACTTCCTTATCAGTAAGATCAATCATCTTCTTAGCCTGTCAGTCAAGCTCTTGTCTAACCCATGGATGCTACACATTGTTTTATAAACTTCATAATCTATAAGATTTTTTTTGTGACTCATAAAATGGAGGGATTCCCCCACACCAACCATGTGTTATGCAGTCCGCAGGCTAAGGTTGTAGCAATACTTTATCTGTCTCTCTGTCTATATCTTATCTCCCTAGTGTGACATGCTAACCCTTATAGCCTACACTTTGGTAGAAATATACTGATTTCTCACTGTAGTGACTATGACAAACTCAATTTGAACAGGTCCAACACAGTGTCTGTAAGTACTTGCCATCATTTTATATTACACTTCATCTCTTCAATCTCTGTCCACAAGTCTCCTACCAGGTATCATTTTAGAGCATTCCCTTGCTTATTGTCTTACTCACAGCCCAGACAGCCTTGTCTGTTGCTGTCATGTGCCTGATGTACTTTCATTTTTTTAAGGCAGCATCCATGTCCAAATGACCTAACACTGTGAACACCATCTATAACTGAATTGCTGGCAATATCCACCATTTATTAATACAGAAATGCAAGATCAAAATATCGAGTGCTTCACAGTGATCACTAAATATTTTCAAATATGGCAGAGGTTGTCTGTTCCTCATGTCCCCAATCTGAATGATTCAACATAATTTTTCCACCCCCTCATTTGTGCTTAAAAGAAATCAACTGTAACAGAAGATGTTATAAATATTAGGTCTTGAAATTCTCTAAAATAATTCTTATCAAAATAAAAGCTGACTTGTGAGTGATAAATAATTTATTTTCGATATTGGAATTTCCACATCATCAGAGTAGTGAGTAAGCTCAGTTTAAGTTTAAATAATCACCTAAAAGACCA
Organism: Protopterus annectens; assembly: GCF_019279795.1. Classification (NCBI taxonomy): domain Eukaryota; kingdom Metazoa; phylum Chordata; order Ceratodontiformes; family Protopteridae; genus Protopterus; species Protopterus annectens. The sequence continues at coordinate 851,531,815 of NC_056745.1, forward strand.
AATACAAAACTCATTTATGTTTCTGTCCTTGCATCAAGCTGCTTATAGTCAAGGGAATAACAGAGCTAATGTTTGAACTTCTCTGACGTAAGAAATACTCACTTCATTTGCTTAATTGAAACCACTGAAATCACTTTTAATGTCATTAAATGACAATAGCTTGTGATTTCTGAACTGCGTGTTTTCAGTAATACATTTCCACCATCATTTTACATGCTGGCAAGAGAAGCATAACATTTGAAAATCTAGTTACATTCCAAATAATTAAATCCCACTTACTGTTACAAAGATTTTACAATTTCCTAATAAAATAAAAAAATCTCTGGCAGCTTTTGCAACCATTAGCATCATAGGAAATGATGTTGCTTCACTTGTTCATTTGTAATATCCTGTATAATTGCTACAGATCTGTGTGATGACAATATTATTATCATATGAAAAATATCTGTGGTTTTCATAAGCATAAAAAGCAATGCAGATCTTTCGTACCATTATTTGACTATATTTGCAGTTATTCAACACTATTACATTGACGTATGCACAGGGATATAATGACAAAATGTTTTTGCCAGTATCAAGAGCATAACAATGCTGGCACTTTGTCATCTACATCTTCTGGAGCTGCAAAACAGTTTATAAACTCTTAGAGAAATCAGGCTATTCAAAATTCACTTTGTCATGGGAGACAGCAATACTGCATATATTCAAAAGCAAGAATAATATATTTTTTTAATCACATAATAATAACACCCTATTAAAATCTTACATAACAAAGAACTGGACAGACAGATCAAGACTAACCTGGTCAGAATACAAAAGCATAGCCAAAAAAACACATATTGGCTAAGAAACTTTATACAAAAAGTCAGAAGAACCAAACATATCAGAATTACTGCAAAACATTAATTTATATATTATCATAAATTGCAAAACAAATACTAATAAAACATAGAGAGTAAACACATCTCGTAGTTGGGAGTATTAACAGCATTAACTAAGGCGACAATTTTTTGTAAATATGTATATAAGGTTTAGTAGAGTAGATTGATTTGTTTGTGTAGGTTGGTGTTATACTTTTAAATATGCTCTCATCTGTCACTATAATGTACAAATGAAATGTTAAAATAATATTACCATGACTAACATATAACATAACCATTTCTTTGTGTTTATCCAATACTGTATTCCTAGCTATTTCGAATGTTATTTAGCAAAGTGTGTATTTTCTGTTGAATAGCTTCTTCATGTTAAACATTCTGTAACATTCAACTGTGCCACAGTTACATCTTGTTTAGCTCTCTACTTGTATTTTATGTGAGAAAATATTCAATAAAAAGTTATTTGAAAAAAAAACAATACTGGCACGTTGGTGTACTTTAACTCTGGGAGCAGCACCACTTTGTAAAGAAAGTAAGCCTAAGTAGAGGAGGATCCTTAAATAAAATGACAAAGGCAATCAGAAAAAAGTGCTTTGAAAAATACATTGCACATCATTTAGTGATGAAAATCGGTATTATAATAGAATATTTATGTAAATCAAAAACTTTTAAATGATAAGCACAAAAGAAGAGATTAAAGCATTATAAACTTTCATTCAAATTACACAAATGATATATCTGCATTCATCCTTCTAAGGGATATACCAACTGCACCTCTCTGCTGGTGTTGTAAAATGCACAAGTATATATTTTTGCATATGCAGATGATAAGTTACTGCTAATTTATTAATTGTGTTGTTTGAAAGACCATTTGACTTGAAATTTTCAACATAAAATAAAAAAAGTTTAAAGTATTAGTGTAATATAAATGTGTTTTTCTTGGTGATTTGCATTTGGCAAATATGGGATTTGTTTATTAGATTTTTGGAACAAAACGTGATTCCGAGGATTCTGAAAAAATATCACACAGCCATAACTAATGGTAGCTTGAAAAACAACAAAACAGAGAATTTCTTCGCAAAGATGAATAAGTATGCAATGCAGAAAGCCAAATGTTGAGTCTGAGGAGTAGCAACTTGCAAAGTGTAGCTTGTCATGATTTGTGACATTTAAGTATGATGAATGGGAAACCATATACAATATATGAGCTGAATCTCAGACTTTGCATATCATGCCCAAAAACTATATAATTCAGGAGAGCAGACAACCAAACAAATGGTAGAGAACTGAGTGACGATCTTTTAATAGAACAGATATTAGCATTGTATCTGTCAGGGAAAACAGCAATGTGGAGCCATAACCAGGAGCAGGTCGTATGGAGAACATCAGCTAAGTGAACGGAGTGCAGCTCTTACAAACAGCAGGAGAGTAACAGTAAAGGTTGCACAAACAGCAGATATACAAACTGGTGATAGCACAGTCATACATGTTCTTTTTCAGTGATATTTTATCAGGCTAATGATCATCACACTGGCATATGGTCAGTTCCATAAACACTACACAGTGCACCACAACAGTCAAGGAAACAGAAAATGACAGACTCCTTTACAATGCACTGCAGGTATGTGTAATCAAACTGAAGACACTATTCTTCTAGACAAACGGCTGCTGTTGGAAATGTGTTTGACTGATATGTGAAAAGATTACTTAAAGTTAATGGTGGGAGAGAAAATTCCAGTGTCAAGCAGTTCACAAAGCAGAAATAGATGGAGCAGTACAAATGTTGAATGTTTTGTCAGTCACAGGTAGACGGAAGATGGTTTATGTAGGTGTTGTACACTCAAGCAGGCAGTGGTGTATCTGGTATTCCATACTAGACAGCATCATACTATACTGACTGATGAGGGACTCGTCAATAAGATAAATGTGGAGAGGGCCATGCTGTATCTCATATGTGAGTTATGCAATGTGGAACTCATACCCAAAGGTATAATGGGTGTGGACATGAGCCAGCTCACCACAACCTTTATTCTTTTATGTGCTTTAGTGGTTGTGAGCACAAACCAGCTCACCACAATGTTTATTCTTTTATATGTTGTAATGCTTGAGCATGAGCCAGCTCACCACAATGTTTATTCGTTATGTGTTTTCATGCTTACCAGCATAAGCTGATGCACCACAATGTTTCTTTTTTTGTTTTAATACTTGTGAGCATGACCCAGGTCACCACAATGTTTATTGTTTTAGGTGTTTTCATGCTTGTAACCATGATCCAGCTCACCACAATATTTATTCTTTTATATGTTTTAATGCTTGTGAGCATGATTCAGCTCACACAATCCCCGGGATTCATGAAGCTTGCGCCAGGCACAGGAGTAGCGTCGGCGATCTAACGCCAAATATGCCCACTGAGTGAATCACGTACGAGCTGTTTCCACATGCACTACCAGCATATGCCAGAGCTGTGCAGCTCCCAGCGAATGTATGCTAATTACCCCATGTGCAGCAGTGTAGCAAGCAAATGACAGTATATAGCGATTCATGAAATGGTATAGGCGTAGCGTAAGCATGAAGAAATGTAAACCAAAAAAAGGTTTACATTTTTTAAGCATAAAATCGGAGCCATGAAAGCAGACCAAACTTACATATTATAATGTTAATATATGCCAATGATTAAATGTATAGCCAACAGCATAAAAAAAATGCACAACACATAAAAAATAACATTTAATGTCATGGCCACACTAATGCAAAGTAAATTCGCAGTGCATCGATGCGCAAACGGGATCACAATAAAAATATATTTAGATGTCATAAAACTGCAATGTAACATAATTCATGAATTCCCCATAATAGTCAATGGCACGCATGCTACACCACAACCATGGCGCAAGGGTTGCTAAGGGTCTGTGACAGTGTTCTGCGTGGTAACTAGGAATTAGTAGTCAATGCCATGCAAATGAGTCAAGTAATACTGAATCGGAGAATCCCCGCCGGCGTAAGGATGTACCACACAGTGTAGCGGTTCAACACCAAGGTGTGGCCTGGAGGTAAACATGACATCAAGAGAGGGGTGCGCCACCATAGCTGTAAGCACATTGGAGCATTGCTAATCCAGGTGGCCTGTTGCTAAGCAAAGTCACAGGATAGGGGTGTGGAAGTAGCCATAGCTTTGCTTAGCTGAGAGCACACAAGGTAACTGAATGTGCATGTGAATGTGGATGAAAATGTGCTCGAAACCTGGTAAACAGCTGTGCGGGGGCGCACCATAGCTGAAATAGGAAGGATACGGGAAGACAATAAGGAATTACTGCAGCATGGTAATTGGAGTACAAATGAGTAATTAACACCTAGGAATTCACAGTGGGCCATTGACAACAGCTAACAAGGCTGCTAGCAGCTACCTGCGGAACAGGAAAGGGGAGGTGCCGTACTGCAAAGAAAAGAGAACTGTCACAGCAGAACAAAGCAAACTTGCAGTAGATCAGCTACATAACACATTTTGTAAAACAATCCTGGGTTGTGAAAGTACATAACAAGAAAGCAGGCAGCTGGATGCATGCCTGACAATGGGAGGGGACTCGGGTTGAAAAGTGACGTAAAGGGCAATAGATGAATCACAGCAACCAAGAGTAAGTCAACACCAAAGGCCCCACAATAGCAGTACTTGCTGTAAAACCCATAATTAAGATACCCTGCAGCTGGAATTGCACATACTCACCCAATTACACTAGCATCATCCATTGCACAATAGTATAAGATGTGAAAGCCCCACACACACACTTGTGTATTCCCAGACACTCTGCACCATTGGTGTATACAGATGGGGAACTTTTAATATGTACATGTTAGGGACTGCCATAGCTTTGATTCACCAGCATGTGTTGGAGACTGACGGTGGTGTGGAAGATGATGCTGACAACCATCTCAGGCACCGGAGGAGGAGAAGAGTGTTCAGACCCAGGGTAACCTACCAGGGGCTACATGATCTGGAGATAGTAGAGCATTACAGGGTGAACAGGGACATCATACAGCAACTTGTTGAGCTGTGCTGGCCACACCTCAGAGCCAGAAATAACAGAGGGGAACCCATCCCAGTGGACACGAAGGTATGTGTAAGCTTGAGAATACTAGCCACAGGTACCTTTCAAAGGCCAACTGGGGATATCATAGGGATCTCACAGGCATCAGCATCCAGTTTACTCCACCAGTTCCTGTATACCATGTTACCACATGCCAATGAGCACATATACTTCCCCCGAATGCAGGAGGAGTTGGCCAGCAATATGTGTCTCTTCCACCATGTGGCAGACTACCCGGAAGTACTGGGTGCAACAGACTGCACACACATACACATCAAAACACAACCCGGTGAGCAGGGTAGGCGCTACATAAACCACAAGGGATACCCCTCCATCAACTGCCAGGTCGTGTGCAATGCACAGAGCATTATCATGGATGTATGTGTTGGCAACCCTGGAAACTATCACGACTCCCACATCTGGCATGCCTCACAGCTGTATCAGGTATTTGCCAGGGGGGACATCCCATATGGCCACCTGGTGGGGTATGCTGGCTATGCACTGGAACCATGGATGATGAATCCCATCAGAAATGCACACACAGCCACGCAAGAACGCTATAAAGAGGCACATGCAGAAACCAGAATCATCATAGAATGCGTGTTTGGGATGCTGAAATCACAGTTCCGTTGCTTGGACATATCTGGTGGAGCCTTGCAGTACTCTCCAGGCACGTGTGCCCACATCTTTATAGTATGTGCCATGCTACACAATATGATCCTGCAGAAACAGCTGCAGCAGGGACAGAATGATGAAGGCCCTCACAGTCCACCACCATTGCCAAGGGCCTCACAAGCACAGAGGGACTCAGACCACAAACACCCTGTGCCAGCCCCAGTAGGCAGACGGAGGCGTGCCCAGTATGCCCATGCCTTGGCAAAGAGGGAACATATAGCACACGCACTGACAGTGTAGGCACTTATGGACTGACACCCCTCTTCACCTGCACACACAGCAAACATGGATGGTGCACACACACACACAACCACCTGTAAATTGTCATGCATAGGTGGTCTACTGTGTGCATCCTACATAGGTAGCCCTCAACTATTGTATACACAACTGCCATTGGCACAAGGTAAGTCAATACCTGAACAGTAAATCAAGCTATCAGCATGTGTCCATATTGTATGTATAGGTTCATAGATACATAGGTAGGTACATGCCTAACTGCCCAAGGCCACTCACAAGCATAGCCAAAAATTGTCTGCTTTTGCCACCGCATTGATTAACTAACTGTCCCTCTGTGGAGCAGAGTCAATTGCGGGATCCCTGGGGTGTATCCACTGTTCCACACCCACTCTGCAAGGATTCCCTGGAGTGTTAGTGAGGGGTTTCATATAATGTAATCAGGGATGTAGTTCCAAATACTGGGGAGTACCTGTGACAGGAATCTTCTCAGATGATTTACATGTTACATAGTATACCTTAACCACAGCTTGCATATATAGGTAGTATTCCACAGAATAATAAACATTTGGAACACACAACCGCTGAAATGTGCGTTAATCACCCTTGCACTACCAGTGCCTGCTCTGAGAGTAAAATTACCATTGCCAGGATTAGAACACTCAACCATGTACACAATCTTCATAATAACCTACCACTAAGCTACCTGAGATGTACCAATGGCAGTTGTGTGCACTGACAGGTTAAAACACAAAAGGTAGGAATGTGTGGAAATAGGACAAACTGGCATGTACCCAATGAAAGGTGTATGCTTTATATATATATATATATATATATATATATATATATATATATATATATATATATATATATATATTATATGTATATAAATCAACATACATATATATATATATATATATATATATATACATATATATATATATATATATATATATAGATATATATATATATATATATATATATATATATATATATATATATATATATATATATATATATATATATATATATCTAGAGAGAGAGAGAGAGGGGGAGAGAGAGATATATGTCGATATATGGGGATATACATATATATGTAGATATATAGATAGGTTAACAACATCTACATAACCATGGCGGTACATATAAATGGGATACCTACCAAATACCGACTGCTTGACATACCGATGTGCATAATCACGAGGCTTAAAGTCTGAAAGACCACAATTCTGAAACACCAGAAGCGTGAGGTTTAAAATCCCGTTGTTGACATTTAGTCAGTGCTTCTGGTGTTGTGGTTCAGGTAGGTTACTGTGTGTAAGTGTGTTTCTGAGAGCTGCAGTGTGTGTAAGTGTGTGTTCTGAGTGTGGTGTGTGTTCCTGGGGGAATGTAATGTATGGGTGTGGGTTTGCTTTGTGTGTCTGTTTGTGTGATCTAGGAGGTAGAATATTAAAGTAGGGGGGTGTGGGGGGCACAGCCACCCACATGGGGGGTGTAGGGGGGGCTTGCCCACCTGCTCATATGTAGGATGGTTTGTTTGGATGTGGTGGGTAGCGGTGTATCTCTGTGTGCGTGTGTGTGTGTTCCATGTTTGTGTTACTTTCATGAGTTACTGTCGCTGTCAGTAATGTGGGGTATGTGAGTCTGGGCCCGGTACTGTGGGTGTCAGAATTTTGTGTGTTCGGGAGTCCATAGGTATCCTGTATACAGCAGTTGAAGTGTTCCTATATAAGTATAACATGGACCGTAGCAATCACACATTCCTCCATGACCAAACTTTATGAACAAAGGATATGGAGAGTATATGCCTATACACTATTACAAATATGTGCTATGGACAAGAGCCAATGATAGGGTTACTACCTGTCCCACTTTGTGAGGGACAAACCCTCTTTGGGCAGTTGTGTCCTGACCAAAATTATTAAACGTGACAAATGTCCTGAGATTGTAGGACATAATTATGTCCCATATGTAATGTAATAGTTGCATACAATAGTTTTTTCTGTATCTAAAATACCTACATGTTACAAGAAACAGGATAAGCAACTAAACTGATACAAGAATAAGCTTATATTTAGGCAAAAAAGGAAAGTTCTATCCCTTGTACTGACCGTGGGTTTGTGTCGGCCTGTAAAATCTAATGTGTGTCACTATGGCCATTTGAAAAGGTGGCAACCCTAGCCAAAGAGGGTCATTCACCAGCACAACTCCAATGACTGCAAATACCTATGACAGAAATACACAGCTTTATGTAGTAACACTTTATTACATTCCGATGTATTGCCAAAAGGATTCAAGGACTAACATCACCTAGAGGAACCAATTAACAGTGCCTTAATGAATCAGCCTGCAATTACCATAGTATTAGTCCACTAAAGGATAAGTGTTCAAATAGGTAAGGAACCCTCACACACAAATCAGTTATGTATAAAAGCAGTTCCTACACACCTGCATCTGCTATATACACCCACCAACATCACTCCACACCCACAAAAAGTACAGTATAAATTGTAATAACATCACAAATCATTCACTCACTGTACAACATCTGCAGAAGCCTTAACATACCTTGTCAGAGACACACTAACATGGCCCTATGTGAAATAGTTGCTGTTATACAATGGAACAGCTGCTGATGTTACAGGGTTTGTTTGCACTAATCCCATTTCAGAGGGTTGTGTGTACACCGGGAAGTGTTACCAATTACTGATTAACAGCACAGCATGATACACATGTACACCAAACCAAGGATGTCTGGTGAGCACACTGTAAACCACCTAACATTTCATGCATTGCCATACAGCCTTGAGCTGCCCAAACATCCTTGCCAGACTGAAACATCTGCAGAAGTATCAGGTACAAACAAACCCTGCATAAGTAGCAATGTTCTGAAATATAACAGCTGTACTCACATGTAGAACAACATCGTCTAGCCATTACACACAATCTACGGGAGTCATGAAGCTAATATATCTCTGTCTGTCTCCATATAGTTGTTGAAATACATCACAAACAACACATCCAGGCCGTCTTCCTCGAAAGTAAGGCAAAGGGACAACACCCAAGTAGCGTACTCAATTATATATCACTGTTGCCATGGTATTGGCTAATGGAGTAGCTGCAGAGCTGATGTGCATCTAATTAACTACTTTGGAACACCAATTGGTGGTCAGGATAGCACATGTAACTGATATTTAACTATAAAAGGATGGCTTATCACACATTCAAACCATCTGTATATCCCAGCAGAACGTTACAAAGAAGATTGAATCACAAACTGAAAAGGATTGAAATAACAGTCAACGATGCCTCGGGCTACTAATAAGGTATGTAGAACACTCAGTATGTCAGTGTATGTAGTACCCGTTCTACAATATTTAAAGTGCACGCAATGCATATAGTGGAAACAGTTATCTTGTAGTGATGTATTGTTGAGCATAGTAATGCTTGTAGTATTTATGTGTGTACTGCTGTAGGTCACAAGGAAAAAACCACATACACCACAAGGGATGCTATATAAGGGCTTTGAACCCAACTAATCCTCACCAGCTGCTGCCAGTGGCAGGGTTGGTCCAACAAGTATGTGCTATAACAGGGGACAGTATATGTTGATATATTGTAACAGTAGGCATATGTATGGGTGTACTACTGAGAATAACATGTTGAAGGTTGGCCTACTGTGCTATTATGACATGCACTGTGGGATATTGTGCAAATAACTGTGTAATGTACAGTATTGTAGGCAGATATGTATTACAAGTTACATAGCATTACTGTTATGTTAGGCAAACATTAGTTATGTCTATTGGCATTTACAATACACAATAACAGGATACATATGACTTGTAGTCACCCGACAGTTTAACAGCATGATAGCAAAGTACAATGGAAGTTCAAAAGTAGGTACTAGGCTGTCTGCCCATGGGTATTTATAAGCCTAGCTAGAGTGTGTTGGCTTCCGCCACCCCCTTAGGTTAGTTCCCTGTGCCTCTGAATGCCAAAGCCATTAGTTCCCTGTGCCTCTGTCCAGCAGAGCCACTGCAGTGATCCCCAAGGTACATGTCTGTCTCCCATCCACCCATCAAGGTTTCTCTTAAAGAGTGCTAGTGAGGGGCCCTGCCTGATATATATTGGAATCATGTTCCAAAGCATGGGGAGTCTCTTGGTCAGGAATCTATCCATCCAGCATGTCCTAGTCATTGTTGTGGTTAGGTGTATATCCCTAGAGCATATGGCTCTCAGGGGCTTCTGTTTAGGTGGAGCATATCCAGCAATACTGGGTTGGACATGGGCCTTGTATGTCAAGCAGAGATCACCTGTGAGTACGCGGTATGCAACCGAGTGCAGCTGGAGTTTCTTTAGTTGAGCTGCATAGGTCATCTGTCTGAGGTCAGTAATCCGCTTGGTGTGATATTGTTGTGGTCTTCCAAGCTGTTGCAGTTGTCTTGTAAGGTACATCCCAAATGGGGTGTTGTATCCTTCAATGGGTCTAATAAGTTATGTAGAGAGGCACAATGGCCTCCTTTGTTCTGGATGCGAACCCATTAGCGATTAGGGTGGCCATGTAGAAGGATATTTTAACCACCTTGGCATTATGGTTATCAAAGGAGATTGCTATCTACTGGAGTTCCCAGATCCCTTATTACCTCTTCTGTATGTAGGGGACTTGCACCTATGTGGTAGTCCATGGGTAATTGGTTTTATCCAAAGGGGATGACTATGCACTTTTAGGCATTCAGCTTGAGGCCATGATATTGACACCAGGTATACGTCTCAGTGCGACCCTTCCGGAGGGTGTCTGTATCAGCTGGGGAAACAAGAATGGCCCCTAGTTTTCAGTCGTCTGCAAACCTTTTCAGCCAAAGCCCTCCTGTGCTTGCCTGTACCTCAGAGAAGTATATACCGAACATGAGGGGTCCTAGGACTGAGCCCTGGGGGATGCCACTTGTAACTGGTCTACAGTCGAACCTAGGGTATGCAACTCCCACTGTGTGTGTTCTGTCCGTGAACCACTTTGCAAACTATCTCATGATGTAGGGGTTAATGTTCAGATGAATGGGTATGTCGATAATACCAGAATGGGGAATGGTGTTGAAAGCCTTTGAGAGATCAAGGTAGGCTGTGCGGACCTCCTTACCTTCATTTAATGCCTTGGTAACTGTCTCAAAGAAGTCCACCAGGTTTAGGAGGCATGGTCCACCCTTAACCAAGGCAAACTGGGAGTGGTCAAAGGTTTGGAGGTACCCAATGTCTCTGTGACTGAGATCCATGATGATGTGCTCCATAGCCTTGCAGACTAGGCAGTCAGGCCTATAGGGCAATAGGTCCCATGGTCCGTTGTGGTGCCACCTTTGTGGAGTGAGATAACTGTTGCTGTGCACCATTCAGGGGGCACAAAGCCTGATGTGAGGATATTACAGAACATGGTGCATAGGTGGGGAGCCAGTACATTCTGAATTTCGTGTAAAACGCAGCCTGGGATGTTGTCCCGTCCCATGGATGCTGTGATATTTGTGCAGCTTTTACTTGCATAGTTGTGATTACAGGGACTCTGCACTCTTCCTGTATAGATATGGGCCCTTTAGGGTGTGAAAGGGGAGAAAGGTAGCACTGAACCTATCTGCCAGGATGTTGGCAATATCAGTTGGCTCTATAATGTTCGTGTCTTTGTGCTGTAACTCAGAACAGATCTGGGTGTTGGCATTGAGATATTTGACATAGCTATAGAATGCTTTGTGGTTGTCATTGGAATTAATGGTGGTTTTGTTTCCGTAGCTAGCTTTGGAGGATCTTATAAGGGATCCTACCTTCTTACTGAGGCTGACCCGGAATCTCCTCCATACATGGGATTGTACTCTCTTTTGCAACAGTGCCTTCCTTCTGTTGTACAGTTTGTTTATGGCAGAGGACCACCAGATTGGCTTCCTTAAGTAGGAGTATAGCATCTTGGTTCTGTTTGGGATAGCACGATCCATGCACTTCTGTAAGTGCTTATAGAGTGCATTTGTGTTGGATTCAGCAGTTGTAACTGTATTGTCCATCTGCATGGGTGTCATGATGTTCACCATGTCTGTCTTACAAAGCATGAAGTTGGCTCTGTAGACATATTATACTTTGGTTCCATTAATGGGGGTGGGGGTGGCATGTGGATATCAAGGGTGTTTAGCTTATGGTCGGATCGGACCAATGAGGAAATGACTTCAGGTGTGAAACACCGGTCACTCATGTTGGTAATGCCTAGGTCTAGGATATTGTTGCCCCTGATGGGTGTGTGGATAAGTTGATCCAGGGCATTGGTGTTTATGAATTCCAGAAAGCATTGATGAATTCCAGAAAGCATTGAGCTAATGAGTTGGTACATGAGTAGTTTTCCCAGTTAATGGTGGGGTGGATTCAGTGAGACTATGTGATGAGTGTGGTGTGGTGCAAATGTTTACCTTCTCCACATGACTGTCAGGGTCAGTCTTGGTTGGAGAGCTCAACCTCCAGTTTGGCTAGATAAGTGTATCTCTCACAGGTTGTAGTGTTGGGTGGTAGGCAGAGAGGGTTGTCTGTGTACATGAGGCAATGTCTACATTGCCTCAAGATGTCCAGATTCATCAGATAGACAGGAGAGAACACTGGCAGCTGTCCATTGGCCATGCCTGAATATAAAACTAATTTCCCCTGGATAACTGCGGAAAGTGAGTACAAGAGCTATTTTACTCTAAGCAAGTGAGAAAAGTATGTACAAAACCTGTTTACCTCTAGGTAATGAGGAAGATTGAGTGCTATAGAGTAATTAGTAGCTTATGTAGTGCTTACAAGTTCTGAACAAGTACTGAGCATGAATAAGCTATCCAGATAGGGTCTTGGATAACATAAACACACTGTCCCCCACCCCAACAGGTACACAATCATATATCCATGTACACTACAGAGCCCCTGTACCCACAACTATGCAGGCACAAGCTGCACTCAGGCTGAATGGGACCTGTCCACATCCCAGGTTGTATCATACACACATGGCAAAACAAGTTGCTCTCCACATACACATCATGTAAAACATAACTTCATGTCAGGCTGTGTACACATTGGATGGTGCACACCAACAGGTATCACAACCCACAAAGGGGGAGACACCACTGATAATGGGAAGTACTGCACTACTACCCTGCTGAGTCTGGTCTGAAAGGCCATGAACCTTGATCAAATTATTTTATGTCAGCAGTACAGATGTAGATGACAGTAAGGTTGATTTCACACTACATATCATAACCTTGCCAGGTCATAGGACATCATCACCCATACTGTGTTCCACCTACACTCAGTATACTAGATGTACATTCATATGTCACAGGAGTGTTTTGCAATGGGACTGCTGGCAGAACCAACACTACATAAGGTGTCTGAATAATACAAGCACATCACACCAGTGCCAGCTACAGTAAGACAGGGTTAATTAATTGCAATCCCCCTCATTGTAGTCCATACCACACAGACTAACAGAAAGCATCTGCCTATTGAAGTATGTGAATGACTATAACCTAGGAGCAATAGCTGACTCAGAGTGTTGTGGACAACATACAGAAGGGGCTTTGTGGGTGAGGTGTGCGACATATGGCCACAATCTGACAGCTACATATTGCATTGTCACCCCTATGTTAATAACCCTGTACCCATGAACTACCACCTAGGCAGCGGTCAACATAATGAATACTGTGTGTAAGGGATGCAGCTGGGCAGTTCCTTTTCCAGTGATAGTTACGTCACCACACCTGTCAGGTAGTCGTATGTGGCAACCCTAATCATGACAGGGTGCCATCCATGAATATAGAGATCATTGTCCAGCCATACACAACACTCAAGTGACCCATATGAGATCACATATTTCCTTTAAGGGGTATTGGCCATGTTCAGATGGCCTACACCAGCCTTCCCATTCCCCATCTCCACTATGTAGCATGATGCCTACCCTGAATAAATCCATGTTCAACCCAATGATGTTGGACATGCTGCACGTACACATCCTGATCTCAAAATCATGGACATCCACCATCCTAGTACTAGGATCACCACATGCTGGACAGATCCTAGTTCCAAAAACTTTACATAATCCTGTCATACTATGCATTCCTGTCCAGCAAAGCTGCACATCGCCCCCCCCTCTCAGACATGGTGTGATGACCACATGGTAAATGTATCATTAACCCTGTGGATCAGTTATGTGGCACTGCTCCACCTGGCCCCAGAGACCCACCTGTCGGCTACAGCTAGGTAACCTTTCATCTTAGATTCCTACATGGCCCAGGGCATACAGCCTACTATTTGACTTTGACTGTACATGCTATAGTTGATATCCATCCCTGCAAATACCATATGGCTAGCTAGTGTCACATGTGTATCACATGTGCAACACAGATGATACATGTCAGGATGCTGAATTGCTGTACAGTGCCATGTAGATGTATATGGCAAAACACTTACATGTAAAACCTTCCGTGAGCAAGTCTGCAGGGTCAAGGTTCATGTCCGTTAAGGCAGTGTAAGTCTTTATATGTGACATATACACAGCATCAAGGTCAACTGCATTAATGTGGACACATCCAGCCATGTGCTCATAGGTAGGAACACCAGTACAGGCAAACAGACATGCCCACATCAAGACAGCATCCACATGGAGTATGAGTAATGTAATCAGGTCACACACACACACACACACACACACACACACACACACACACACACACACACACACACACACACATATATGGTGATAATATTCACTCACCATTGAGTGTCACATGTGTGTGACACAAACATGTCAGTGGTGTCAGTGTCATGTAGATTTGCAAAGGCAACTATTTAATTGTAATACATGTGATACACATGTATCTTCAGCTGTAACTCTGTATGTCTCTGTGAGTTACTGTGACCTGTCTCCATCATTATGTCTTCCAGGTATGCCGCGTGCAAGGCTACCCCCTTATACCTGCTTGGAGGATGAAGCCCTCATCCCATACCTACATGACAATCATGATATCCTGTTCAGCCATGTGCCACAGGATGCACAGCAGCGGGATGCCCTGTGGATGGAACTTCGCAGGAGGGTTAATGATGTGGGTGGCCACAACCACACATACCAGCAGGTGCACAGACACTGTACATATCTTATTAGATGGGCGAAACAGCATGTGAATGCAATCGCCAGGGGACAATGTGCAACAGTTGGTGGCCCAGCAACCAAGCCCCCACACACACGTACCGAGGAGCTACTGGCCAACCTGGGGACACCTGCAGTACAACATCCACAAGCTATAGCTGATATTGTGGAGGTGGATATCTCTCAACCGCTGAGCCTGGAGTTGCCTGGAAAGTCACTACTGCACCTATAACAGCTATATTCCATATATTTGCATGTGTCACTGTACAATATGTAATGTAAAATCATATGCAAGGCATGTATACACACATGCCGCATACTATAGTATGCTACTCTGTGTATGCACACATGTGCATACACCATAGTATAGTCTATTGTACTGGTGTATGTGTTAACATGCACATTGCCCCTGTAGCTATCATACAGGCATGGATAATGTTCATACTGCTGTGTTACTCCTATTTAGGTACCTCTGGTGTTCTGCTGTGATAGCAGCCCATTGCAGGTGAGACTGTTATTATTTATCAGGCATCTTAATGCACAGATCTATCTGCCATGTGTCCATTTACCACATGTAAATATAATGTATGGTCATGTCACAATATACAGGTCGGACCTGCAATGCATCACAATGGCTACCCATGTGCAACACTTGCAAACTATGTGAAACACCGACATGAAACCTCACAAACTGTCATTGCCAGATGTGTGGACAGCTGTTCATACAATGGTGGAGGTGCTGTTCACTGTAGGGACATGTACTACAGATTAAAACTACACACGTGGGGAATAAAAACAGTACTACACAGTGAGCTGGAGTATGGCCAGCCCACAGGATTCACTGGTGTGGATCATAGCCCTGCTATGAATGTCACACAATGTTATGTGCTACCTTGACATGTCCATGATATCTAGTGGCCTGGCTGCAACAATGCCTAACTATCCTGAAGAACATATCCCACATATCAAACATTCCACCATTTGTCTGCATAACCCTGCCATCAGTGGAGCATATGACATATATGGGTGTATGTCATATGGGACAACACAGACGTGAAATAGACACCTGTCACAATAATTTGGCCAACACATGTACACACACATGGCCATGGAGGATGGCCAGAGACATGAAGCTACACACACAGTAGCCATGATGTGCTTGTGTGTACACCCTTTCATACATTGGCTGCACATGGTCCAACTATGGCCCTTTTGTAATGGTTATATTGCAGATGTGGAACACTAGACATCCTACAAGCCTGTGCACATCTTGTGTAGGCATGACATCAATCCACCACATAAGATGTGTTGAACATCTTGAGTGTGTCATGACAACGCAGCAGTCACCTGTACAGTATCCACATCAGCCCACAGATACAGTACATTCCCCTTGCTGGTGTTGGACATCAATGTCATCCTTGCTCCGTGTGTGTGTGTGTGTGTGTGTGTGTGTGTGTGTGTGTGTGTGTGTGTGTGTGCGTGCATGTGCATGTGTGTGTGTGTGTGTGTGTGTGTGGTACACAGATGTCATGTGGGGCACTGTGTACCAATGAGTTCGCCATGTCTGGCCATAGTTGCCAGGCAGCAGCAATATGGTTGCAGATGTGCAGGGCTGTCATCTGTATACACTTCAGTGACCTGTGTCACACATTCCACATTATGGTTTAGTGTATATACACCTCAGTGATGTGGATCACAATCCACAGTATATATGTATTGTATCTGAATACAGTCATGGCTATGAACTGTGTCTGTAACTCACACTGTATAGCAATAGAGATGCCTCATGATTCCCTGCAATGGGCATGCACATCAGCTAAATGTGCAGTATATCTGTAGGGTGGACAGACAACACTGCATTGGGACACCATTACCCCACTGTATATTTGACAGGACACCATTGTGTTAAACAAGTATGCATGTCATTGCACACGTCAGCAGATCACGTCATACTAGATGTGATTGTCAAGGACATATGCCACACATCAGGCAGATGTACTGTTAACCTGTGCTGGTCTACATCGTGTAGCACAGGGATGTATGCTAACTACTACTATGATTGTGTAATTTGCATGCCTTCTGCTATGACACATGCATGCTGTTGTGTGCAACCCAGGGATGTATGTTAACTACCACTATTATTGTCTGCTCTGCATGCCGTCTGCCTTTTCACATGCATGTTGCATGCCTTCTGTCTTATCACATGCATGTTGGGTGCCATAGTGTGTGTGTGTCTGTGTGTGTGTGTGTGTGTGTGTGTGTGTGTGTGTGTGTGTTTTATAGATTGTAATGTACAGTTCTTGTCTACCCCTCACAGATGATGTAGGTACATTGCCCTCCTGCGGTCCATTTGATGTTAGTGTCCCCACAGACTTTAGCAGTGATGATGAACGTATGACTGAGGCACAGGCAGGGTTGTCAGGGGCTGAATCTGTGCCATTGGTTGCCATTCCACCTATATCCCCCTCATCCCCACACACAGATCTCATGCCTACACATACCCCATCACCATTGGCCATAGAGGAAGCACAGTTGGCGTGTGGTAGCTTGGAACAGGAAAGTGTGGGGGCTATGGAAGGTGTGCCTGCACACCATGGTGTCAGCCAACTGACTGGTGATGCCCCACACAGGCACGTGGCCAGTGCTGCTCGTAGGAGGACCTTTGGCCAACATGCCACTGCAAGACAGAGTGCAGAAGCTGGTGTCACCAGATGCATGTTTCAGGCTGTAATGGAGGCACAGGCATGTGCTGAATGGCACAACAGAGAAGATCAGAGGCTTCAGAGGGCTGCTGTCCATTCTTTAAACAACATCCAGGCAATGGTAAGTGCTCAACAACAGGTTGCTGAAGCTTTGGATAGATGATTGGGTGACATGGTTGGAGTCATTGACCGTGGCAGGACAATCCGCGAGCATGAACTGTCTGTGTTGGAACATCTGGTAGGAGTGAGGCGTCGGGCACATGGATGTAGGCTTGTTACATCACCTGTTTCAGGTCTACGTGAACAAGCTACCTCACATGGCTGCTCCCATAGTGGCAGTAGCAGCAGCAGTGCAGCTGGTGCTGAGCTGTCCACACCACGACACAGCAGGCCACGTGCACATGGCCCTGGATGGTCCCAGCAGGGACACAGTTCCAGTGGACAAGTGTCATCAGACAGTACCCAATCTGCACCTCTGCTGATAGTGCCCGTGCAACCCCTGGCAGACACAGGTCACATGGCCATGGCTGGACACTGTGAACTGTAAAACCTGGCCTGTACAGTCCGCAGCTGTCAATAATACCCCTGTGTAGACCAGACATATGCCAGAACTGTGTGCATACATACACGCACACACTAGAAACATATGTAGGGCACCGCAACACACACATGCATAACATCCACACATGCCCAATTAGATCAAAGGCCCTAACCCACACACATGATGTCATCCAATGGTGCAGCCTAGGCCTATCACCATGTGCATATGATGATGCCTGTGCCACATCCCTGACATCCATACCATTGATGCAGGGACATGCTCATATGGTCTGATGCACAGGGTGAACAGACTAGGAAGGTAAGTGTAGTTTACAATTGTTGAGTACTATTGACAGGCAGCAGACATACCATGTACTACAGGTGTACAATGCATTTCGTACTGTTAACAGTATGTGTCTTGTGTAACAATAACTGCATGTTGGTCACGATGTTCTGCTTTCCTCCTTCAGGTCTAATTGCACGTGCCGGTGGATGTCAGTGTTTGCTCTTAGTGTCCCATAAGTCAATGTAGACTACTCACAGGTATGTATGAATATACCAGCATGCACCTTGTAGCTGCCACATCACAGTGAGAATGTCCTATGTTCCAAACATGTCTACTGATCCAAGAGCATGATAGCTGTGTACTAAACTACTGTGGCTACAGATGTGACATCCATACTGGGTGACATCACAGGTACAGTTACATGGAGTGGTGAGGTAAGAGAGCAGTTTAGCTGATTATAAGGGTAGAGGCCAGTGGGAAGTGTGATGCCTCATTGGGAATCAGTAATACACATTCCCATGACATGATGCCAACACACAACTGCACCCACACACTCAGGTATTGACACACATGTATTCAGTGACACAGTAACACACCCACACACTCACAGATTCACCGACACAGTAACACACACTCACACACAGTTGCTACTGTTGAGGTGAGGACCCCTGCCTATGTGGAAATCATCATTACAGTACTGTGCACCTACATGATGCACCACAGAGAATACACATGTACAGGTAGTCAGTATGGCCTAAAATCGGGGACATCCACACGGATAGTAGATTGCATCATCTGGATGGGGAAGGGGTCTTATCAGTTCATTATGGTAACATACAGCCTCACTCCAGGGACCAGACAGCCATACATACACACACACACACACACACACACACACACACACACACACACACACACACACACACACACACACACACGCACACACACACACTGTGGCATTCACTATTGAATACACCTATGTCACTCACATACAGATACCTCACATGTGTGAGATACATGCCCCTGCCTATGTTCTTCTTTCTAGATTGTGGTCTGTACAGATGTCTACACTAGAGTACAGGAGAGTGAGTAACAATTGAGATGTATTCCCCACCATACGTGACATATATGAACACACACGCAACCACACATGCCAGTACTGTGAATCAAACACCTGCCTAGCTCATGATATGTATGACAGACTTACAGCAGTATTGCACGTGTTACAAAGTGTACTGATGCTTCCTTTGACAACAGTGCTGATATATGCACACGGGAGGTCTTAACTGTTACAGGTGTCAAGTGATTTACCTTCGGTGTCATCCTGACCACGGTCTATGTTGTGTGTTATGCCCTTCACTTAATGAAACCATTGCTTACCGGTTACGCAGGTTATTGTAGGACCGCTTGTGACACACCTGTGAGCTGTCCTCAGCAAACATCCATCTGCAAAGATGACCCACCACTTAGTTATTTCCACACATCTGTCCATACCTGAGGTACATCTTTCCGTACATTCAGCATATCACCATATACAGTTGGCAATGTTGAGGCTGCATTGCAACTGCATGATGTATTAAGATACACGTCACCTGCATACATCAGCAACTGCACACACATGGTATCTAAATGCACACCACTACATGTACATGTGTGTAGGTCCTACAATCCTGTCATTTGGGCATGTTTGTAGGCATTGCAACTGGTGGTCATATGTAATGACATACATGACACATGGACTGTTGTATGATATTATAGGTGCAATGGGTTACCAGTACAGAGGGAATGTTACCTCTGTCAACATCGATATCACACCTTATGTACTGTTAGCATTCAGCAGCCATGGACCTACGTTCCATGTGCATAATATGTGCTATTTACATGTATGTTTTGTGTGTGTGTGTTTGTGTGTGTGTGTGTGTGTGTGTGTGTGTGTGTGTGTAGCATGTACATATCCAGGGCAGGTACATGTATGTCATATCCAAACATGAGGGTGTTTACTGGTATACAGCAGCAGTCATCTGATAATGCTGTAAATAACCGAGGGCCCCTGGTATATGTACAACTGACCTGGTTAAAGACAGTGGTATCATTGCATTGCATAACACATGGTGCAACTGTGTCAGTACATGGGTACTCTGCACAGTTGATGTAGAGCTTGGTACAGTCCACTGGTCAAGGGTCACATGGTGGTGTACTCTTATATGTCCTACAACATGTATGGATGTGTGTTGGTGGTCCGAGGGAATGGTGATGGCTGAGGTTTACACCCTAGAATGCAGCATTTGACACTGTGTCCTGCACTTGACTCATCTGTGATGCCTTTTGTGGGAGTACCGGTCAGTACATGTGAGTGGCCTCTATGTATGTGGGTACACCACCACCTGAAGCGGTCCGTACCTGTGTTATGGTCCACATGTCTGGTTCTGAGGTATATTATGGTAGTGCTATTGTGCAATACAGAGCCTTCCACCAGGTGTTCCTCACTGCATAGATGTAAGTACTCCCCATTGTTGGATCTACAGTGAGCAGCTGTGAGTATGGATACTACACATCTAGCACTGGTTATCATAAGCATACAATTGCAGTTGTCCTCTAGGTGTCAGGGTGTTATCCTGTGTTTAGGACATTTGCCTTGGAATGGCACTATATGGGCAAATGCGACATAGGTATTATCCCCACTCCCTTGAATCATGGATGCATGTGATATGTGTCAAAGGCCTGTCTACTGTCAGTCATGTCATCCCAGAATGACAAACACTGGACAGCCTCGTAATTACAGCAGGACATTGGCTCATTTTGTTGGTCAAGCAGTTGTCACTCCTAGCACGGCTCATTGTGTTGGTCAAGCGGTTGCCACTCCTAGCAAGACATCACTGCGAGTGGTGGTATTGTGCTTGGTATAGGATGGAACATCTAAGGTGACATGTAGCAGCAGACATTGTGTATAAGACCAGTGACAGAGATATGTAGAGCAGCGTTCCTGCTAACAATGAGAACTACTAACAGCAGAGTCCATTACAATGTGTTCTTTACATCTAACTGTAATAGCATGGCCACTGTGGCCTTCCATGTTTAGAATCAAAGTGCATCCCAGACAGCCATGTGCTACTGTGTGTGAGCATGCCCGGTGACACCTTGTTTTGGTTATGTGCCTCTATGTGTATGGGCATGGCCATTGTAACCCTGTATAGTGATAGTCGTCCATTCCACAGATGGGCATACTCCAGGTCAGGATGGATTCCTATTTTAAACACACGGGTCCACAGGTATGTACATCTTAACTACCAGCATCCCTGTTGATGTCCGCATTCCTAGAAAGTCATAATGATAGCCTTGAAATGTGTAGTCTGTGTGGCATGACTCGTAACTATGTAGTATTGTAATAGTGATCCGTAGATATGCAGGTGTTCCGTTCCCACTACTGGCATGTGTGTGTCTTTGTCTCCGTCTGCCTCAGGACTGAATAATGCTTTTAGACTGCTCACACTCCATACAATTCCTATACCCACTTTTGGCAAGGCTGATGATGTCACCCACCTACAAATACACCGCTGGGAGTGCTGTGTCCAGTAATCTCGGTAGTGCATTCTGTGACCACGTAATGCTGTAGTGTAATGAAGTAGTTAGGTCAGTGTTCTAATCCAAGACTTGCCAAGTGTGTGTGCGTGTTTGTCCCCATCTGCCTGCGTACTGAATAATTCTTTTAGACTGCTCACACTCCATACAATTCCTATACCCATCTTTGGCAAGGCTGATGATGTCACCTACCTACAAATATACCTCTGAGAGTACTGTGCCCCTGTAATCTTGGTAGTGCATTCTGTAACTGTGTAATGCTGTAGTATAATAAAGTAGTTAGGTCAGTGTTCTAATCCCAGATTTGTCAAGTGTGTGTGTTTGTCCCCATTTGCTTGAGGATAGAATAATGCTTTTAGACTGCTCACACTCCATACAATTCCTATACCCACCTTTGGCAAGGCTGATGATGTCACTCACCTACAAATACACCTCTGGGAGTGCTGAATCCCAGTAATCTTGTTAGCATGTTCTGTAACGGCATAATGCTATAGTGTAATAAAATAGTTAGGTCGGTGTTCTAATCCCCAACTTGCCAAGTGTGTGTGTGTGTTTGTCCCCGTCTGACTGAGAACTGAATAATGCTTTTAGACTGCTCACACTCCATACAATTCCTATACCCACCTTTGGCAAGGCTGATGATGTCACCCACCTACAAATACACCTCTGGGAGTGCTGAGTCCCAGTAATCTCAGTAGCACGTTCTGTAACTGCGTAATGCTGTAGTGTAATAAAGTTGTTAGGTCGGCGTTCCAATCCCAGATTTGCCAAGTGTGTGTGTGTTTGTCTCCATTTGCCTGAGGACTGAATAATGCTTTTAGACTGCTCACACTCCATAAAAATCCTATACCCATCTTTGGCAAGGCTGATGATGTCACCCACCTACAAATACACCTCTGGGAGTGCTGTATCCTAGAAATATCGGTAGCGCGTTCTGTAACTCCGTTATGCTGCAGTATAATAAAGTAGTTAGGTTGGTGTTCTATTCCCAGACTTGCCAAGTGTGTGTGTGTGTGTGTGTGTGTGTGTGTGTGTGTGTGTGTGTGTGTGTTTGTCCCCATCTGCCTGAGAACTGAATAATGCTTTTAGACTGCTCACACTCCATACAATTCCTATACCCACCTTTGACAAGGCTGATGATGTCACCCACCTACAAATACACCTCTTAGAGTACTGTAACCCAGTTATCTGGGTAGCGCGTTCTGTAACTGAGTAATGCTGTAGTGTGCTAAAGTAGTTAGGGCGGTGTTCTAATCCCGGACATACCAGGTGTGTGTGTGTGTGTGTGTGTGTGTGTGTGTGTGTGTGTGTGTGTGTGTGTGTGTGTGTGTGTGTGTGTGTGTGTGTGTGTGTGTGTGTGTGTGCCTGGGTGAGACAAGTACAGTGCTTTGCAGAATATGCACTCTCTGTACAAATCACATGACCACCTTTGTCAATCCTACTGTTGTCACACACCTAGGTCTACACCTGCAGGTGTGCTGTAACCCAGTATTCATGCCCTAAAAGCATATTTCTGTGTGATATGGTAGGTTAGGGGGTTGTATACAGGACATGGCAAGTGTGTTTGTCTGTCAGAGCCTGTGTAGAGGTGGCTGTGAGTGTCTTACCATTGGACATGTTGAGGAGTGGACTTTGTAGTTTTCCTATATGGTGTCTGTCTTATGACACATTGGCCACCTCACAAGGATTACAGCTGTCAGTCAGCCATGGGACTGTGTTGGCAAGCCATACCCCTACATCTGGCAAAAGCCCTGGTGAACAACGTATGTAACCCTACTAGTACCTGGTATATGTCCTGCGCCCATATGCCATGCACAAACACAGGTGCCTAGGACATCCCACTATGTCGCTAGTACTATGCACATTGATGACAGATAGTAGGCATGGTGTGAATGCAGTTGCCTGCAGATGACATGGCACCCTGTACAGTAGTACAATAAGCACATATTTGTGGACATTGTGCCTTCACTATGTTCCCCACTGGATGCCTGCAGCATATGTGGTGCCATCAAATGTGATCCACAGAGGCCATACAATGCTGTACACATGTGCCCTGTATGGACCAATGCCACTGACACCAGGGAATACCTGTAGCATACTATCAATGAAGTGGAGGGTCGACCTGCTCACTATAAGCAGGTTTTGCCACACCAGGACAGTATTGGCATATCGGGGAATAACAGTCTGTGTACACAACATGTGCCTGCCAAACCAGGTACTCCTGTACATGTCACTGTACAGTATTGTGGAACATGCACATCCCAGGCAATGTCCATGTGAAGGACTATCAAACACAGACATGTCATGCTTTGCATAGCTATGGCCATACACACTGTTAACCAGGATGTCAGGGCAGATCATGCAGTAGCCATCTGTGTGGGACATTGCAGACACTACACCCCTGCACTGCATACCATTATCGGTTGACGCGATCCCAAGGAGTACCCCTCACCCAGCCTTGTACAGCCTTCTTGCACAGCCAACCATTACACACCCATGCAGCAATGCATACATGCATGTCAGTACTGGCACCTTGTGTCTGCATGTGGGTTATGATGCTCCCAAACACAGTCACTCCCAGTATAACCCCTGTTGGCATACCAACAGATGTCAAACACTTTCACATGCCCTAGCCTATAGAACCTCCAGATATCTCCTGTGGTACATGTAGTCCTGTGCATTACTGCAGTGTGGCAAACAAAGTAGTTAGGTTGTGTTTTTGTGGCCCTGGCAAAGAGTGTCATTGCAAGTCCATTAGAGAGTGTGGTTGTGGTGACAATGGCATCCGTTCACATGGACAGGCGTGTGTGCCACACCTGATGTATGTCTACTATATTTCTGTTGCAGATGTCTCTCACTTACACACATATGTTCTTACAGCACAGCAACATGTAACTTTGTGGCACATATAGTAACGTCATGCACATGTAATAGTAACTAAAAATAGCCAAACCAATTATGGACTGTCCCGAGTGTCGTTTAATGAAAAGCTGAACAACAAGCTCCAATACTAAGCTCTTTCACCATCAATACAATGGCTTCTTCAGAATAAAAGGAGCATCAAGTCATAAGCTTTTAAAATGACCTATCAAAATTCTTTTCTACTTAAACACATACACAGCATGATAAATAAAAAGACAAATAAAGTCGCACCCTAACAAACAGTTGTAAAGCACATATACATAATATTGTTAAAATACAATAATAAATACTAATAATCATAAATAACATTCATCAAATGTTTCACAACAATGTGAACTAGAAATGAAAAAAACTCATATTAAATACTTATAAACTGACACAAACATCAAACAGCCATTGCCCTCTGCTTCAGTATGGGCATAATAGAAATGTGATCATTGAGCCCAGGGAATAATGTAGCATTCAATAAAATTTGTCACTTATATTCCAAGGACTCATCTCTAACATTATCGTCATCCCATCTTTCAATTGTCAATACACGGTCAATAACAAAAAATATGAACCTCTTAAAATGACCACACACAATAGAGTGTGAATATAAGGCATTATGAATGTCTTTGTTTTTAATAGGCCTAAGGTGTTCTGCTATCCTTTCTGTTAACCTCCGGGTGGTTTTTCCTGCATAATAGCTTGAACATGTTGTGCATGTTGCCAAATAGACAACCATCCTAGAATTGCAACAACATTTACCCGGGCATGGAATTGTTCTGTTATACCCCCAAACAGTCATGTAAGGTCCATCACTGATATATTTACAGTATCTGCAAGCCTGCACTTATACATACTTGAGCATATGTGTTTTTCTTTTGGTCTTTCTAGTAAATTTTTAATATTCCTACCTCTGGAAAATGTTACTCTGAAGAAGCCATTATATTGATGGTGAAAGCACTTAGTATTGGAGCTTGTTGTTCAGCTTTTCATTAAACGACACTCGACACAGTCCATAATTGGTTTGGTTATTTTTACTTAGTGTTTACCCTGTTGGGTTTTTGTTTTACTTTTAAGTTTTTTTACGGCTGTTTACCAACGTGCTGTTTGTGGGAGCAATTTTTGAATGTTGTACGTATGTAATCTGTTATACGCAAACTTACTGCTTCTGTTAAGAAGCTAACAGCACTACTAACACAGACTCAGATGGAGGCTGGGAGGTCTACCCAGGCGATGTTTACTGAGTCGCAGGCTCAACTGTTCACTCTACATTCCATACCCGACCTGGATGTTGTCGAAGAAGGAGGTGGCGTAGTGAATGAATGAGCTCAAACCAGCGAGGGGACACAACATAAACAGAGAGATATCCAACAGTGGCTCCAAATTCCAGACGTTGATGTCTCAGTCTCGAATGAGGAGGGAAGGGTTTTTCTGATGCTATCCTTAAAGAAACAACTTGAGCGTTTTGAAAACATTTGTCGAAACTTTTGGGGCTTACAATTAGACAATGCGTTCCTTTTGAAATCTACTATGCTAAAGCAAGTACCTAAGGGCCTCAGGATCAACAAGTAACTGAATGGGATAGAAAAAGGGTCCACGGCTTACAAACAACTAGTCAAATTATTCGACAAGACTGGCCTGGAGATGTTGGACATAATTATTAAAAGTAACCAGAGTAAGTTAGATTTGCTTGAAAAAGAAATTGTATGTTTAAATGAAAGCATTATTAATGATTTACTGATTTTTCAGTATGCCAACCAGTATAATGTAGTGTTTAGTAAAACCAACAAGTTTTTTGACAAAAATGTTAAAATTAAAGTGAAAAAGTTATCTAGGGACATGTTGGACTATAAAAATAATATGGCATATACTTTTGGGTTGAACAATGGTAACAAATATGAGTCATGTGTCAAACAAACGAATAACAACATTGACAACTTTGAGTTTGATAACAATGATTTAGACTCTGGGGACTTTCAGGATGAACAGCCATGTTTTTTAGAAGGATCTCCAGGACCGAGGAGATCGGAGCACTTGAGAAACAAAAGGAGAGGGACTCCAACAAACCAGCAAAGTGGAGTATACCACAATCGACAACAAGTGAACAACAATTACAACATGAAAGGGCGGTGGTACAACAAAAGGAGGTAGAGACAAGTTATGGACTTAATGCTAGTTTTACCAGTGAAATTGTTAATACCAACAGTACAGTCAGTGATATGTTATTAAGTGCATTGCACCTTAGCAATGAAGTTGCTGCATTGAAATGTGATGTTATCACTAAAGCTGGTTTTACCATTTACAATTTTAGTGCTCTTGAAATTAAAGAAATGCATCATGATTTATTGGTTAAGGGTTTTATGTTTGTTCCTGCTTTCTGTTATAGCATGGTTGATGTATTTACCAGTTTGAAATTATATACAAGACAATTAAATTTGTCTCTGTACTTTAGAAGGCAAAACAATCAAAGAAATGTGATACCCCCAGTTCTAACTAGGAAAAGCACTTTTGTACCACCTGCTCATAAGGATGTAGCAATGTTTGAAAGGTAATCTTTAAACAGCATGCGAGGATATATGGAAAACAAACACAATGTGGTTGGATCAGATAATCTAACTGAGGTTGAAAGGTCAGCATTAAAAGAATTGATTACTAATAAGAAAGTTAGAATTATGAAGCCCGATAAAGGAGGTGGTGTAGTTATCATGTCTCAGATTGATTATGCAGCTAAGATGCATGGCATTTTAGATGATGACACCACCTACCAGATGGCATCTAGGAGTAAAATGAACATAGCGTATCATAAGATTGATTTGTTCTTGATGGAGACTCTGTTAGAGGGGGGAATCCAGGAGAACGAGTACAGATTTTTGATGGTAGACACCCGCTGTGTTTGATATTCCCAAGATCCATAAAAGTCTGAATGATCCCCCATTTAGACCAATAGTGGCAGCAAAGGGCTCTAAATCTGAACCACCAGCGGCATATGTTGACAGGAATACACAGGGGTTGTTGACCGGGTTTTGCCACATATTGAAAGATTCTTGGCATTGTTTACAATGCCTAAAGAGTGTGGACAAAAAGACATGAACTGGAAATTCCTCACAATAAAAGTTGTGAATCTTTTTTCATCCATACCTCATGAGGATTGAAATACTTTAGAGAAAGTTTATGTAAAAGCAAGTGTTTAAATGGAGTAAAGTTAAATAATGTAGTAACATTCATGGAATTGATACTCAAGAGCAATTATATGACTTTTGAAGGTGAATTTTACCATCAGATTTCTGGAGTAGCAATGGGGTCCAAATGTGCCCCCATTTTTGCAAATCTGGTACTTCTTCACTGGGAAGAGACATTTCTCTTCCCTTCCCCTTTCTCTGAATGGATTGTACTTTACAATCGGTTCTTGGATGATATGTTGGTTCCTTGGAGGGGAGGTGAAGCAGAAGCTAAGAATTTTGTTGATTATCTTAATTCCATTTTTAATTCACATTCAAGTGGGACAATCAAATGATAGACTTCATGGACATAAAGCTTATCAAAATGCCCAAAGGGTTGGAAAGTAATATATACAGAAAAGAGACCTATAGTAATTCATTATTACATTTTTCAAGTTGTCATCCTTTACACCAGTGTAGCAGTGTGGTGAAAGGACAGATGGTTCATCTGTCTCGACTCGTGAGTAACAATATGACATACCAGGAAGAGATGTATAACCTGGTAGGGATGTTTCGAGACAGAGGGTATCCATTGAAATTGTTGATATCAGTTAGAAATTAGGTTATGGGAAGAAGGGAGACATCATTTTCACCCATTTTGAAACATTTGGGTGGGACAGTTGGTATAATTGGAAGATCTGAACCCCTTGATTTTAGAGTCTTTGATTCAAGAGCTCTAGTTTTGAAATATAATTATCAGACACCTCAGATTATTGAAATTATTATAAAATCATGGGATTCAGCATTTGATGCAGATGTTAAAAACAAGTTAGGACAGTCACCATGAGTAACATTTTCCAGAGATAGGAATATTAAAAATTTACTAGAAAGACCGAAAGAAAAACACATATGCTCACATATGTATAAATGCGGGGCTTGCAGATACTGTAAATATATCGATGATGGACCTTATGTGACTGTTTGGGGTATAACAGAACAATTCCATGCCCGGGTAAATGTTGTTGCAATTCTAGGATGGTTGTTTATTTGGTAACATGCACAACATTTTCAAGCTATTATGTAGGAAAAAACACCCGGAGGTTAAGAGAAAAGATAGCAGAACACCTTATGGCTATTAAAAACAAAGACATTCACAATGCCTTATATTCACACTCTATTGTGTGTGGTAATTTTAAGAGGTTCATATTTTTTGTTATTGACCATGTATTGACAAGAGAAAGAGGGGGGTGACAATAATGTTAGAATTGAGTCATTGGAATATAAGTGGCAAGTTTTATTGAATGCTAAATTATTCCCTGGGCTCAATGATCACATTTCTATTATGCCCATACTGAAGCAGAGGGCAAAGGTTGTTTGATGTTTGTGTCAGTTTATAAGTATTTAATATGAGTTTTTTTCATTTCTAGTTCACATTGTTGTGAAACATTTGATGAATATTATTTATGATTATTAGTATTTATTATTATATTTTAATAATATTATGTATATGTGCTTTACAAATGTTTGTTAGGGTGTGACTATTTGTCTTTTTATTTATCATGCTGTGTATGTGTTTAAGTAGAAAAGAATTTTGATAGGTCATTTTAAAAGCTCAGTGAGTATTGAAAGCTTGTGATTTGATGCTCCTTTTACTCTGAAGAAGCCATTGTATTGATGGTGAAAGTGCTTAGTATTTGAGCTTGTTGTTTAGCTTTTCATTAAACGATACTCGGCACAGTCCATAACTGGTTTGGTTATTTTTACTTAATGTCTACCCTGTTGGGCTTTTGTTTTACTTACATGTAATAGTAATGACTAGTCAGTCAGGGTTTGACCCCTGTACTGTTAGGCGTGTGGCAGACGATGCTTAGGGTTAGGTCTCCAAGCCCTTCTCTGGTGTACTTTTCCTGTCCCACCCACACACTCTCTGGTGGATGTGGAGGTGTACACCTGTTCAGCAGCAGCATGTGTATTGTAAGTGATGGACATGATCAGGTGATGGCCTCTGCACCTATTGCAGTCCTCCTCTAGCTGATTGCATGTGGAACAGCTATGATGGTGTTCCCATAGCAATTTGCATGATAAACATAGTACACTATTGAGGAAAAACATGTTGGTATTTGGACATGACAGTCGCTATGAGTGGTACCTGGATGTGGTGCTCTGAAATGGCATCACAGGTGATATCTGGATGTACCTCAAATATCATACACAGTGAGAAATAGCCTAAAGACAGAAAGGTGATGTGCCACACATGACTGCATCATGTAAGTGTAGCTATGCTGCATTGAGACTACTGACTGTTTAACATGTTGTGTGTGGTAATGACTATTCTGCATGTTTTAATACAGACATAACAGTACTCTTTTCTTGAGGGACCCCATCTGTAGGGCCATCTGTGAACTGGTCAGTGTGTGGAACCATTTGTTTCCTGTGTTACACACTGAACACACATCTGTGCAAAGCAGGAGCATAGTGTGAGGACTGCAGACAGTACATGATGATAGGGATGTGTTACTGCCATTGCATCCTTGACTGGACATATGTCACATTAAACAGTGGTATGACAGACAGTCTGGGGTTCCCAGTGACAAGCCAATAATGGGCAACTGTTCATAGCTGCAGTCACACGTTTACTACACATTGTACAGATGGCATGCAATATATATGTATATGTTGTGCTCCCTCTGCAAATGTATACCATCTGTTGTGTTACGTTGATGGTGATATCTATGCATACTGTTGTAGGTAATCCTGTATGCTGTTGTCTATCACTAAGCCATATGTGGGTTTAAACTGCAACACCATAGGCTGAATGGGTTTTGAGGTCCCGGTAGAACCTCCTGTCCCACTTCAGCTGACCATGGCACCGGGCACCAGCACATCTGGGGCCCAGCCTTGTACATCAACCTCTGTTGGCTCTGCACCACCTTCTGGTGGTACCACCACTGAGGATGGGGCATGTCCCCCCTGAGAGCAGGACCAGATAGGTACATGTCTGCTGTCGTACGGTCCCAGAAATGTTGCTTTGGGGGCTCACTAAGGGGTTCCGAAGCCAGATACGCAAGCTCAAGGGTGGAGTGTCACATTTACAGGGTGATGCTGCCCCTCCTGGACAGCCCCCAGCACTGCCTCCTTTGCAGCTGTTTAGGTGCAGTGGCAGCTGCCCATGGCTGGGGACCTCCGTCCCACTGTTCCCATGGGCTTGTGAATGCCGAACACCCATCTTCATCTGAGGTGTATCCCCCCAAATGTGTCATATACCAACTGTGTATGCTGTCTTGTCTGTGATCCTGCCCTACCTATCCTCCACAGCCATACCTACACTCCTTCCCCCACATCCGACCCTCACCCTATGGAAACATAAAGCCAATTGGCTCCTAGGATAACATCTGCCCTATACATAGCTGTCAATTTCACACACGTGCCCACTGGATACAGGTACCCTTGTAATATGCATCACAACATACTCCTGTTATCCTTACCCCTGTCCCTCAGGTGCACAATCCTGGTATGCACATCACTCCTAAATGGTCCAGGTACACGTGATGAGGATGACCCCATTGTACACACAACACTACCGGTCCCTCTATGGTTACCCCATTTACCTTTATTATGATGAGGATGTTGCACACAGCACCTTGCATGAGTACTGTTCACACATAATGATTGGGCAGGTACTGTTGTGTTAATGTACATTACATGCACAGAGTGACATATACGGCCAATGTACAACTGTTTGCGTATATGAATGACACATGTCTGTCTGAGGGAGTCCTGAGATTACATAGAACAACACCACTACACAATACAGGTGTCGCTGGTGTTTCCAGTTTCATTCATTTGTAATGCTTTGTTGCCACATGGTATGTTCCTGATATATCTCTATATATGTATGTACCTATATGCTGGACATAACCACTCACTTATACATCTACATGATGGGATACATTCCTATACTGTTGGATGACTGCGCTGTATGATATGTTTGTGGTACTCTCCATTGTCTGTATATCTGCCATGGCGTATTGGTAAATCACATTAGATGGGTGGGCAGGGTCCTGGTTCTGAGCCTTGCAGAGGATGTTTATTTGGTCGCAGGGCAGAACAAGGCCATTGGATACAGAGGGAGTAAGGCACATTAAAGCAGTTGTGAGTGGGTGTGCGTGGGTTTGCATGGTGTTAAGCAATTCTAACCTCTGGTTACAGCTTCTTACACTTGGTTAGCCTCTACATTGCTTTACCAGTGCAATACTCACATACTGGTAGCCAAACAGGCTTACACCCGCTCTCTCCTGCACTTGCAAATGCACTGACTTTGGTGCTTGCATCTGACACTCACACCCCTGGGTGGGAGCGAGGACCACAATATTACCTTGTGATGCATATTATATCGTATTACATGCCTACAATATCGAGAATGGCTGCCCATTAGCCGATGGCATGCCGTTCAACTGTACGTAATCGGCGGCCTGTCCGGTGATTTATTCATATTATTTGTGTGCTCCTCTTACAATCTCCTCCCATGTGGCTAATACGTGGGAACCGAGACTCTTCAATATAGACAAGTAATTGGGTTTTGGGACCCACATCTGCCAGCCGAGCCATGCTACCACATACCTATTATGGGATTGCCACCTTTTCAATTGCCCAAGGTGGGACTTTTATGTAGAATCGTCGGATTTTCCAGGGCAAAACATACCCACAGCCAATGCAAAGGAAAGAACGTCACTGTTTTGCCTAAATAAAAGCTTATTCTTATAGCATTATAGTTGCTTATTCTGTTTCTTATAACATTTAGGTGTTTCAAAAACAAAATAATTGTTTTATGTAACTACTACAGACAATATAGGGAATCTTTGTCCTAAATTCTCAAAACATTTGTCATATTTTCAATTATTTTGCAGGACACAACTGCCCAAAGAGGACTGTCCCTCACAAAGGTGGACAGGTGGTAACCTTGACCTATTCTATCATCTTTCTAAAGTTGTCAGGAGAATATGCGCTTTCTGTCACTATCAGACCTCTCATACGAATGGGGAAGAATGAACACTGAATCATGGACACTGCAACATCAACATC
Source organism: Protopterus annectens (assembly GCF_019279795.1). Classification (NCBI taxonomy): domain Eukaryota; kingdom Metazoa; phylum Chordata; order Ceratodontiformes; family Protopteridae; genus Protopterus; species Protopterus annectens. The sequence goes on from NC_056745.1 coordinate 851,565,083, forward strand.
AGGGACACATTTAGAAGTTTGGTGCTATTAACCTGACACATTGAGAGACCCAGAGCTTATGTAGTCATACACATTGTCTGAGGTACATGCTGTTCATGACTCTTACATGTTGTCATTATTCATTATGTGTATTCCACCGCCTTTCCTCCTAATATCACTAGTTCTAGGAAGGTTTAGGTGGGACAGAATTAGATTCTGAGTCGTAATCACGGACGTCCCTGGTAATCTGGGACAATTCTATGGTATGGTCCCTATGTGTTCCCCCAATGGTTTACGGACTATCCAATGGATGTGCTGTTAGGATTTGGGAGGAACGGGCATCTGCTATGCCCACATTGGAATATTACTTACATCCACGGGGCGGTCCTAATATGGCTCTGCCAGCCAACACCTTCACGCCTAAGCCCATAATCGCATACCCATAGTTCCCCTACCTGCCACTCCTCTACAGCACTCATCCTTACTGTGGGTGCAGGTGGGGTATAAACACACCACTAAACACTGCCCACTCTCCCCGTGTCGGGACACATGTCATACGTTCTGTTGACACATGTGTTATCAGGCTAGCACAACCTACTGGTCCGTGTACATCTACAGCCTGGTCAAAGAAATCATTACAGGGCCTGGCTCTGGTCATTAATTTTTGGTGTCCAACAAGGGGCATCAATGTCTATGTTTCAAGTGTAGATCTTGCAGATCTCTCCCACAGGTAGTTTCCTGCCAGTAGTCTGGGAAGTAGTGGTGTATTTACCTTTATTGTGTGTCTGTATGTCTCTCCGGCCTAGTTGGGGGGGGGGGGTGATGCTACATGTTACACATTTGTTTATTGGACCTCCCACCAACATATGTCCGGCCTGTGAACATATGTTACCCGTAACTGCTGTATCATATCCTAGCTATATACATGTGTATATTTACTGTAACATATATATATATATATATATATATATATATATATATATATATATATCTGTTTACATTAGTATATACAGATATATCTGCATATGTATGCATACATGTATATTCATATCTTGCTGTCTATATATATATATATATATATATATATATATATATATATATATATATATATGTAAAATCTAACGACATATGCGTCTATGGTTGTCTGCATATGTATATATTCATATGTGGGTATGTACCTGTATTCTTTCTCTGTATGTATACATTTGTACTACGGTGAGGGAGAAGCATATCTCTATCTCACTATGGGTGGATATGTACACGCAGATAGCTCTACATATATATGCCTACATCTGGTTATTCCATTCCTTGCCATATAGATTACACTTTGCTTTAGTGGGTCTCACAGTGGGTGTGGCGGCTCATTGGGCGATGTCTTTGCCCAATTAACACATTCACTTGCATCCCTAGGGCTGTCCATATTGGCCAACATCAGCCAACACCTGCACACCTACACCCATAAGTAGATATCCATAGTTCCCCCACCCTCGCCTTCTCAACAACACCAATCCTTACTCTGGGATCTGGTCGGTTCTGGACACACCACTACACACTACCCACTCTCCACTTCACGGGACCCATTTCATACAATTGCCTCGGCCCATTGGTCATCAGGGTTACCCACCCTTGTATTCCGAGTCTGTATACACTGCAGATAAGATGGCCGATTTATCACATATATATTGTTTTGCCAATTTTTGGAGTGTCCCACAAGGGATGCTCCAGTATGCATTCCATGATTAGAATCCACGGGTGTACTGTGCCTCCCCCTGGTTGTATCCTGCCTGTGGTCTAGGGAGCAGTGGACACTTTACATTGATTGCGTGTATAGTTCCCATGTCCGGCTGTGGGGGGGGGGGGGCATGCTGCGTGTGTCATGTGTCTTGCCTGGGCTCCTCACTTCCATTGCCATAGCCTGTAGACATATGTCATTCCTGTGTTCTTTTTCCTATCATAGCTATCTCTATATATCTACACACACACACACACACACACACACACACACACACACATATATATATATATATATATATATATATATATATATATATATATATATATGTATATATATTTATGTATTTATATATGTACGTATATGTGTATGCATATATATATATATATATATATATATATATATATATATATATTTATATGCATATGCTCATAGGTTCATAGGTTCATACTAGGCTATCTGCCCGAGGGCATTTACAAGCCTAGCCCATAGTTTTGTGGCTTACGCCACCCCTTTAGTATGGGGAACTATACCCATTATTTTGCTGTGCCTCTGTTGAGCAGTGACACTGAGGTAATCCCTGGGGTATATCTGCGATCTCCCATCCATTGGTCAAGATTTCTCTTGAACAAGGCCAGCGAGGTGCCCTGCCCCACATATACGGGGTTTTATTCCACAGCATAGGAGTCTTTGGGTGATGAATCTATCCCTCCAGCACGTCCTATTAATAGCCGTGTCGAGGTTTAAGTCTCCGCCCTTGTGGCTCTGACGGATCTAGATTTTTGAGGTGAAGCATATTCATCAAATCTGGGTTTGACATGGCCTTGTATGTTAGGCAAAGGTCACCTCTGAGCAAGCGTGGCGACTGAATAGAGCTGGAGTTCTTTCAGTCGGGCAGCATAGGACAGATGTTTGAGACCCTTTATCCTTTTGGTGAGGAACTTTGTGGCCTCTCCAGCTGCTGCAAGTGTCGGGCCAGATACATTCCGAATGGGGCATTGTACTCAATCATTGGTCTGATGAGTGATGAGTATAGGGAGACTATGACCTCCCTTGATCTAGATGAGAATCCCTTCATGATAAGGTGGGCAATGTAGAAGGTCTTCCTAACTACTTTAGCTACATGGGTGTCGAATGACAGACTACTATCAACTTGGGTCCCCAGGTCCCTGATAACTTCTTCTGTGCTCAGTGGATTGCCACCTATTTGGTAGCTAGGGGTAACCTTGTTTTTCCCGAAGGTATGACTATGCATTTTTGGCATTTAACTTTAGGCCATGGCTCTGGCACCAGTTATCCGTTTCTGTGAGACCCTTCTGAAGGATATCTGTGTCAGATGTGTTTTCTACTATGGCCCAGTTTGCAGTCATCTGCAAACTTTGTCAGCCATAACCCTCCTGTGTTTGCTTGTACTTGAAAAGTAGATGCCAAACAAGAGTGGGCCCAGGACTGAGCCCTGTGGTACACCACTTGTGACAGGCTTTGAGTCTGACATGGCGCCAGCAACTCTGACCCTGTGGGTTCTGTCACTCAGCCAGTTTGCAACCCATCTTGTGATGTATGGGTTAACATTTAAGCTGATGAGTTTTTCAATGATACCCGAGTGAGGTTTTGTATCGAAGGCCTTGCCAGATCGAGGTAGGCTGTATGGACTGCCTTTCCATCATCAATGGCTTTGGTGACTGTTTCGAAAAAGTCAACCAAGTTTAGAAGGCATGATCTGCCTTTGACAAAGCCAAACTGGGATGGATCCAAAGTCTGCAAATTCCCTATGTCTTTATTTATGAGGTCCATTATGATCCTCTCCGTGGCTTTGCAGATAAGGCTTGTCAAGCTAATGGGCGGTAATTTCCAGGGTCGGTGGAGGCACCGCCTTTGTGAAGTGGGACCACAGTTGCAGTGCGCCACTCCTGGGTACGTATCCAGAGGTAAGACTATGATTAAACAGCTGTCCTAGCTGTGGGTTTAATTCCTCGTTGAGTTCGTGGAGCACACAGCCGGGGACACCATCAGGTCCCATGGATGCTGTGTTTTGCTTTGGAGAGAGCAGTTCTCACTTGGGCGTTGGAGATGTTTGGGGGCTGCAATCGCTTGGTATAGATATCTCTCCTTTTGGGGGAGGGGAGAAGTTTGCACTGAACCTGTCAGCCAGTATGTTGGCAATGTCTCTAGGATCAGTAATCTTCACATCATTTTGAACTAGTTCTGAGCATATCTGGGAGTTTCCTCCCAGGTTTCTAACATAGCTAAAGAAGGCCTTATGATTGTCTTTTGAGTCTTTAGCTATTTTTCTCTCAAAATTTGCTTTGGATGATTTTATGAGAGCTCATAGTTTTTTACTTATAGTGATCAAGGGTGTCTTACCTTTTAAGGATTTTGCTCTATCTTGTAGTAGCTTCCTCCTTTTGTTGTAGAGTTTGTTTATGGCTGGGGTCCACCAGACTTGACGCTTGCCTTTGGTACAAAGAGTCTTTGTTTTGCTTGGGATTGCCTTATCCATGCAGTCCTGCAGGTGCTGGTAGAAGGCATTTGTAAGTGATTCAGCGGCTTGAGTACTGTTTTCCGCTCGGGGCCTTAAAGGAGACCACACTAGTCTTTAGAAGTGTGAAGTCGGCTTTCGAAGTTCTTTACTGTGGTCTTTTTTTATTTCAGGTGGGGTGGGATGAGGACCTCCAGCGAGATTAGTTGTGATCTGATCTCACCAGTGCGGGGTATACTTCTGGTGTTGAACATTGTGCTCCCATGTTCGTGATGATGAGATCAAGTATGTTTTCTCCTCTTGTGGGGATGGTGACTAGTTGTTCCATGGCATTTGAGTTTATGAATTCCAGGAACTTTTGGGCTAGGGTGTTTGGGCTTGAGTAGTGTTCCCAGTCTATATTAGGGTAATTGAAGTCACCTAGTATGATGGTGTTTGGTGATACATTTATCCCTCTAGTGTTTTCAGGAAGGCCATGTGAGGTTCCTGAGTTTGTGAGGGTGGCCTGTAACATGCTACAATTTGCAGAGCAGTCTTGCCTATGGTTAATTGCACCTGGATGGTCTCCGATGCATCGTGCGTTGCCACCAGTCTTGAGGTGTGGGTGTCTTTGATGAATATGGATACCCCTCCTTTCTTGGTATTGTCCGGATTTTGGGGCGGAACACATGATAAGAGGTAAAACCTGATAGTGCTGGGTGCTCTCAGGAGCCTTGAACCAGGTTTCTGTCACTGCACAGACATCGATGTTCTCCATACTGAGAAGGGCCTCGAGTGCGTGCATTTTGAGATTTAGACTTCTGGCATTGAGCAGCATTACCCTTAGTTTTTTCCTTTTTGTGTTCTAGGGTGGTAGGTTTAGAATTTGAGCCTTGCCTAAAAAGGCACTATGGGGTGGCAAGAGCCTTTGCCAATATCCGGAATCCCAGGGTGACAGGTGCAAGCCGTCCCTTGAAGCAGCGTGGCTTGTCCAGCATGTCATCCCAGGCAGACAGACATTGGATCCCCTTTGAATGACACCAGAGTTTAAGCCAATTGTTAAAGCTGATCATCTTATCTCTGTATTGTGGCATCATTCTTGGTGAAGGTAGGATACTGCTCAAGGTCAGGGTCATACCTGCCTGGGCTACATAATCAGGAGCTCCTCAATATCTCTTTTCATGTAGTCCAAGGAGTGCGTCTCAGGTCGTTTACACCAGCGTGGACAATGACTGAGTCGTATTTGTACCTGCTGTTGAGAGACCTGAGTGCTTGCGTTATGTGGCGGATTCTAGCGCCCGACAGGCAGCTTACTGTGACCTTCTCCTTACTCAGTCTGGTGGCGGGCGTCAGTGTGTCTGACTATGGAGTCACCAATGACTAGTGTGTCTGGCATTGTGTTTGGCCTTAAGGGCTGTGACTGTTTGACACTCTGACTGTGAGGTCTATGTGTTGCAGGTGTTGTGTTCTGAGGTGGTGGTTGTTTGGTTGTCTGCTTTGGTGGCCTCTGCTGTTTTGGTAGATTTTTGATCAGAGCCGAGTATGTCTTTGTGTGTTTATGTGTATGATTTGAGGTTGTGATGGTACTATGTGAGACTGGGTCTATAGTGTGTGTGGTAACCTTCTCCTCCTGACTGGTCTTGCCAGTCCTATGTTGAGAGAGCTCAGCCTCCAGTTTGGCCGTATAGTTGCATCTCTCATGTATTTGTGTTTTGTGGGAGGAGGAGAGGGTTGTCTGTGTACATGAGGCAATTGTAACATTGCCTCAATATTCCCAGGTTCACCAGCTGAGCAGGAGAGGACACTAGCAACTGATCCCTTGACATGCTAGAAGGACTAGACAAACAACTGTAAAAGAGATTCCGGGATGTGGGTGACCGGAAATGGGGGTTTGCCTTTTGGGGTGCTATCTATAAGAGTGCCGTATCAAGGTAATAAGTACTGTAGGAGCAAGTGCTAGGTTTAACAGATAGAGAAAAGTCTACTTGGAGTCAAGTAGAGATGATCTTTTAGGTATTAGAGAAAGTGCTAGTAACAGGGATGCTTAAAGGTAAGATTGAAAAGAATGCACTCTGCAGTGTGCACTAGAGAAGTTAGATATGAAAGTAGGTAACTTGAGTTTTACCTGTTTAAAAAGTTAAGGTTTAGTGGAGAGTTACTATTTTTAAAACAGCAAGATGGACTGAAAGGGGTGGTTACTTTTGTATTTTGGTACTATGAAATACTGTAGGATGGCCAATAAATTTAAATAATTGAAGGGGTGGGATTTCAAAAGTGATGGTTTTATGATTACTCACATAAGCCAGTGAAAGTAGAGAGAAATGAGATATATGATCAGATTAACATAAGAGGCGGGCAACTAGAAAGACAGTGGTATTTAACAAGACAACTTAAATAGGTGGGAGGAGGGAAAAATTCTGCCTGACTCAGAACAGAGAGAGCTGTGGTCTCTTTTGAAGTTTTAATATGCTGTTAAAACAGAATGCAAGCAAAACACAAGATAAAGAAAACAAACTACAGTATTCAAAATATAGAAAGGCAATACAGAAATACAAAAAATAACAGCAAACTAACCTTTCCTTCACAGCAAAGTGTAGCAGAGTCTGGATGAGCCTTTCTGGTAAAGCTCTGAAATGTTTTAGTTTACTCCTTAAATAGAAATTTTAGTTCCTAGCTCCACCCCTCTGTTAACAAGTGATTAACCTTAAGTGACCTCTTCTGTCTTATGAATGAGTCCTTAATTAATCAGTTCTTATTTCTGCCTGACTCAGAACAGAGAGCTGTGGTCTCTTTGAAGTTTTAATATGCTGTTAAAACAGAATGCAAGCAAAACACAAGATAAAGAAAACAAACTACAGTATTCAAAATATAGAAAGGCAATACAGAAATACAAAAAATAACAGCAAACTAACCTTTCCTTCACAGCAAAGTGTAGCTGGTAAAGCTTTGAAATGTTTGCAACCATATATATATATATATATATATATATATATATATATATATATATATATATATATATATATATGTCTATACATATATGTATATATATTTATATATTTATATATATATATATATATATATATATATATATATATATATATATATATATATATATATATATATATATATAAAATTGGGAGCCTATTTATGTACGTGTTCAACGTATTTCCTTTACAATTAGACCGGTTTAGTACTTGGCGTGGGGAGGCCCTCACAATTGATTATCATCAGCACAGCACTGACTTAGGACACTGTACACGCCTCTGCGTTGTAGCAGTTTTCTCCCGTCCCTTTTCTGCACAGCCTATTATTCCATCTACTGTTGATGTTTGTATGTGCACATTCCTATTATTTATGTCTACAAATGGAATGCATTTGTTACAGAGAATGTACTTCTACATATTGATGTCTGCATGTGTGTATGCATATACCTATTATGAACTCGGTGACCTCCACAGGGTGGTCCAGTTAGAACCGGGACATCCAACCCTGGAATCGCAGCCATGACACACCTCTAAACATTGCCCTCTCCAGAGCGTTATGGGCCCTACACATATGTTGCCCTGCCCCGTGTATTCTCAGGCTCTCCCACCATTTAGTCTTTGAACATACCTGCCCTTGCTTGTGTAATGGTCGGAGGGCTAAACGCCCTTATTAATTTTTGTGTAGTCCCATCAGGGACTATCCTCTGTCTGTGTGTAAAGTAGACTGAGCAATTCAACTATGTTACTCTCACTGATAATATCCTGCCTGTGGTGTGTGTAGCAGTGCTTTTCTCACTCTTGGCCAGCGTGTTATGGCATAAGCTGACAGCACTCTATGATACTGTAGTTGCTGTTGATTTCCTTCTCATCCCTTGTCTATGCTTTATTGTTACAACGTTCATTCGTCATATATACATATATATATATATAATATGTGTGTGCATGTTTGTGTGTGTGTGTATATGTATATATATATATATATATATATATATATATATATATATTGTGTGTGTGTGTGTGTGTGTGTGTGTGTATGTGTGTGTGTGTGTGTGTGTGTGTGTATCTATATATATATATATATATATATATATATATATATATATATATATATTTTACATCTGTACATACTCATATATAATTCCTATGCTGGGCACTTACACCTGTGCTAGTGCAGTCGCATACTGTTTGTTATATATGTTTACTGCCGCTTATTTTTGCTTAGTTGTGCCTTATTCATTATGACAGTACCCCATTGATTGAAATGATCTGGTTAAAAGTCCCATGCGATACTCAAGTTCACTTTTACATGTTATTATGTCATTTTACAGCAGGACAACATTCATTCCACGTGGCAAATGATATGTGCTATAGTCGAACTTGAACCGTGAATGCTTGTTCGTTAAGCAGATGTATATGTATACCCATAGTTCATAGTTATCCGTTACACACTCAACACAATACTGACACAACAGGCCTCCATTTTCCAGTTAGGAAAACCGCACTACTATACATGCCATTCCCTACTGCTCGGGCCGTCATACATGTTGACTCACTCCAAGTATATTCAGACGACCCAAGCATATAGTCCTGGGACATAGGTTCATAGAATTGTTAGGGTGTTTGTTAAGTCTTCTGGTTTTCTTGGCCAAATGGTGACAGGGATTGCCCTGTACTTGTTTGAAAGTCAGACTTAGCATGTGCATACAGTTAGTTCACCTCTGGGCTTGATATGATAGCACTAAATACTATGGGGTTCTGCTGCTTCACATTCATTAGGACTGCTTTATTGTGTCCATGTTCATTTTCATGAATATATATATATATATATATATATATATATATATATATATATATATATATATATATATATATATATATATCTGTCTGTACATTCACATCCATATACACCTAAATGCAATTTTACATTTCCCGTACTGTTGAATGACAGTCAGTTACCATCGTGCATACCTGCGTATGCTTTGAGGTGTCATAATCACACTATTTCCGACTGCCATTTTGTGGGCATCATTTAAAATTAGCTGCCCTTGCATGGCTTGGACCCGGGAACAGGAACAGCAAAGTCACTGGTTCTACAACTAAACCATCCGTGATACATTCTGTATGGATGGTAATTAGGATATATGACGTTACTACAGGCATTGCACAGTACTGGCAACATATGTGACAGTCGGTTGGTGTACATATGCATAATACATGTTACTGTTCATATGTTTCTGAGAGGCATATGTATACATTTGCAAGTATACATATTTATGAATTGGACACATACTTGACAAGTACTTATATGCATGTATTTGTGATGTGTAGCTATGCGAATGTAAGTATGCATATTTATAGATATATGACTACATATCTGGAGTTATACATTACCATGTATATGAATGAGCATATGGGAGGTACTTGTACCGTTTGTATACAGGGGTTGTGTGCATCATTTACAATGAGGAACTTGGATGGGGTATACAATTTGTGGACTTGTACTACTTGGAAGATGGCTCTGGGGAAGCTTCATGGGAACATGCGAAAGGTATTTATTCCCAAAAATTCACATGGGGATATGTGCATCACGGTCAGTTGTTTAATCCCGGGTCGTAGATTCTGCAGGACTGGGTGGAGGCTGAGCAGGGTTGTGGTCACGTACTGCTAATCTGACTTGTGCCCGGTAGGGTTGCCACCTTTTCAAATGGCCACAGTGGGACATGTTTTGTACAAACGTCAGAGTTTGAAAGGCAAAACTTACCCACAGCCAGTACATAGGACAGAACTTCACTATTTTTCCTACATACATGCTTATTCTTGTAGCACTTTAGTTGCTTATTCTGTTTCTTATAACATTTAGGTGTTTCAAACACAGAATAACTGTTTTATGTAACTATTACATTAAATATAGGAAATATGTTTATCCTAATATCTCAGGACATTTGCCATTTTTCCAGTTTTTATGCAGGACACAACTGGCCAAGGAGGGACTGTCCTCTAAAGTGGGACAGGTGTATCCCTAGCGCCCAGATGTTAACAGGGGTGGACATCGTGTTATGCCACAAAGTCTAATCTTGAGAACAGACACTTATCCCATGAGGGATGTCCAAAAATTGTAAATGATGGATCCCATTCAGCTGGCTATTCCAATATGTGATAGGGTTATGCATGCATGGGATACCTAGGGTGCAACTGCCTACTAAATGTGGGTAGGGGTCACTATGTGTCGATATGGCTGCGTCAAGCTAGCAGCCCATGTATGGGTTGTTTTGGTGGATGTTCAGCAGGGGGGGGGTGCTGTGGAGGGGATGATGGGTATTCAATTATGTATCCAGGTATGTTGGGGTTGGATGGCTCGGTTCAGGCCAGACCATTATATGGGCGTGAGCCGGTAATGTTTCTGTACATGTCTATCGCACATTTTAATGTTCATATGTTTGTGTGATTGTATTCTGCAGTATGGCCTGTCAGGTTGTATTGCGAATGTGAATGTTTGTTCTTTGGTTTCCGTTCTGATTCACACACTGCTCCCTCTTACACCTCCAGTTCACCTATTCTGCATCCAACCCAGTCTCCCTTGGCAATTATTTACATTAGCCGTCACCCCCCACCCCCATATTCCACACACACCATCCATCCCTTCTCTGATTGATGGCCCATGACACAGTCAACAGAACACATTGCATACTGTACATATCTCTGGTACCAATATGGTTGTGAGGACAACCCTGGGATATTTGATCTTCCACATGCTGTACTTCATGCACATAGGTGCACGCAAATACCTATCTTTCATGACATGGTAGGTAGACCCGGGTAATACCCATTCATCTTTGGGCCGTCCAGACAGGGACGACCTGGACTGCAAATGGGCAGATATTGAGTGAATGCTCTGACCATTGGTAGGGTTGCCACCTTTTCAGATTTCCAAAGTGGGACATCTTCGGGACATACATTAGATTTTACAGGCCGACACATGCCCATGGTCAGTACAAAGGAGAGTACTTTACTTTTATACCTATGTGACAGCTTATTCTTTTAGCAGTTTAGTTGCTAATTCTGTTTCTTGTAACATTTAGGTATTTTAGATACAGAATTAACTATTTTATGGAACTATTACATAAAATATGGGACATAATTATCTCCTACAATCGCAGGACATTTAACATTTTTAATAGTTTTGGTAAGGACACAACTGCCCAGAGAGGGACTGTCCCTCACAAAGTGGGACAGGTGGTAACCCTAACCATTGGGCTAGGGCTTAGCAAAGGGCAGCGGTGCACTAACATGCTGCATTTCGCTTCCACTTGGTATAACAATCTACACTACAATGGAATACGGGCACAGGGTTTTAAATGTCATTTTTTCGAGGGACTCAATATTCAGCTATGTGCCTTTGTGTTTACTTTTTATTTTGGTGTTCGCAAAACTGTCTTGTATGCTTTGCATACATTTCAGTATCCACGGACACTGACAGAAGTTGATTGTTATTAGAGACAGGCTTTACTAGTCAGCATTTTAAGTTGCGCGTCTGCAGCTGACATGTTCACACCTCCGTGCAGCGCTTAGACATGCCCCCTGCACTAGCGCACATTTCCTATGCATGTGGACATTGCTTCATTAATATGCGTGTGGTGCTGCTGCACCATCTGTATGCTGCACAGTCAGTGCAAGGCTAACGCCTTGCGCCAAGCTTCATGAATCCCAAGGAATGTTTCTTCTTTTATATGTTTTAATGCTTGTGAGCATGAGCCAGCTCACCGCAATGTTTATTCTTTTATGTGTTTTCATGCTTGGCAGCATGAGCTGACTCACCAAAATGTTTCTTTTTTTATGTTTTAATACTTGTGAGCATGATACAGCTCACCACAATGTTTATTCTTTTAGGTGTTTTCATGCTTGTAAAACTTGTGACCATGATCCAGCTCACCAGAGTATTCATTCTTTTATGTTTTAATGCTTGTGAGCATGAGTCAGCTCATATGATGCTTCTTCTTTTATATGTTTTAATGCTTGTGAGCAGAAGCTGGCTCACCATGATGTTTATTCTTTTGTGTGTTTTAATGCTTGTGAACATGAGCTGGCTCACCACAATGTTTATTATTTTATGTGTTTTTCCCAAACAAAAACGGTTATATTTGCTCACTTGTGCTATGTTTGCCTTGCCTACTTATGGCATCTTAGCTTCTATATACTGAGTCAGTTATGATTTCTGTGTCACTGGGGACTGTATTTAGTGAGTAGTGTGTGTGTGTGTGTGTGTGTGTGTGTGTGTGTGTGTGTGAGTGCATGTGAAAGAGAGAGAGACAGAGATAATGTGATTGTGTTTAAAAAACATGGGACTTACAAGCAGAAGAAGGCAAAGGAAGACAATATCTTATGAAATGTGTTTGGAATAGTTTTTATTTTTGGCAGATCCTGGAGTAACAAGGGGAGGGTAATATTTTAACACATATATTTAACATAATCTAATACATCTAACATTTTTGTTAGATGTATTATCATTTTCTATCTCTCTCTCTGTAGCTTAATTTCCATACTTCTCATCACAGACATCCAGGTCACTCTGCATAAGAGAGAGATTTCTCTAATGAATGGATCATTTGGTTTTAGTTAATGTCATACTAGTGCTGATTGTGCAACCATCTTGAATTCTGCCTACCAAAGTAAAATAATCAAACATTACTTTTTCAAATATAGAGCTGTACTATAAACTCTGATTAATACTATGGGGACATAATGTTCATATGATTTCTACAGAAGGAAGCTTATACAGGACATCTGAATTACATGTTTATTGCAACACTGTTGCTCATGCATCTGCCTTATTCCTTTATGGTTATTTTTTACAGCACATTTATGAAAACAAATCCAGTTCATTGTGAACATTTTTTGCTTTGCATAGCATTTAGGTGACTTATTCAAGGGGATATCAGAACCTTATTGCATTAAGCTAATATTGTTTTCAAGCATACAATAATCTTTAATGATGGCATTCCTAGGTATGAGGGTATGCTCCTGCACTGATACACATGCAAGGCATCTTATGGGAGGACCATTCATATAATAATTAAATATGTGTGTGTTTATATATATATATATATATATATATATATATATATATATATATATATATATATATATATATATATATATATATATATATATATATATATATATATATATATACATATATATATATATATATATATATATATATATATACTTACACGTGTGTGTATATGTCTTACCTTCATTCACAACAAGCTGTAGTTGAACCCTTAAGGTTTGCAGAATTATCAGTTTCTATGAAATGTTCCTTTTTTGTTTAAAGTCATTGTACAATCAAATGCATTTCTTTCTAGCATTTCATGATATATTTGATCCAAATCAATCAGGTTTTATATTTTTCAAAAACTCTAACAAAGCACCATCGAATTGGAATTGACATATTTATGGCTAATAGTCAATGGTTATTTTCCATTCTGGTCCTCCTTAATTTTATAGCTGCATTTGATGCTGTACATTGTTGCATCTTGACTGAATGACTTTGCGTTTACTGTGGTTTCCATAGAACCATGCACATCTACCCATAACTTAGACTGCAGGGTTCTACAGGGCTCCATATTGGCACTGCTGCTGTTTACTGTTTACATGCTGCTCCTTGGGGAGGTCCTTAGATGAAGAGGTATTTCTTATCAGGTTTTATGTGCACAGCATCCATCTATTCCCTTATTTTACTCTGGAGTCTGTGACTGCTATTACTCCCATGGGCAACTGCTTGGAATTGATTCTCCAATGGCTGTCTGAGGACCGCTTGATACTCAGCCACTCTAAAACTGAGGTGACACCAGTGCTTATAAACTGTAAGTCCATCTTATCTTCTTATCTTTCTACTCTTATTACAAAAAGTGGGGTATATTTGTGTCTCAAATCCATGAGCTTAGCATTGTTCTTAATAAGAGGTGGACACTGAAACATAAAGTGTTGATTTCTGTCAAAACCTTTTATTTTCATTTAAGAAATATTGCATGTTTCTGGAATGAATGCCATCCTCAGACTAAGCTATAACAATTGATTTCCTTGTACATTTACTAAGCAAAATCTGATGGTGATATGTCAATACTGTAAATCAAAGAAAACCAAACAGGCCAGCACTGGGTTCAACCAAAAACCTTTAATATAAAAAAGTTTTAGAGGGCATGAATACTCATGAATGAATATACAAAAATACTGATAGCCAAAGGGTGACAAAGCATACCGGTTTCAGCATAAAGCCTTTATCAGTGCTATCTGGCAATTAGTATCACAATTATGATATATATAAGACAGCCCATTAATGCACCACACAATTATCCAATCACAATTGTTCATTGAGTCCTGGAGAAAATAAACCACCTAGTGTAATTATCCACATTCTTTCTTTATAATCCAAAAGAGAATGTAAATTTTCAAAAGAAGTATTTGGTTTATATAGTCTGTCTATAATTGTGAACCTAAACCTGGAAGAGGGATGTAATGCCCGGTGTTTGTATAAAGCATTTGTATTTTTATGACATTTAATGTCACTCATATGTTCTGACATTCTAAGTTTGAATGGCGAGACGTTTGTCCGACATAAAAAGCAGGACGGGTACGATTTACCAAATAGATCACCCAATTACTACTACAATGTCCAAAAATTTTTATATCATACACTTTAGGACAATTAAAGGAAAATAAATAAGCTTTGTTTAGGGACCACACTGCAAAACTGGCAGTGTCCACATGGAAAACTGCCCATTACTGGGCCTCCATGTAATGTAGTTTGTAAACTATTATATAACACCTGATTACCTTTTTGTAATGGCTAAACCAACCCCCCCCATGTTTTTCCCCTTCTATATCTAAACCTACATCTAAGTGGCAAAAACTGAGCTAGTCTGTCCTCCATATATAAAATGTCCCAATGTTTATGTATAATATCTTGTAAGTATCTGGTATTGTCCCCAAATTCCATAATGAATCTGAGATGTGAATCAGATTTTGAACTTTTGTTTCTATATGAAAGAGTCTGTTGTCTATTAACTTCATGGACCATCATGCTAGCTAGATGAACATCATATTTTCTATAGCCTTTGTCATAAAATCTATGGGTCATATCACATACCTAGAGATTATAATTCTCCATGATAGAACATATTCTTTTTAGTCTTAAGAATTGAGACTTTGCAATGTTTTAATAACATGAGGAGGATGACAGCTGGAGGCATATAACAAATTGTTGAACTGTGGATATTTCCTATAAACATTACTACTGAGTGTACAATCTTCTGTTACTTTGACCTCCACATCTAAAAAAGTCACAATCTCCTGATGGTAATTCAGTGTAAATTGAATCCCCCACTTATTTTGTTGAGATACTCAGCAAACTCACATAAATAATGCTCATCTGACTTCCATATTAACCAACAATCATCTAAATAACGATGCCAAATGTCAATCTCCCCAAGAAATAAATTATGACTGATGTCATAAATTAAATGATGTTCAACATAGCCCATGAACAGATTTGAATAAATGGGAGTGAAAGACGCTCTATGGCAGTCCCCTTCAGTTGTAAATAGCAAACATTGTCAAAATAAAAAACATTTTTACTGAGCACGTGTTCTGTTAAGCACAAAATAAATGTGTTAAATCTAGGCAGATAAAGGGAGATTTTGGAAAGCCAAAAATCCAGCGTTAATAAACCAGCCCAGTGTGGAATAGTTATGTAAAGTGCACTCACATCGAAGGTGCACAATAACCAACCCTTTTCCAACTGTATATAATTTATTATATTCAAAAATGGTGTGGTGTCTTGAATCCATGCTCTAACATGTATCAACAATGGTTTCAAAACGTGGCTAAATATTCTGATACAGGTTCCATTAAGGAACCTCACCCCGCCACTATGAGTCTGCCTGGGGGGTTTTCATAGTTTTTATGTATTTTGGGTAGCATGTAGAAAATTTGTTTGACAGGATTCACCACCATAAGATGATATTTACCATGCTTGGATATAATGGCTTCTTCACAAGCCAGAGTTAAAAAGTTGTCAATCTCAGCTTTTTGCAATACTAGTAGGATCCAAATTCATATGTTGGTGATACTGCTGATCTGAAAGTTGACTAATGGTTTCATTATGATACATATGCCAATCCCAAATGACCACTGCTCCCCCTCTATCCACCTGGTTAATAATTACATCCTCATTCTTGTTTAAACTATGTAGAGCCATGCGTTCATCCCTAGTAATATTATCCTGATAATGTTCTACATTTTTGACATTAGAGAAATGTAACTCTTTCAACATATATGTGTGTGTGTGTGTGTGTGTGTGTGTGTGTGTGTGTGTGTGTGTGTGTGTGTGTGTGTGTGTGTATGTGTGTGTGTGTGTGTGTGTGTGTGTGTATCTATATATATATATATATATATATATATATATATATATATATATATATATATATTTTACATCTGTACATACTCATATATAATTCCTATGCTGGGCACTTACACCTGTGCTAGTGCAGTCGCATACTGTTTGTTATATATGTTTACTGCCGCTTATTTTTGCTTAGTTGTGCCTTATTCATTATGACAGTACCCCATTGATTGAAATGATCTGGTTAAAAGTCCCATGCGATACTCAAGTTCACTTTTACATGTTATTATGTCATTTTTACAGCAGGACAACATTCATTCCACATGGCAAATGATATGTGCTATAGTCGAACTTGAACCGTGAATGCTTGTTCGTTAAGCAGATGTATATGTATACCCATAGTTCATAGTTATCCGTACACACGCCTCAACACAATACTGACACAACAGGCCTCCATTTTCCAGTTAGGAAAACCGCACTACTATACATGCGCCATTCCCTACTGCTCCGGGCCCGTCATACATGTTGACTCACTCCAAGTATATTCAGACGACCCAAGCATATAGTCCTGGGACATAGGTTCATAGAATTGTTAGGGTGTTTGTTAAGTCTTCTGGTTTTTCTTGGCCAAATGGTGACAGGGATTGCCCTGTACTTGTTTGAAAGTCAGACTTAGCATGTGCATACAGTTAGTTCACCTCTGGGCGGCTTGATATGATAGCACTAAATACTATGGGGGTTCTGCTGCTTCACATTCATTAGGACTGCTTTATTGTGTCCATGTTCATTTTTCATGAATATATATATATATATATATATATATATATATATATATATATATATATATATATATATATATATATCTGTCTGTACATTCACATCCATATACACCTAAATGCAATTTTACATTTCCCGTACTGTTGAATGACAGTCAGTTACCGTCGTGCATACCTGCGTATGCTTTGAGGTGTCATAATCACACTATTTCCGACTGCCATTTTGTGGGCATCATTTAAAATTAGCTGCCCTTGCATGGCTTGGACCCGGGAACAGGAACAGCAAAGTCACTGGTTCTACAACTAAACCATCCGTGATACATTCTGTATGGATGGTAATTAGGATATATGACGTTACTACAGGCATTGCACAGTACTGGCAACATATGTGACAGTCGGTTGGTGTACATATGCATAATACATGTTACTGTTCATATGTTTCTGAGAGGCATATGTATACATTTGCAAGTATACATATTTATGAATTGGACACATACTTGACAAGTACTTATATGCATGTATTTGTGATGTGTAGCTATGCGAATGTAAGTATGCATATTTATAGATATATGACTACATATCTGGAGTTATACATTACCATGTATATGAATGAACGCATATGGGAGGTACTTGTACCGTTTGTATACAGGGGTTGTGTGCATCATTTACAATGAGGAACTTGGATGGGGTATACAATTTGTGGACTTGTACTACTTGGAAGATGGCTCTGGGGAAGCTTCATGGGAACATGCGAAAGGTATTTATTCCCAAAAATTCACATGGGGATATGTGCATCACGGTCAGTTGTTTAATCCCGGGTCGTAGATTCTGCAGGACTGGGTGGAGGCTGAGCAGGGTTGTGGTCACGTACTGCTAATCTGACTTGTGCCCGGTAGGGTTGCCACCTTTTCAAATGGCCACAGTGGGACATGTTTTGTACAAACGTCAGAGTTTGAAAGGCAAAACTTACCCACAGCCAGTACATAGGACAGAACTTCACTATTTTTCCTACATACATGCTTATTCTTGTAGCACTTTAGTTGCTTATTCTGTTTCTTATAACATTTAGGTGTTTCAAACACAGAATAACTGTTTTATGTAACTATTACATTAAATATAGGAAATATGTTTATCCTAATATCTCAGGACATTTGCCATTTTTCCAGTTTTTATGCAGGACACAACTGGCCAAGGAGGGACTGTCCCTCGCAAAGTGGGACAGGTGTATCCCTAGCGCCCAGATGTTAACAGGGGTGGACATCGTGTTATGCCACAAAGTCTAATCTTGAGAACAGACACTTATCCCATGAGGGATGTCCAAAAATTGTAAATGATGGATCCCATTCAGCTGGCTATTCCAATATGTGATAGGGTTATGCATGCATGGGATACCTAGGGTGCAACTGCCTACTAAATGTGGGTAGGGGTCACTATGTGTCGATATGGCTGCGTCAAGCTAGCAGCCCATGTATGGGTTGTTTTGGTGGATGTTCAGCAGGGGGGGGGTGCTGTGGAGGGGATGATGGGTATTCAATTATGTATCCAGGTATGTTGGGGTTGGATGGCTCGGTTCAGGCCAGACCATTATATGGGCGTGAGCCGGTAATGTTTCTGTACATGTCTATCGCACATTTTAATGTTCATATGTTTGTGTGATTGTATTCTGCAGTATGGCCTGTCAGGTTGTATTGCGAATGTGAATGTTTGTTCTTTGGTTTCCGTTCTGATTCACACACTGCTCCCTCTTACACCTCCAGTTCACCTATTCTGCATCCAACCCAGTCTCCCCTTGGCGAATTATTTACATTAGCCGTCACCCCCCACCCCCATATTCCACACACACCATCCATCCCTTCTCTGATTGATGGCCCATGACACAGTCAACAGAACACATTGCATACTGTACATATCTCTGGTACCAATATGGTTGTGAGGACAACCCTGGGATATTTGATCTTCCACATGCTGTACTTCATGCACATAGGTGCACGCAAATACCTATCTTTCATGACATGGTAGGTAGACCCGGGTAATACCCATTCATCTTTGGGCCGTCCAGACAGGGACGACCTGGACTGCAAATGGGCAGATATTGAGTGAATGCTCTGACCATTGGTAGGGTTGCCACCTTTTCAGATTTCCAAAGTGGGACATCTTCGGGACATACATTAGATTTTACAGGCCGACACATGCCCATGGTCAGTACAAAGGAGAGTACTTTACTTTTATACCTATGTGACAGCTTATTCTTTTAGCAGTTTAGTTGCTAATTCTGTTTCTTGTAACATTTAGGTATTTTAGATACAGAATTAACTATTTTATGGAACTATTACATAAAATATGGGACATAATTATCTCCTACTATCGCAGGACATTTAACATTTTTAATAGTTTTGGTAAGGACACAACTGCCCAGAGAGGGACTGTCCCTCACAAAGTGGGACAGGTGGTAACCCTAACCATTGGGCTAGGGCTTAGCAAAGGGCAGCGGTGCACTAACATGCTGCATTTCGCTTCCACTTGGTATAACAATCTACACTACAATGGAATACGGGCACAGGGTTTTAAATGTCATTTTTTCGAGGGACTCAATATTCAGCTATGTGCCTTTGTGTTTACTTTTTATTTTGGTGTTCGCAAAACTGTCTTGTATGCTTTGCATACATTTCAGTATCCACGGACACTGACAGAAGTTGATTGTTATTAGAGACAGGCTTTACTAGTCAGCATTTTAAGTTGCGCGTCTGCAGCTGACATGTTCACACCTCCGTGCAGCGCTTAGACATGCCCCCTGCACTAGCGCACATTTCCTATGCATGTGGACATTGCTTCATTAATATGCGTGTGGTGCTGCTGCACCATCTGTATGCTGCACAGTCAGTGCAAGGCTAACGCCGTCCTTGCGCCAAGCTTCATGAATCCCAAGGAATGTTTCTTCTTTTATATGTTTTAATGCTTGTGAGCATGAGCCAGCTCACCGCAATGTTTATTCTTTTATGTGTTTTCATGCTTGGCAGCATGAGCTGACTCACCAAAATGTTTCTTTTTTTATGTTTTAATACTTGTGAGCATGATACAGCTCACCACAATGTTTATTCTTTTAGGTGTTTTCATGCTTGTAAAACTTGTGACCATGATCCAGCTCACCAGAGTATTCATTCTTTTATGTTTTAATGCTTGTGAGCATGAGTCAGCTCATATGATGCTTCTTCTTTTATATGTTTTAATGCTTGTGAGCAGAAGCTGGCTCACCATGATGTTTATTCTTTTGTGTGTTTTAATGCTTGTGAACATGAGCTGGCTCACCACAATGTTTATTATTTTATGTGTTTTTCCCAAACAAAAACGGTTATATTTGCTCACTTGTGCTATGTTTGCCTTGCCTACTTATGGCATCTTAGCTTCTATATACTGAGTCAGTTATGATTTCTGTGTCACTGGGGAATGTATTTAGTGAGTAGTGTGTGTGTGTGTGTGTGTGTGTGTGTGTGTGTGTGTGTGTGTGTGTGTGTGTGAGTGCATGTGAAAGAGAGAGAGACAGAGATAATGTGATTGTGTTTAAAAAACATGGGACTTACAAGCAGAAGAAGGCAAAGGAAGACAATATCTTATGAAATGTGTTTGGAATAGTTTTTATTTTTGGCAGATCCTGGAGTAACAAGGGGAGGGTAATATTTTAACACATATATTTAACATAATCTAATACATCTAACATTTTTGTTAGATGTATTATCATTTTCTATCTCTCTCTCTGTAGCTTAATTTCCATACTTCTCATCACAGACATCCAGGTCACTCTGCATAAGAGAGAGATTTCTCTAATGAATGGATCATTTGGTTTTAGTTAATGTCATACTAGTGCTGATTGTGCAACCATCTTGAATTCTGCCTACCAAAGTAAAATAATCAAACATTACTTTTTCAAATATAGAGCTGTACTATAAACTCTGATTAATACTATGGGGACATAATGTTCATATGATTTCTACAGAAGGAAGCTTATACAGGACATCTGAATTACATGTTTATTGCAACACTGTTGCTCATGCATCTGCCTTATTCCTTTATGGTTATTTTTACAGCACATTTATGAAAACAAATCCAGTTCATTGTGAACATTTTTGCTTTGCATAGCATTTAGGTGACTTATTCAAGGGGATATCAGAACCTTATTGCATTAAGCTAATATTGTTTTCAAGCATACAATAATCTTTAATGATGGCATTCCTAGGTATGAGGGTATGCTCCTGCACTGATACACATGCAAGGCATCTTATGGGAGGACCATTCATATAATAATTAAATATGTGTGTGTTTATATATATATATATATATATATATACATATATATATATATATATATACATATATATATATACATATACATATATATATATATATATATATATATATATATATATATATATATATATATATATATATATATATATATACTTACACGTGTGTGTATATGTCTTACCTTCATTCACAACAAGCTGTAGTTGAACCCTTAAGGTTTGCAGAATTATCAGTTTCTATGAAATGTTCCTTTTTTGTTTAAAGTCATTGTACAATCAAATGCATTTCTTTCTAGCATTTCATGATATATTTGATCCAAATCAATCAGGTTTTATATTTTTCAAAAACTCTAACAAAGCACCATCGGAATTGGAATTGACATATTTATGGCTAATAGTCAATGGTTATTTTCCATTCTGGTCCTCCTTAATTTTATAGCTGCATTTGATGCTGTACATTGTTGCATCTTGACTGAATGACTTTGCGTTTACTGTGGTTTCCATAGAACCATGCACATCTACCCATAACTTAGACTGCAGGGTTCTACAGGGCTCCATATTGGCACTGCTGCTGTTTACTGTTTACATGCTGCTCCTTGGGGAGGTCCTTAGATGAAGAGGTATTTCTTATCAGGTTTTATGTGCACAGCATCCATCTATTCCCTTATTTTACTCTGGAGTCTGTGACTGCTATTACTCCCATGGGCAACTGCTTGGAATTGATTCTCCAATGGCTGTCTGAGGACCGCTTGATACTCAGCCACTCTAAAACTGAGGTGACACCAGTGCTTATAAACTGTAAGTCCATCTTATCTTCTTATCTTTCTACTCTTATTACAAAAAGTGGGGTATATTTGTGTCTCAAATCCATGAGCTTAGCATTGTTCTTAATAAGAGGTGGACACTGAAACATAAAGTGTTGATTTCTGTCAAAACCTTTTATTTTCATTTAAGAAATATTGCATGTTTCTGGAATGAATGCCATCCTCAGACTAAGCTATAACAATTTATTTCCTTGTACATTTACTAAGCACAATCTGATGGTGATATGTCAGTACTGTAAATCAAAGAAAACCAAACAGGCCAGCACTGGGTTCAACCAAAAACCTTTAATATAAAAAAGTTTTATAGGGCATGAATACTCATGAATGAATATACAAAAATACTGATAGCCAAAGGGTGACAAAGCATACCGGTTTCAGCATAAAGCCTTTATCAGTGCTATCTGGCAATTAGTATCACAATTATGATATATATAAGACAGCCCATTAATGCACCACACAATTATCCAATCACAATTGTTCATTGAGTCCTGGAGAAAATAAACCACCTAGTGTAATTATCCACATTCTTTCTTTATAATCCAAAAGAGAATGTAAATTTTCAAAAGAAGTATTTGGTTTATATAGTCTGTCTATAATTGTGAACCTAAACCTGGAAGAGGGATGTAATGCCCGGTGTTTGTATAAAGCATTTGTATTTTTATGACATTTAATGTCACTCATATGTTCTGACATTCTAAGTTTGAATGGGCGAGACGTTTGTCCGACATAAAAAGCAGGACAGGTACAATTTACCAAATAGATCACCCAATCACTACAACAATTTCCAAAAATGTTTATATCATATACTTTAGGACAATTAAAGGAAGTGAATAAGCTTTGTTTAGGGACCACACTGCAAAACTGGCAGTGTCCACATGGAAAACTGCCCATTACTGGGCCTCCATGTAATGTAGTTTGTAAACTATTATATAACACCTGATTACCTTTTTGTAATGGCTAAACCAACCCCCCCCCCATGTTTTTCCCCTTCTATATCTAAACCTACATCTAAGTGGCAAAAACTGAGCTAGTCTGTCCTCCATATATAAAATGTCCCAATGTTTATGTATAATATCTTGTAAGTATCTGGTATTGTCCCCAAATTCCATAATGAATCTGAGATGTGAATCAGATTTTGAACTTTTGTTTCTATATGAAAGAGTCTGTTGTCTATTAACTTCATGGACCATCATGCTAGCTAGATGAACATCATATTTTCTATAGCCTTTGTCATAAAATCTATGGGTCATATCACATACCTAGAGATTATAATTCTCCGCAGTAGAACATATTCTTTTTAGTCTTAAGAATTGAGACTTTGCAATGTTTTTAATAACATGAGGAGGATGACAGCTGGAGGCATATAACAAATTGTTGAACTGTGGATATTTCCTATAAACATTACTACTGAGTGTACAATCTTCTGTTACTTTGACCTCCACATCTAAAAAAGTCACAATCTCCTGATGGTAATTCAGTGTAAATTGAATCCCCCATTTATTTTTGTTGAGATACTCAGCAAACTCACATAAATAATGCTCATCTGACTTCCATATTAACCAACAATCATCTAAATAACGATGCCAAATGTCAATCTCCCCAAGAAATAAATTATGACTGATGTCATAAATTAAATGATGTTCAACATAGCCCATGAACAGATTTGAATAAATGGGAGTGAAAGACGCTCCTATGGCAGTCCCCTTCAGTTGTAAATAGCAAACATTGTCAAAATAAAAAACATTTTTACTGAGCACGTGTTCTGTTAAGCACAAAATAAATGTGTTAAATCTAGGCAGATAAAGGGAGATTTTGGAAAGCCAAAAATCCAGCGTTAATAAACCAGCCCAGTGTGGAATAGTTATGTAAAGTGCACTCACATCGAAGGTGCACAATAACCAACCCTTTTCCAACTGTATATAATTTATTATATTCAAAAATGGTGTGGTGTCTTGAATCCATGCTCTAACATGTATCAACAATGGTTTCAAAACGTGGCTAAATATTCTGATACAGGTTCCATTAAGGAACCTCACCCCACCACTATGAGTCTGCCTGGGGGGTTTTCATAGTTTTTATGTATTTTGGGTAGCATGTAGAAAATTTGTTTGACAGGATTCACCACCATAAGATGATATTTACCATACTTGGATATAATGGCTTCTTCACAAGCCAGAGTTAAAAAGTTGTCAATCTCAGCTTTTTGCAATACTAGTAGGATCCAAATTCATATGTTGGTGATACTGCTGATCTGAAAGTTGACTAATGGCTTCATTATGATACATATGCCAATCCCAAATGACCACTGCTCCCCCTTTATCCACCTGGTTAATAATTACATCCTCATTCTTGTTTAAACTATGTAGAGCCATGCGTTCATCCCTAGTAATATTATCCTGATAATGTTCTACATTTTTGACATTAGAGAAATGTAACTCTTTCAGCACAACATTTTGAAAAATGGCTACATTATTGTTCATAGGAGGTACAGAAGTAGAGGTCCTAAACCTAAAATTATGTGAATTCTCAACATATGGCTCAGAATTTTCAAAATGTAATTTTAAATTTAATTTGTAACAAAAAACTAATAACATCTTGTGCAAAAGAAAATTCTGACACCATGAACTTGAGGACAAAACCCATACCTTTATACAACAATTTCTGTTCTACTTGTGTAAGTTCCAAGGAAAAAATATTGTGAACATTCAAACAATCATTTATTTGCATGTTAACACTGCCAGCATGGCTTCCAAACTTGTTCCTGTTTCCTCTATGTTTACTCCCTCCCCACCTAGATTTCCTAAAGGGAAACCAACATTACCCTTTTTGACAGGTGGGGAACTCTGTAAAACCGTTCCTTCATTATCTGTATTGGAGGAAAGTTCATTCCCTGACACGTCTGATGTAAATTTGGTATTTTTCAATATAGATCTCTTTCTTTTTCTTTTAAAATTCATCTGGGATTGGCCTGATTTATTATTAGTAAACTGAAATGTTTTCTTAAGTACAAACAGTTTACCTGTGGAATAGTCCCTAACATCTCTCTGAAACTTTTTAATCATTCTGGCTTTCAAATCCTGTTCTAATTGTATCAGACATCCTGAAAGTAAAGAAACTTGTTCTTGATACATATCATGATCTTTATATTCTTGCAATTTAGTGCATAATTTCCCTATACTCCCAGTCAAAGATATAATTCTACATTCATAGAATTCTATCAAAATTTTTACAAAACTCATAGAAGATGAATGTTGTACTTGTTGCCATTGAGTTAACAAAGTTTCATCAAAATCCCTTAACAAATTGTTGTGTCCTAACTCTTAAACCTTGTCGGGTAATGTTATTATTTGAATATGCCTTGAATAGTCTAAGATGCCAAATCTGAGTTCTCATTTGTTTCATCTCCTTAGTTAACTTGGAAATAGATCTTTACAAGAGTCAAACTGGACTGAATCCTCAGCTCCCCCTTTGGTAGATGACATACAAGCATCAAAAATTTTTATACCATCTCTATCAGTCAAAAGGCCTCACGTAATAGTGGTCAGATCCATGTTAATGCTCTTATAATGACCAAAAAAATATAAACAAAACTATAGAATTCCAACTATAAATGATGTATGTATACCCCCAATTCAAAAATAACTGACTGACTTGGAATGCAACACACCAAAAACCAAAACATTCAAAGTACATTAAATGTGACACCTGGAAAGCCTGAAAATTGAAGCTTTCACATACCCTATATCCATATATTACCTACCAAACCCTGATAAGATGTTGAACATTAAACCATGCCATCAGGCCGTGCCATCAAAATTTTTTTTGGCACCTTACAAAAGCAAATAGTACAATTAAACATTCATGCATACATAAAAAAAATGTTCCCATTCACATTCCTGATGTTTTTAAGAAAAAATGAATTGTGTGGCTCCAAAAGAAAAATCCTTGTGTGTATGCAACAAAAGCTATAGGACATCAGCATTCGCTTCTTCATCCAACACTTAAATAAACATTCCACGTAGTTCAGAAATTATTCATAAATGTATTTAACACATACTGTGAAAACACACCAATATAGAGCCATACACCTTAGTAGAAGGCTTCATTAACCTTATATTATAATAATTTCCAAAAAATGAAAATAATAAATCCACAAACACTTCCGGATGTCAGCCTACACTTCTACATCCAAAAATACAACCAGATTTGTTGATATACAAAAACTACATATAAATCAATGAGCCCATGAAACTGAGAACCCATTCATAAACCAATAATTTGTAAACCATGCACCATTGATGGGAAAATGAATAAAAAAGATGTGACAGCTCCAAGTCAGGCTATACTGTGTCACCTAAATAAGTTGTTCACATGTGTTCATATGTGTTGCCATATCCGTAGTAAGTCAGCATATATCAAAAACTACTACATACCCCCCAATTCCATAAAATCAAATGCTGTATGTCTAATTGCTTAGAAAATATGCATAAACAATATTGGTATTACAAAACATATATGAATCACAAATGAAACTAAAAGGTGCAAAACACTGCAGGAATTTTTATAGTTCTCCTATGCTTTGTGCTTTTTACTGGCTACCATCTAACTACTGACGTTAGCTATACATGATCTTGGTGCTTTTGGCTGTTTATATCCTGCCAAGACTCCATCATCATGAAAGTTTAAGCCTGTTATCTTTTTCTTAGCTTGCAAAACTCCCTTGGAATCACCTGTACTTTCTGATCTGATGTTGTGACTACAAGATCTTCTTTGGAAGATCCATGAAGTATGTGGTTTGTATAGCTGAATTTATTTAAGTCCTTCTTGGTGTTCAGTGAAGAATTTCATAGCTTTGTTGTCTGCATCTTTTATGCATCTCTTCTAAAAAATGACTACATAATAAGCATTTCAATTATTTTAATAAATAAATAAATAATAGTTAACTTGGTAGGTGAATTGGTCCTCCTTGGAACCCTTCCAAACCTACTGGGGCAAAAGTGCATACAACATATCTAGGCACAGCTTAATGTATGCAATTAACCAGCATGTTATAAAACCTGTACATGGTGCATGAAGAATATGCAAGAATTTAAATGGAGTTCAGGACTAAAATCTGTACCTGCAAGGCAGAAATCTTAGTAAGCCATGACACTTGCTTATAAGTAATAGACCAAGGAATAATATGTTTTAATTTTGTATTTGTAGAAATTCAATATGCTGCATTTTCAAATACAACAAATAATTCTCTTTTATCATCAGTTCAAAATTCAGTAACTGGCTGGGATTCAATAAAGCCTACATGGAGCAAAACTCCGTGTCTGAATAGTGTAGCAGCTACTGCATGGAATGTGACCACTGAGCGATCCAGTAAACAAGGCTGGGGGCATGCACGAGCCTCCCAGCACTATTCTGATATGGACACCACTGAATAATGCTAATTACCTCATTTGCTAGTGAAAACCAAGCAAATGAGGTGAATTAGCAATTCAGTAAGAAGACAGGCATCCATGTCAGAGCAGTGTCCACTGCAGCAATTTATTCGGTTACTAACCATGTACATTTCTGCAAAAATCAAAATGGGGGCATGACAGCTCAAATTAAAGCATGTATTATTACTATTAGGCATGACAATGTCCACAAATATGGCTATTTGCATGGAAAACTGTTTCAAAATTATAAAAATCAATTTTTTTTGGCCAATTTCGGCCATTTAAGCATAGCGCAATGGCATGCAAACGAGATTGTGCAGAAAATAAATGCAAAGACAGGTTTATGTGAAATATGAATATTGCCATTATAGTGGGTACAATGCAGAACCAAAACAATAACAGGTAACAGTGGTAGCTAGGGACATAGGCTCTGGAACAGTGCAGTAACAAGGGACTAAGGCAGTGGGGTATGCAAATGAGCTAAGTTTATTGAATAGCAAAATGGGAGAATATTGTCTGCATGCACCTAATCGTGTAGGAGTTATAATGCGGTGGTGTAAGCAGGAGAAGTAGCTGAGATGAAAAGGGGGTGTGTCATGCTTGGTGTAAGCACATTAAAGCTCTGCGGCTCCTATTTGCACTCTGCTAAGCACAGCTAAGCAAGGGAATGTGTCTGAGGCTGCTTAGCTCTGCTTAGCTATGTCAAGAAAAGAAGAGCGTGTTCTCGTCCAGGGTAGGGCCTTTTCTGCTCAGCAATGTTTACACTTGCTAAAACAGCTTGTGTGGTGTGCCATGAGGATTAAACAGAGTGGAAAAAGAAAACAGGAAATAGCAGAAGCGTTTGCATCTGAGCAGTGGGTTTGCGCGGTGCACCGCAGGGCATAGAAGGAGCAGAAATGGGAAGAAAAAAATGAAAAATAGCAGAATAAAGGCACTCAAATACAAATTATATAGCTGGCAGGTGGAATGTATCATAGTCAGCCAATCACACATTTGCAGCACAACTGTATAAACTATGCAAACACCTTTCAGTCTGTTTTTTTCCCACAAACCCTGCACCACTGGTGCACACAGTTGGGAATTTTAACTGACAAAATTTTAGGTTCTGCTGTTGGTGAGGAGGATAATGCTGACAACTGTCCCAGACTGAGGAGGATAAGAAGAGTCTTCAGACTCAGGGTAACCTGCCAGGGGCTACATGATCCGGAGATACTATAACACTATAGGGTAAACAGGTACTTACTTCAGTAACTCAGCTAGCTGTGCCGGCCTCACCTCAGACCCAGAACCAACAGGGCGGAACCCATCCCAGATGAAGCCAAGATATGTGTAGCCTTAAGAATACTAACTACATGTACCTTCCAAAGACCTACTGGGGACATCATGTGGGTCTCACAGGCATCTGCATCCAGGGTACTTCACCAGTTCCTGGATGCCATGCGAACACACATATATTTCCTCAACACCCATGAGGAGAGGACCAGCAATATGTGTCTCTTCCACCATATAGCAGACTACCCAGAGGTACTGAGTGCTATAGACAGCATGCACATCCACATCAAGGCACCACCCAGTAAAGAGGATAGAGTCTATATCAATCACAAGGGCTATCACTCCATCAACTGCCAGGTCATGTGCAATGCCCAGGGCATTACCATGAATGTGTGTGCTGGCAGCCCTGGTAGTTATCATGACTCCCACATCTGGCATGCCTCACAGCTGTAACAGGCATTTGCCGGGGGGACATCCCATATGGCAATCTGGTGGGAGATGCTAGCTATGCACTAGAGCCATGGATGATGACACCCATTACAAATGCACACACACACGTGCACACACACACACACACACACACACACACACACACACACACACACACACACACACACACACACATACATACACACACACATACATGCACACACTGAAGAACACCATAATGAGGCACATGCACAGATCAAGAGCATTATAGACATGTGTTGGGATGTTCAAGTCACAGTTCTGCTGCCTTGACATATCTGGTGGAACCCTGCAGTTCTCTCCAGCCATATGTGCACACATGTTCATAGTATGTGCCATTCTACACAATATGATCTTGTGGTAACAGCTGCAGCAGAAACATCACAGGAAAGGGCCACACAACCCCCCCACAATTGCCAAGACCCCATAGGCACAGGGGGACTTGGAGGAGGAACCCCCTAGGCCTGCTCCTGTAGGCAGATGGAGGCATGCCCAGTATGCCCTGGCCTTGGCAAAGAGGCAATACATAACACACACACACTGACACTGTAGGGACCCAGGGACTGACCCATAGCACACACGCTGACACTGTAGGGACCCAGGAACTGACATTTAGCTCTAACTCACACACACAATAAAATGGATGCCACACACATCACACTACCTGTATCTTACCATGTATAGTCTGTGTACTGCATGCATCCAACACAGCCAGCCCTCAAGCACCATCCTTACAACTGCTGCAGGCAAAAGGTAAGTCAGTCTTCTTAACAATAAATTAATGAAGTAATACATTGTTGTAGCATAGCTATGTTATTGCTGCATGCATGCAAGGGAATGGGGTGGCCTACCAGGATAGCAGCAGACAACTGACAGCTATGTGGGACAACAGGAAATGTCTGCCCAATACTGGCTTCCCCAGAGTATGCAGTAGTCCTCTAGGTGACAAATCTTACTCCAGTATATGTGGGAGACTAACTTACTGGGGGGGTCATAGGTCACATGCATGGATATCAATGTGAGGGTCCCATACTCACCCCTCAGCCTCACCCAGCAAGGCAGCTGTAGAAAATCATACAGAAATGTCTGTCAAAGGCCCACAAATGGGGACAATGATGAAATATTCCCATGCAGACTTACACAGTGATATCACAGCAGATCTTGCAGTTGCAGTAAGGATCTAAAGGGTAATAAGTCTGAAACTCAAATGTCTGCCATTACAATCTAATCTGTGGTCTTTAGTGATATGCCTGTAGTCTTTAAGACAGGTACAATACTATGCTAAATGGAACAAAAATGTAAAGGGAGCATCAGCACTGTCTGTGCAAATGTGGACAGTTGACAGGTGTGCTCCACACACACCCATGTTCCCATAGAAATGCAGTAACAGTAACGTTTGCATGATATTAGCAGCAGAGCACACATTCCCTGGCTTTCCCAATCAACTTGATAACTTGCTGCATGTCCACAATATGCAAGGGTCAATGAGCTATGTATATGTGTGATCAATATTGTCAGTATGTGGCCTGCACTTCTGGCTGTCATGTCTTAGTGGCCTAGGTACAGTACTGTGGTTGATAGGGTCCGTGTTCCAAGAACTGCAGTGCAAACTATTTTGCATATCAAATACAGCTATGGTAGGAGTTGTAAACACTGTCAAGATGTCAGTATCTGTCACTCGAAGAAAGCTGGAAAGGTCAGAGACAGCGGGCCACACACATGGACAGCACACAGCTCAGAGTAACCTACACAGTGCCTAGCATACCCCTAAACTGTACAGACTTTTTGCAGAATGTCCAGAGGTTTGCATCATATTTATGGTCTTTATCATGAAATTGTGGTTTTCTGGCAAATTACTGGCAAATCACAAAAGACTAAAGTCAGAAAATAATGACGGATTGTAGTTTCAGACTTCATACCAATTAGAAAAAATGCATGCTAATGCAAAGCCTGTGATTGTATCACCTTTCTAGGTTTGTAAGGCCAATAGTTAACAATGGTCCCTATATGTAGGCCTTTGTACCCAAATTATTTATGGCTTTGTCCAGATGTCTGGCTCTAAAAAGTTGGTAGGTATGGTGCCTAGTAGCACAGCGGGTACCTGAAGGTCAGTGTACTGCCAGGTTATAAAAGGCTGCCAACATTTACTGTGTCAGCACTGATAACATGTCACTGGCCAACATCCATACCCCTGGAATGATAGGTTGTCACAGAAGGAGCACAAGTATGTCTTGTATATCTGTTGTTATTGTCCTAATATTGCATTTGCCTGCCAATTATTTGTAAAACAAGAAAGGGCAATGTGAAAAATATCATTGGCAGACATGGGGGAAGCAGATTTCATACCCATAAGAGAAAGCAAGCAAATACCAAACTGGTCTTCCGACTGTCTATGTTTGGCAGAACAGTATTAACACTCCATCCCCATGTGTGGGCCTTTGTCTGACTGTCATATATGGGCCTGTCCAGATGTCAGTCTGTGATGGTTTGACAGCTAGGCCAACATGTAGTCTCATAATAACATATATAGCAACACAAACCCTCTGAGGACCACAACAAATGTAGTGGTGCAATGATGCACAACCTGCTAAACAGGTACACTCAGAGGTGTCAAGTCCATAACTTTATGTGTGATGTTATGGCATTTACCCTGCTCACAATAGAATTACAAATACAGTACAGCAGCCACTGTGGGCAAAGCCTGTGACTGGACAACAGAAGGACAAAGAGACACACATAAGGGGAACCACTGGCCTGACAAATGGGGAATGTGCACACCAGAACAAATTGTGCAGTAACATAGGTGCCATGCAGTGTATGAAGTCAGTAAACATCACCTGCAAATGCGCAACACACACCCCTGTAAGTGGAGGTCCACAACAAAACAAAAACCCAAACAAAGGACACCTCAGAGGCAAAAACACATAAAAACTCCACAAACCTACACACCACAGACCATGCAGACTCCACACACCAGGCAAACACTAAGGCCTTACCATACACCCAACATATAACTCATAAAATATTCCACTGGGAGACACACAGATGTGCCTCTCACCAGGCAGGATAAGAAGAAAGTCATAGTCACTTGTTTGTCAGGTGCCATAATCTTCCATATCACACATGCACTCAAGCCACCCCATAACATGTACTAATATCATTCCGGCCTGGTCAATAGCTGTGAAAATGATGCCAGATGTTCCTCCCTGGACTATAGGAAGACAGACATGTTTCAGCTTGCTGAATATGTGTCCCATGCAGGTATGTCCCTAGCCTTAAGCAGCAGTCCGCGGTCACCCAGAATGATGGCTCAATACAAACAGAAAATGATTGTCAGTAACACTTGGCTCCCTCACTGGTGTCATCCCAAGGGGATTCACTGCCTGGCAGTCTGGGAACTTATGATTGTCAGACCACACTGCCTTGCTAGAGATGGTCTGCATCTGTCTCACTTGGCCTTCAGGCCTCTGGCAAAGAGCCTTGCCTCCCCCATAGTGCCTTTGTAGGGAAAGTCATGGGTTCCATACTACCAACATAAAACACTCAAGAAAATGCAAATTAAAGGCCATGCCGCTAAACATTAAGAGTCTAAACAGGAAAATGCACTCATTGCAAGCAGTTGTAACCCTGGAAGATGGTGACATTTGCACACTCACAGAAACCTGGCCAACAACCGCAGAGAGAAACCCATCCTTGCCTGATCACTCATCCTATCCCACAGCCAGGCTCCAGAATGTGAGCAGCAAAGTCAAAGGAGGTGGAGTATGAATACATAATCTACAGGCACACACCTCCAGGCTAGTCAAACAGTCTAACATACATAAGACACTCCATGTGCAGTCAACTGTTGGCAAGACCCCTATGCAAATTATATGATTATATGTAGCTACAGGCCAACATATCTGATTCAGCACATATCTTGCCCTCTACAACTCTATCAAGATTCCACCCATCACCATGATCCTGGCTGACGTATATTACCCAAACATTGATTGGGAATCTGACCATGCCAGAGCAGAAATGCACAGAAATGCCCCCATCTTATCAATGCTACATCCTTAGGACAGCCACTCAATACCCCCAAAATATGTGATACCTATGTCGGACTTGGCAGTAACCAATACGATCAACCACTGCAGCACCCCTATGGTATCATTTTCCCTGGCAAGATCTGACAGAAAAGTAGTCACGTCATATCACCATCTCTCCTGAGTCACCTCTAGTCTTGGTAAAAGGAAAAAGTCCCACAAGCTGAACACAACCACCAGAGGAATGGTATAAACAACTGAACAGCCAGCTACCTCAGTAGAGTAACAGGCATCAAATTCTGAATACACAAAAAACTAGCATGCCAGCATATAGATAGAGATGCATGGAAGCAGGAATACCTGACAGGACAACATCAACATCTGTAAGGGAGAGTAAACCTGTCCACAAACATCTGCAATAAAGTAACTATATACCAAAAGGATAACATTGCTATCCAGGACCAAGAAGGAGCAGTTGCACAATCAAAAGTAATCACCCCTTAGCCTGAACAAACAAATAAGAGTACCAGTGAAATTTACTAAAGGAAACCCTGAGTCCAAATTGCCCACATCTAAGACAGACAGTCATAAGGCCTTCCTCACATATGTCTGTGTTCACAAAGGAAGTTCCCAGATCTGTGCAGAACAGGTGGTGAAGGGCACCACATACACAAATGCTGCAGATATAACTACTCCACTGGCCAACAGATTCAGTGGAAATGTCTCCCCTCTGCCCCCTATCAGTAAAGCAGGACATTCCCAGTACCTGAACACCCAGCCTTTATCACTAGGGAGCAGGGCATCACTGCCCTCTCAAAGTCAAGAGGACAGCCACCATGGGACACAAATACATCCAGGCTGCAAACTACATGAACCCAGGCATGAACTGGCAGCATCATTATGCACCCTACACACCCAAAGCCAGAGTACTGTCTATGTCACAACTGAGTGCTGAATAGCCACTGTCATCGCTTTACACCAAGGTGCAGTGATCACTGATACAGGAAATAAAAGACCCATCAGCCTAACTAGCCTGATCTGCAAGGCCATGCAATAGATTATCATAGATCACATTAACAGAGACATTGGCATAATCCTAATACATTACCCTACACAGTCTGTCATCCTCAGGGGAGGTATGTCAATGAACTCTGGATGACTTGCCTGAGGCAGCCAACAAAGGCATGGATGAGGGAAAGATGGTGCACTCTGGCCACCGTGACCTGGCCAAAGCCTTACACACCATTCTCCACTTGCCCATAGTGCACAAACTCTATCAACTAGGCAGCAATCCATATGTTACTGGATGGGTATTACATCAGTTCATTGATAGAACCCACATAATTTTAATAGAGGTAGCCAGCTCAAACAGTACAACTATAATGAGTGGCATATCCCAGGGATTTGTCTGGGGGCCTCTGGTTTACAGGATATACTTCCCTGAGGTGCAGGCCAAAAACACTAGCCCATGGCTGACTAAGTTGCAGATGACTGCAAGCTTGGAATAGTCATCAATACCCAAAGTGATGTGGACATCCTACAAGAGGGTCTCACCAAAACAAATTCCTTATGCCAGAAACATGACCTGAAGCTGAATGCCTGCCTATGCATCATCATCCTCTTCAGGGAGACTGATGTCCCCACATAGTATCACAGTAAGAACAACGTCCTACATAAATAATCAGTAGTGAGGCAGTTGGTCACCCAGGTTGATAGCAACTTGACATCTGAGCACCATGTTGCTCCAGTTGTACAGATAGCTTCATAGATGGGACACCCCGATTGTAAAGGTATCCCATCCAGGGACAAAGAGGTCATAAGAGCCATGTATGCTAACCTTATGAGGCCAATTATTTTGCTCAACACCCCCTTCGGCATGTACCTCACAAAGCACATGCAGCAGTTGGAGAGACCACAGAGGTTCACCACTAGGAAAATGCAGAACCACAAACACCTACCCTACACAGATAAGCCAACAGCACTGACCCTCTACTTCATGCCATACAGACTCTGCAGAGGTGACTCCTTTCTGGCATATAAAGCAATCCAGGCCACACCTTGATGGGACTGTTGCACATCTGGACGTCAAGGCCAACCCAATTAACCTGTAGGTGCAGCATCAACTTGGTCTGTGATATCAGTACGGCTTGTTGGTATGACAGATATGTGTCCCACAGACTCCACCATCTGTGGAATACACTCCCTGCCCACATCAAGCCAAGTGCACCAATACGCCTAGTGATGTGCTCCCTGTATAAGTGCATGGAAAACAGAAAATACAGTCCTGTGATTTCACCTGTGTCCCTGCTGGACAGGGGTTCTGGGTGCTGACATGTCTTAACATGGGCTACACTCTCATCTGCATGGGTTATAAGGGCTTCAGAGCCAATAGCCTACTAATGTCATAACCTATCAACCTATACACAACTGTCTGTCAGTGGTTCACCACATTACTCTGTACTGTTCTGCACTGATATACCTGAAAGTCACAGTGCTATGTGGACTATACTACACATATAATGGACCTTTCTGCTCAGTAGAATGCACACTATACCCACACCCATACCTCTCAACCTCTGACAGCAAGACATCTAGACAAGGTCATAAATAAAAGTGGGACAAAGGCCCAATGATAGGCACGTCTTATAAATATTGCTCTTACAAATTGAGAAAGTTGGTAGAATAATAGGTTTTGCATTAGCAGGAACTGTATGAAGGTTATGAAGTCTGAAACACTAATGTCTGTCATTATTTTGTAACGTCAGTCTTATTGCAACTAACTTGCCATAAAAACACAAGTTTATGTAGACTGGACGAAACTTTGAGTCAAACATCTGGAAATCTGCAAAAACTGCACAGTTGAGGGGTAGGATATGACTTTTCAGGTAAGAGAATAAAACACAAAAGGTAGATCCCCATTGAGTATTTCACCAAGGTGCTGGACATTTTACACAGCTGCATTAGTTAATTAGCTGTAGCCACACCTCTCAACTGGCCGAATTGAGCAAGAATGTTTACAGTTTGTCTCACAATATTGGTCTGTGCATCATACGTTTCTCTGATAAAGCACTGTGATGATCTGAGGATTTCTGTCACTAGGTAATGACAAAATAAATGTCAGTGGCAGACGTCAGATATATCAAAACTTGTCTGCTAA
>NC_056745.1:852278568-852368568 GCF_019279795.1 Protopterus annectens
GTCCAGTATGTTTTCCCCTCTTGTGGGAGTGGTAACAAGTTGTTCCATAGCATTTGAGTTTATAAATTCTAGGAACCTTTGGGCTAGGGTGTTGGAGCTAGAGTAATGCTCCCAGTCTATGTTTGGGTAGTTGAAGTCGCCCAATATAATGGAGTTTGGAGAGACCTTCATATTTTCCAGTGTTCTCGGGTTCCTGGGTTTGGGAGGGTGGTCTGTAGCAGGCTATAAACTGGAAGGCAGTTTTACCCACTGTTAGTTGCACATGGATAGTCTCTGATGCTTTGTGCTGTGCCACCAACCTGGAGGTGTGGGTATCTTTGACGAATATTGATACTCCCCCCTCCTTTTGTGGTTCGGTCCAAGTTTTGGAGCCAAAAAGCATGGTATGAGGTATAACCTGGTAGTGCTGTGGTGCTCTCGGGAGCCTTGAACCAGGTTTCTGTTACTGCACAGATACCGATGTTCTCCATGCTAAGGAGAGTTTGAGTGCATGCATCTTGAGGTTTAGACTTCTGGCATTGAGTAGCATTACTCTTAGTTTCTTATCCCTTGTGATACCTATGGAGGTGGGTTTGTCTTTTGAGCCTTGCCTAAAAAAGGCACTATGGGGGTAGCAAGAGCCTTTGCCAATATCTGAAAGCCCAGGGGTGACAGGTGCAAGCCGTCCCTAGCGAAGCATCGTGGCTTGTCGAGCATGTCATCCCAGGCTGACAGGCATTGGATCCCCTTTGAATGACACCAATACTTAAGCCAGTTGTTGAAATTGATCATCTTGTCTTCATATTGTGGCATCGTTCTTG
This sequence comes from Protopterus annectens, assembly GCF_019279795.1. Taxonomy (NCBI): domain Eukaryota; kingdom Metazoa; phylum Chordata; order Ceratodontiformes; family Protopteridae; genus Protopterus; species Protopterus annectens. The sequence goes on from NC_056745.1 coordinate 852,279,369, forward strand.
ATGAGGGTAGCATGCTACTCAAGGTCAGGGTCATACCGGCCTGGGCTACATGCTCAGCGAGCTCCTCTATGTCTCTTTTCATGTAGTCCAGGGATGTACATCTCAGGTCATTCACACCAGCATGGACAATGACTGAGTCATTTTGTACTTGCCTTGGAATGACCTGAGTGCTTGTGTTATGTGGCGGATCCTAGCGCCCGACAGGCAGCTCACCGTGACCTTCTCCTTGTTCAGCCTGGTGAGCAGGACGTCAGTGTGCCTGACGATTGAGTCACCTATTACAACTGTATCAGGTGTGTTGTTTAGCCTTAAGGGTTGTGACTGTTTGGCACAGTGGCTTTGTGAGCTATGTGTTGCACGTGTTTTGTTTTGGGGTAGCGGTTGCTTGAGTGTCTGCTTTGGAGGTCTCCTGCTTAGGTAGATTTTTATTTAGAGCCTCCGAGTATGTTTTTATGTGTTTATGTGTTTGGTTTGCTGTCGTGGTAGGTCTATGTGAGTCTGGAATTGTAGTGAGTGTGGTTTCCTTCTCCTCCTGACTGGTTACGCCAGTACTGAGTTGAGAGAGCTTAGCCTCCAGTTTGGTTATATGGTTGCATCTCTCACATGTGTTGGAATTTGTTGGGAGGAGGAGAGGGTTGTCTGTGTACATGAGGCAGTTGTACATTGCCTCAAGATTCCCAGATTCACCAGCTGGACTGGAGAGGAGATTGACAACTGACCTTTGGACATGCTAGAATAGTATTGGGAATTCCTTTATAATTGAAAAAAGGGCCAATGGGGAACAAGGTACTCAAGGGGAGTTTGTGAGGGTGTAGTGCTTTTAATATTTTAGTGCTGACTTAGTGAGCAAGTGCCAGATAACTTAAATGCAATGTGTTACAGGTAACTTAAATGCAAAAATGACAAACAGTAACTTTCTTTCAAGTGAAACAAGGAAATAAGTACAGTAAGCAATGCAGATATCACTAGGGATTGGCAGAAGCTCTGAAAAGCCGCGTTTTAGGTGAAATTAGTGTTTCAGGGAAATAACAAGCAAGCAAACAACAAGCATACAAACAAAGCTAGATTCTGCAGGCCTGGATCTAGTCTATGCTACAGCAAACAAGGTGTACCAATTTCAGGAAGAAACAGTTCAAATATGCAGGCACTATAAGCCTTTAACCAGAAATTCCCAGCACAGAAGGGCAGAGTCCAGCCTCTTCTCCCACAAGAGTGCAGACCACGAACCTTCTTAATGTAAAATAACTGGCCTGAAACCCAAGTGCTTAAACCAGAACTAATACACTTTTAGAATAACAGACATTGAGCCCTCAATCAGCAGTTCCCAACTTAGAAGGATGTAAGCTACCTGTCCTGCCACCACACTGCAGGCCACAAACCTTCCTAATGTAAAACAACTGGTCTGAAGCCCAAGTGCTTAATCCAAAAGACTTAGAATGATAGCTACACTTAAATCAAGTTACTACCAAGCAGTAATAAATACAGTTGAATAATTTAAAGAATGCCTGGATTAGTGCTCAAGTTATACAAACAAAGCTAGATTCAGCAGGCCTGGATCTAGTCTATGCTACAGCAAACAAGGTGTACCAATTTCAGTAAGAAGCAGTTCAAATATGCAGGCACTATAAGCCTTTAACCAGAAATTCCCAGCTCAGAAGGGCAGAGTCCAGCCTCTCCTCCCACAAGAGTGCAGACCATGAACCCTGTTAATGTAAAATAACTGGCCTGAAGCCCAAGTGCTTAAACCAGAATTAATATACTTTTAGAATAACAGACACTGAGCCCTCAATCAGCAGTTCCCACCTTAGAAGGATGTAAGCTACCTGTCCTGCCACTACAGTGCAGACCACAAACATTTGTAATGTAAAACAACTTGTCTGAAGCCCAAGTGCTTAAACTAAAAGGCTTAGAATGAGTTACACCAAGCAGTAATAAATACAATTGAGCACTTTTAAGATGACGCAAAAGCAAAATAAAGTAGGAAGAAACACAAATACAGTAAAAGCAGATCATTGTTTTTTAAGTGGAAAGAGAGAAAGGAGTAGCAGAAACTAAGCTGATTGGCCTTCTCAAATGTTCTCAGTGTACTGGGTAGAATAAGGTAATGACACTAGACTGGGAGGAGGGTCCCAGATCAAATTTACACTAGGGGCAGGCAACTGCAAAGACACCAACTATAAAAACACTATACCAACAGGGAGGGAGGGTGGGAAACAAACTGCAGAAATGTTTCTCACAGCTGAAAAGCAGCAGTGAGCCTTTAAATGAAAGTTTTAAACAGCTAAAGGAGCCTCTAGAAAAAAGAGTTTAACTGCAACAAGTTATTAGAATCAAACAACCCAACAGATGTTTAATAAAAGTGGACAATTTCCAGTTAATACCTCACACACAGTGAAACTAGCTAGAAAAATACACAGTACACAAGTGCTATAAATAACAAAGAAATAAAGAACAAAATAAACAAAAAACAGGATACTTAATGTTATATATTATAGCTCTGAGTTTCCTCAGTGTTCTTCCTTCGATCAAGCTCAGTGTGAAATGGCAGAACACTCACAAATGAACTTCTTAGGTAACAGAAAGTTGAAACCTGAGACAGTATTTAAGAAAGAAATCTCAAAAGAACCAATGAGAAATGAAATTATAGAATTAAGTGGATTACTTATCTTAGAGCACATTATCCTCCAGGTTTAAATAGCATGAACAGTATCAAACCTTTGTTAAAAGAAAAACAATCTTACGTAGTATAGTAATTTTATTATATTATGTATTCATTGTATGTTTTTTACTGTGTCCATTTTTTCCCCATTGCCTTTCCCACCTCCTCTCTTTCCCTTTTCCCCTCCTACTTTTTAAATGTGATTTTATACTGTATATGTGATTGACTGTGCTGTTTTTATTGGCTGGCTGTTGATATTTATAATGAGTTATAGCTTGTTTGTTTTTTAATTAACACTGAAGAAGAGTCTATTGACTTGAAAGCTTTGTTCAATAAATTAGATGGTTTGGGCCTTTGTTTTTTTCTTTTGTTGGACAGTTAAAACCTTTGGTCCTTTTGCCCGGTAGATTTTTTTGGTTTTCTGTTTTTGGAACCTGACAGAGAAGGACCCCTCACCTACTTCATCTTGCCTTGCTCTAGTAAGTAAACCAGGGAATACTAATTCTCTAGTTCAGTCAGGAAAATACATTGAGATTAATTGAGTACTGTTTTTCTGTATCTGTGTGAATCTATTCGTCTGTGTTATTTTAATATTTCCTGTGACTGAAATTGTGGTGTTTACTGTAAGTACATAACTGTAAGTAGATATTTAGTATTGTTATGTTCTTTTTTTATTTATTGTTAAATATATTTAAACTTTTCATTATGGCTGGTCTTTTAGAGAATATTTTAATCTCTGAGAGTACTGATATCTATATATATATATATATATATATATATATATATATATATATATATATATATATATATATATATATACACACACACACACACACACATATATATATATATATATATATATATATATATATATATATATATATATATCAAAGCCTTGCTGTTGGTCAGACTACCATTTGTATTAATATTAATTTCACTCAGTATAATTTGGTGCCCTTGCAGGATCCTTAGAGTAGCTGTCTTTGGAGTGTCTGGTGGTTGTGTAACTACCTTATTGTCCGGGCAGAAGGGGGCATTGCTAGTAAATCTATACCAGCCTTTCCCAGGTGTGTGTGTGTGTGTGTGTGTGTGTGTGTGTGTGTGTGTGTGTGTGTGTGTGTGTGTGAAAATCAAATCTCAAAGACTGTGTGTGTGTCAGTTGTTTGAAGCAGGGACATGTAGCATTGGTTTCACAGACAGGGTTCTGGAGAACTTGATTTGGATACTCGGCTGAAGTCCCAACTCTATAGCTGTGCCAGTGGGGATTCTTACTGGGGACCTGGAGGGAGACAGATACAGAAACCCAGACCCTGGACTGAGTGTGTTCCCTGTGTCCTCTTAAGGGAAATTGTGCTTGCTGCAGAGAGCTACATCTGGAAATACTGGGTGTATCCATTTTTGTTCCAAAAGAATGTTCCTCTTCAGTGCCAGTGGTGAGGATTCAGTCTCCTTGATTACTGGCCCAGAGTGGGGATGTCACATCAGGTAAATCAGGAGGAAATTGTTTTGATGCATAATTAGTATCTGAAAACTAAGAGGAGATTAATTTTGAAATGAATCAGTCAATTATGTGTATTTTTGAGAAGCTACAAAAAATTACATCATTCAGCCTTTCATTCACTCATTCCCTTTTACATACTTTTAAGAAGTAAATCAGATGCATGCAATAGGAATAATTTTCTTTATTTTACATTATTTGAGTTTGCTAAAATTCAACACATATGCACTACAACAAGCTTTGTCATCCATTTCCAATTTGAAATTGTATGCATTTTTTATGTGAAATAAAGGTAGTCTGTGACATAATAAGTATCTGCACATTAAGAGCAGGTTGAATTTAAAATTATACATATATATATATATATATATATATATGTTTGGAAGGTACTGTGAAGTATTTTATTCATTCACTCATGATACAACTACATATATATTTAAAAGAAGGCATGGTAAAGTACTTTAATCATTCATTCACTCATAATTTATACATTCAGTCTCTAATACCTGCTAGTAAGACATACAAGCAAAATATAGGCACCGTGAATTTTTCAGTTTAATTATATGAGTGGAATCATGTCAGATAGTATATGTGTATGGATATTTGTACAGTAAATATAAATAAACATGGAAAAATAGACAAGTGAATGAAACTGATTTTACTTGACTGTAGTAAAAATATCGGTCATGTGAAAGCAACACAAAGCACTTTCATCCTGTGTTTTTCTCCCCAGGCATCCGCTATAACCCATTGAGTATGGAAAAAGTAATCAGAGACCCGGGGACCTAAGTTGACAGTGACCTCTCATTCGACACCCACGTTGCCAAAGTGGTTAGAAAGACCTTCTACCTTGCCCACCTTATCATGAAGGGATTCACATCCAGATCAAAGGAGGTCATTATACCCCTATACTCCTTCCTTATCAGGCACATGATTGAGTACAATGCCCCATTTGGTATGTATCTCACCCGGCACCTGCAGCAGCTGGAGAGACCCCAAAAGTACCTCACCAAGGGGATCAAGGGTCTCCAACATATGTCATATGCTGCCAGACTAAAGAAACTCCAGCTCTGTTCAGTAGCATACCGCCTACTCAGAGGTGATCTATGCCTGACGTACAAGGCCATGTCCAATCAGGAATTGATGGACATGCTCCATCTCAAAAAATCCAAATCCATCAGAACCACGAGAGCTAAAGATCTAAACCTCAGCACAAATATGAACAGGACATGCTGGAGGGACAGATTCATAACTCAGAGGCTTCCCACACTCTGGAACAGGATCCCAGTTCATGTTAGGCAGAGCCCCTCACTGACTCTCTTCAAGAGAAATCTTGACGAGTTTATGGGAGATTGTAGGTTTACCCTGGGGGTCATCTCTGTGTTACTACTAGACAGAGGCACAGTAAACTAAATTTATACTTTTGTACCATTACATGGGGTGGCAAAAGCCACATACACTATGGCTAGGCTTATAAATACCCTAGGGCAGATAGCCTAGTACTAAACTATGAAACTAAAAATATATATATATATTTTTTTTGCCAAATCCAGTACTACAAACCTGGTAAACAAATGCAACTAAATAAACTGTTATGATTTAGAAGCGAAAAACTACATTTTGCTGCTGAAAAAAATACATTGCTTTCAAGAACATTTTTAAAAATTCCAACAAACAACTGGTATAGATATAGGGATTAAGCAGTGTACCATCAATTTTGCTGACTGGTTAATTGACATGTGATGGCAGTGCCAATGATGGCCAGCTTTGACTGCATTGATGATAAGCCATAAAGCTATCAACCTAATTGTTGTGGATCTGTAGTATAGTCATTATTATGACCGTTATCATCATGCATCCAATTTCAAGTTGGAAATTTATATAATATCACAGGAAAATCTTTTAGAAGTCTTGCCTCATGAAAATGAAAGATCTCTCAATGCGTGATTGCACATACATGAGCCAGTACAAAAACTGCAAAGCCCAGACATATTAGCCAATGTTATCCTATTACAAATCCTTATTTGTACTATTGTTTTCCTAAGCATGCTATAAGTCACTTGATATAATTCCGACCAATTCTGTGTGCAAATAGGGGGATCAGATCTGAGTTATTTTTTTCTACTCTACGTGCATTTAGGAACTGCCCTAATGCAATACCCCACCAATCCCTAGAACGCAAATTATAACACATGTAGCTTTACTATGCACACAAACTACTACAGTAAGATCATTGCAAACACCAAAGTGAAACAATTACCAGACATTTATTCCTGCCTAATAACTTGATCCTCTGCCTCCTTCCAGCTGCATATTTGTAGGTCATTCAGTGTCCCTTTTGTAAATCATTTGGTACCATTTACTCCCAGATTGTGGAACTTGCTTCCTATTGAATTAAATTATATCCTTACCAGCTCTTTTTCAAATATAAGATAAAACAGCATGTGAGGTAAACTATCCCATGTGTCTGCAAAAGTAAAACGTCTGTTAAAATTATCAGCCCCATTCCTTTCCTTTTGAACTCCTTAAACTTTGATACCTTGTCATTTTTTAAGACGGGAATGCGCATCTATATTTTTCTTTTACTGTAATCCAAAAACCACAAGGAGAAACACAGCCACTCAGGAAACACAATATTATGCTTACACTGAAGAAGGCCTTTTTGTTTGAAAGCTTTGTGAACATTAAAACTGCATTTCCTGAGTGGCTGTGTCTCTCCTTGTGGCTTGTGGTTTTAGATTTCATTTTTATTATAAAAGACACACTTGGACACTACACCTAGTTGTTTTGCTACTTCCTTTACTGTAATACCAGTACCATTCCCTATAAACAGTTGAGTTAAGTTACATACTTACAACACCCACAAATAGTAGAAGTCTTAGGACTGGCTACATCCCAGTTTTCCATGACTCTCTTGGTAATCTGGTTGCAGGAAGAATCACTCAAAGGTTGACATCTCACTGTCCTGAGAGAGAGTATTGGTTGAGTCCATTCACCACAGTTCTACCTGGAGAGAGGCCAGTGACTACACTAGTTTCAGTTAGAGGCTCTGCAAAGTCTTGCCCACTAAGGAACATGCATATAGTGCAGCTAGAATTGTGTGTGTGCAGATGAGTGTACTCACACTAGGAACATATAGTTGGGCATGCATCACATTTTCTAACCACAAAAAGGTGGTATTAGGAGCATACCAAAAATGCCCTAAGCTTTGTTGGATGATAAATTCATCTTCATTTTTCAGCTCTGTATCTTCGTCTCCTTTGAGGGTCAGGAAGATGAATGGACCAAAGACAGATGATCAAAAGTGCAGTTAGGGTGGGGCAAAGGGGTCAGCCGCACCAGGTGCAAGGTATTAAGGGGTAAGAGCAGCAGATATAGATTATTTGGCAGTGCATTAATTTCTGTAACAGCATTATTTGTTTTTATGCCTTGAGTTGAGTGCCTCACAACATAGTATGTGGCACTCATTAGGAGACAGGTGAGGAGCACTAGGCTGGAGAACGGGCTTTTGTTTTTTTCTCCTCAACTCAGATTTGAGGGGCACCAGCTTAGGGTATGGGACTGAATGCAAGATGAAGCAGCCATAGCTCTGGGAATAATAAAAGCTTGATGGCTGCAGGAGGATAGGACCCACCAGTTATTAAAGTATATGATTATGATGCTGTTGTCATTTGTGAAATAAGCTAATTATTTCCATTCAAATTTTCCTGACAAGCCATTACTTATCTGTGCAACTGTAAATCACCACACAAACAGCTCTTTGGTAGCTGATGTCTAATTGATGAAATTATTAGAATCATTTGAAGCCTCTCCAATGACATTTGCCATCATTAACTGTGAATTCAGACATTAGCATTTAAATCATGAGCATGCTATTTTTATGACAGAAACAAAACTAATTACTTCATGAACAAAATCCCTCTACAGTGAGCAATTTATCCAGGTACATGCAGGTCACAAAGTAGTCCACCATCCCTGTCAGGAGAAGTCTAAAGCCCAGGCCATCTTATTGGAAAAACAATACCAGGTCAAGGTCATTTATCTCTTCATTGTCACATGAAGAAATCACCTCTGACATGTTTATTCTCCCATCCAACACAGCACCTGTGGCCCTATGATATGGTTACCTCTCCCAGTTTGTATAGACAGTCTAGTATTTTTGTGCCTTATGTCTTCTGTGCAATTGACAGCTATGGCACAAAACACCATTCTTCTCATGTTATAATGAGATGATGTCTGATGCAATGTGGTAGCAGACCATGCACTGTTCACTATACCCCAATAGCAGCATAGTATACCTCATGTTTACTTTATGTGACACTCGCATTGCATCATATCTGTCACTGGCTAGGGTTTTTCACTAATTGTACGTCATCTGGTTCCTAATAGCTGTCATCATCATCTTCTGCTGCTACTGCTGAAGTGTCTGGAGGATGTTGTACTACAGCCTCATATTCAAGATGTCAGTCATGCTAATGCATAACCATACTGGGTAATATGACACATACTGCAAATTTCTTGTTGGTTGTCTCAGTGGAGTCCAGGTGAGTACTGCTTCCTGTCATCATTTGAAGATTGTAGTAAAAAAAAATTATAGTAAAAAAATAGTGGTAAAAAATCACTGATTCATTGATGAAGGGTTGATCATGAAAGCTTTATAATTTTTCTCTTGTTTGGAATAAACACTGCATTTTACCTCAACATGTCCAGGATTTGGATTTTTTTTTTTACTACTGTTTTGCATTTTATATCTTGCCTGGGTTACCTATGTGCTATTCTTGTTTCAATGGATCATTTGAAGGTTGCACATGGGAGCGGTAAACTACAGTTCAAGGGGTATCCAGCATCACAAAAGCATGGTCAGTGTATGTGTCAGCATTTGTTTATCTCTCTGTGCCAGCACTTACGAACTTGACAGACATGTAGTAAATCTCCATGAGGAAGAAAGCTGTACAGGTCACATCTATGCCATATGTGGGGCTCGTGAAATATCAGACTGTCACACACAAACTTTGGCAATAATCCCCAGTGCATCACAGATTACTTGACAGTTCAGGGAATGGCAGACATTCCTATTTATATACCTCTGTCACTCTGGGGCAATTTGAGTCTTTCTTGCCATGTGAGAGGAATGCTGTGTTGTAGAAGTCATGCATAATGCAGTTTAAGTCTTTCCCGCAACATGAGAGGAATGCTGGGTTGTAGAAGTCATGCATAGTGTTGGTTCTTTCTTATGCAGCTTTAGCAAACTCTATGAGCTCTTCTACATGCACCAGCATCATAGTATAAAGGAATTTAAAGGAATTTATTGGTGGCCATGGTGTTTCAGCAGTTAGCATTGTGACCTCACAGCAAGATGTTCTCTGGTTCGATTCTCAGCTGGAGTGCCTTCTGTGCAGAGTCTGCATGTCCTCCCTTTGGTTGCATGTGTTTCCTGCAGGTGCTCAGTTTCCTCTTACATCCCAACGACATGCTGCAGGTGGATTAGACACTCTACATTGGCCCTAGGTGTGAGTGTGTGCCTTCTGTGGAAGGTTGGGAGCCAGGCTGGCAACTTGACAATGTAAAACTCCACTGCAAATTGTTCTGCAGACTGTTGTTCTACTGTGATGACCCCTAAATGGGAAGAGCCAAAAGGAAAAGAAGACTGGACTTCCTACTGAAATGTCAGGACTTAAAATGCTGAATCCCGCCATGTCACAATAAAAAGACATAATATCCTGGACAAGAATGAATACTGAACATTGCTCTTCTTTTTTGCAGGGGACAAGTTCCACTGCACTGCCCTATATGTGGGTCATACACCACATGAATTTATATATACCATCTCTGATATTGCCATATCTTGGAGAAAAGAAAATATTCTCTGAAAAGGCAATCTAGGATTAGTTTATGTCAGTCCGTATTTTCAGTAATTCATTCTCCACATTACCAGACTCGCTCATGTGTGTCCCAATATTTCAAATGGTTACCAATTTATTGAGTATTTATAGATTCATATGTGAATATTAACCTAACTTCTCTGAAGGGCCATCTTAAGCCTAGCCATGCAATCCCCATTATGTATTCAAATTATTTTTGACATGACTTTTATTCCTATATTTACATTTACGAATGAATGTTTCTGGGGTCATATCACTGAGTATTTAAAAGTGATCCTTCTGCAGGACATATCATTTAGGTGCCTATGTCATTTAGTAGTGCAGGGAGCAGTTCTGGGGTAAATGTCCTTCTTCCCATCAGACCTTTCATTTGTACAGATTTTTGCGCAATGCCCAGATTTTTGCCTCATATTTTTTGTCTGTTTCTCAATAAAATTGTGGTTTTCTGGCAAATCACAGGATTAAAGTCAGAAAATGATGACATACATTTGTGATTCAGACTTCATACCCTGAGAAAATTCATGCTAATGCAAAACCTGTCATTCTATCAACTCTGTAAGTTTGTAAGAGCAATATTAAAAAATTGTCCCTATTTTTTGGCCTTTGTCCTCTCATTATTTATGACTTTGTCCAGATTTCCTGCTCCAAAAGGTTGAGAGATATGCTTCCCATCCTTTGATCTAAACCTAGTTTGAATAGTGACAGTGATGAGCTTTATTTTATGTGGACAGGGAGTCTGTTCCTGAGTAGTGGTGTCCTCTGGGATATATACCTCTCCCTCCAAATCATTCTATTTAAGCTGAAGAAGGTGTTAAAGTCTCTGAATAAGATATTTCTGATACCCTTTTATATATTTATTTAGCTAGTTATTTATTTGTTTTTGTTTACAAGGAAAGTCCATCTTTGAACCAAAATGCCCTTTTTTGGCAGAGACTTGGGGAGAAAAGCTCCAAAACAAGGACAAAAATATATTTTTGACAACTCAAAAAAAAATGTCAACAAACATTATTTACAAAGTATTTCAAAGAAGTCAGTCAGCAAACATTATTTACAAATCATATCAGATTCAGGAAATACAAGTTTTCAAGATACTGTGAGTAGAAGAAAAATATTTATATTATATATATTATATATTAATACACTTACATAGTATCCATAGTGGACAGAGTTAGGATTGCTTACTCCAAACTGCACGTGTGATACAGCTGAATAATTTATTAGTTGCCAGGTGGTATTTTACAATGTATTGAATTGTTGCAGATTATTTAAAAGCCTTGTGCAGTAGGTCCACTAGTGCTGGGTCAAAAGCTGCTTTATAGGCCAGGAACAGATCACCTCTTAATACTCTGTAAGAAACTGAATATAATGATAGTTCTTGGAGGCAGTCCATGTAGATCAGGCGGATTAGCCTTGTATTCTCTTGGTGAGAATTCTCTGTCAAGTTGTTGTATATGTCTGGATAGGACATAACACAAGGTGGCATTATACTCAATGATGGGACTGATGAGGGTTAAGTACACTGGGACAGTGACATCTCTGGCCCAAGATGCTATTCGTTTGCTTATAAGTTAAACAATACAGAAGGACTTCCCCACAACAGTAGACACATTTTTGAAATGATAGGTCACTATGTATGTTCCCAAATTTCTAACTATTGGATTGACTCTTAGGGACTGTACTGTCAATCTGGCAGTTTCCCAGAGGATACAATAATGTACTTTTTGGAAATGTGCTTTAGTCCATGGCTCTGGCATGAGTTGTTTGTTTGGAACAAGCCCTTTTGGGGGATGGCTGAGTGTGTTGAAGATTCAATGACTGCTCCCAGTTTGTGGGCTTTCCTTAATGTTTGCTTGGATGTCAGAGAAGTATATGCCAAACAGGAGTGGTCCCAGCTTAAAATACTTTGTGACTCTACTAGTGTTTGATCCTTTTATGGAGGTAGATTCCCTATCTCAACTTCCTGTGTCCTGTCTGTGAGCCAGTTGGCAACCCAGTGAGTGACAGAGTGGTTTATTCCTAATCAGGAAGGCTTTTCTATAATTCCTGAGTGGGTTATTCTGCCAAAACTTAGGCCAGGTCTAGGAAGGCTGTCTTTGCCATCTTGCCTTCATGTAATTATTTGGTTACTCTTTCAAAAAAGTCCAATAGGTTAAGTAAGTATGACCTGTCTTTAATGAATCCTTACAGACTTTACTTACCTTGGATGGTGGATGGTCCTCCTTTGTGTATTGGTAAAACTGTTGCTGCCCTCCATTTTCTTGGTATGAAGACCATATTGAGGCTGAGGTTGAACAGCATTGTTAGGGATACCATACTTTGAGGGATACTGTCAGGACCCATAGATGCAGTATTTTTGACTTTTCAGAGAGCTTCCAAGACATACTGCTGTATGATAACTTGGGGAATATTGGTTTCTGATATTTCTCTTGAGATATTCAGGGTTAAGGATGGTGGAGCTGAATTTACTGGCCAGCATGTTTACTGTATCTTCAGCTTCAGTAGAGGAGGTATTGTATTCATGAGGCAGGTGCCTATAAAATACTCAAAGTGTAGCAGTAGGCTGTTGAAAGGTCCTTGCAGTTAAGCAGCTAATATTGTAAAAGTTATAAGTTGATATGCACAGGAACTAGAAAGATTGTGCATGTTCATAGATTCAGAATGTGAGCAAAGTATATTGTCCAAGTTCCTGATAACAGCTTGATCCACTCCATAGTGAGTCAATATCTGGTGCTCGGTCAGGATATGGAAAATCAGCCATTATCTATATTATTGCTGAGTGTTAAGTGTACAAGGGCATGCATTCATGCTTAGGGCTCAGCAAAAGGCATGTGAGAGTAGTGATATTGGCTAGAGCAGATAAATGCCTGCTTAGCACAAACTTCAGCAAATGTGAACATGATTATTACAGTTTGCTATGCTGAAATTTTTGACATGATACCTATCTGTATAAAATAAAGCAATGAGCTGCATAATCACCTGCCATGACATGGGTGAATTTTGACTTTTTCTTCACTTCATATAAGTATCATTATTCACTGGTTTTATCATGACAGGTCATTTCCATGTGTTTATGCTTTTACATGTATGGCTTCATCCTTTGGGAAATCTGTTGTGGGGCTGCTGAACTAATGTCTGAGAAATTAAATCATCCTCCACATTTTCAAGAACAGTGCAAAAGGCCTCTGTATGCTATATAAATTGTCTATGAATTTATGTCCAATTTCCTATTCACTCGAATGTAAAAAAAATAAATAAATAACTTCACATACACATGTGTAACCTTTCTTAAAAATATTCTATGAAAATGAAACTTGTTAATTAAAAATGTTAAATGCAAAAAGAAACACTGGTCTTAACAACCAATTACAAAATGCTGTTAAAATGGACTCCATTCTATGTAAAGTGAAATTAAGCTAACTGAAAAGGAATAGGTAAACTGTAAAAGCAACAAATCCAAACATAACTCTGAATCACCAAAAAAGTCAGCTGATACAGCAGAAAAAATAATTAAAATGCAACTCAGAAAGAGAGCACAAAATTACTTGTTTTTTTTTTTTTTTTGCTTGCTCTCGCCATTGACAAAATATCAGACCTTCTCTCTGTCTATTGATATATTTGTTCCACAACACCAGATTGAGAGCCATTGGAAGGAACTGTCGTTAAGGCAGCCACCAGGGTTAGTTTGGATTTTTGCATGTATGGCCCTACATCCCCTGCACATGATCAGCTATGCAAGGCAGGATGGGGTATGAAATGGACTGTCCACACTGGTCCACACTGGTCATTCCTCACTTCTACAACAGCCATTGCCAGAGTGCAGCCCCACCCACCTACCCTGCAGCAGCAGAATTGCTTTAGGGAAATCAACCACTCTCTCTGTACTCCCAAACACTCACCACTGTCCCCTCCCCTCCCTCTCAGGACAAGCAGGCTTGCAGTCCCCTTCATTTCCCTCCCTCACTGTATCACCTAGTGTTTGGATACTAATTGAAGCCATGTCAATCAGATCACTCTCAGGGCTTCTTCCCTCTGTATCATGGAGCCAGACTAAAGAACCTGTGCATTTAGCACATCTGAGTGAAGTCAATGAAAGATAGCATTTGATAATCCAAAAATTGAAGAAATTGATAAAGAGACTATATGGGAGTCTGCTTTGTATCATATTTAAAATGTATTATACTTCAGTGTTAGGGAGCACAGAACTAGACTTGTAGCTTCACCACACTTCCCAAAACTCATTCCCTAAAGCTACAACCTGAATACATTCCATATTAAAAAAAACACACACACACACACACAAACACAGTGTAGAAACATGCACATTTGGTACACTACGTAGAAAGTTTTTTGTTTACTTACACTCTCGGCACAAATGCAGCATTTAGATACAATCTTGGCATGTCAACAGTTGATCTACACCCTTGATATGTCATGAAGACTACTAAAATTAATCTAATCCAAACAATACTTTATTTGTAAGAATCTAAAGAAAAATTCCACACATATAAAAAGGATGCCCGGACACCTCATGTAATATCCTAGCCTACCAAGAACACCCAAATCCAGTTCTATTCTAGCTTAGTTTAGAAATGTTAAATAAAATAAAATAAAAAAATGTGAAACATATAATGTGTGTGTGGGGAGATACAAAGATTTCATTCATAATTTATTACAACAAATGGTTACAAGGCAGTACAGCTGATCAAACATTTGTACCTCCATTTTTGAGCAAGATCATAGTACAGTGGGATTTGTGAAGGGTGCACTTTCCCTACTATAGTGCAATCGCAGAGTTGGTACATACAATTAGCAGGGGGTTGCAGGGGTGAAGCCCCCACAAAAGTTCACCTGTGTGACATGATGTTTAGAAGTTCACCTGTGTGACATGTTGATACAATACCACAAAGCCATATATATATATATATATATATATATATATATATATATATATATATATATATATATATATATATATATATATATCACATGGTCAACAGGCCATATGATCGACACTCATTTGGTCGACAAGCAGTTCACACCCCCCCAACTATATATATCAACTCCAGGGTCGCACAACCTTGGGGAGGGGGGCAAATCTGCCTGTCGACCAAATGAATTGTCGACCAAATGAAAGTCAATCAAATGGCTTGTCGACCATCTCAGTATATCTCTCTCTCTCTCTCTCTCTCTATATATATATATATATATATATATATATATATATATATATATATATATACATACAGTGGATATAAAAGTTTACATACCCCTGTTAAAATGCCAGGTTTTTGTGATATAAAAAAAGAGACCACAATAAATAATTTCAAAACTTTTCCCACCTTTAATATGATCTATAACCTGCACAATTCAATTGAAAAACAAACACATCTGTTAAGGGAAAAAATATAAAATATAAAAAACGTACAATAAGCTGGTTGCATAAATGTGCACACTTTTAAACTAATACTTTGTTGTGCATGCACACCCTTAAACTAATACTTTGTTGAATCACTTTTTGATTTAATTACATCATTCAGTCTTCTTTGGTACACACTTGCCAGTAATTAAAGAGACTCTGATTAACCCCAAATAAAGTTCAGCTGTCCTAGTAGGATTTTCCGGACATTTACTCAGTTGCCTGCTACAGCAAAAGCCATGGTTCACAGAGAGCTTGCAAAGCATCAAAGGGATCTCATTGTGGAAAGGTATCAGTTAGGAAAAGGGCACAAAAAAATGTCCACAGCATTGGATATATCATGGAACACAGTGAAGACAGTCATCCAAAAGTGGAGAAAATATGGGATAACAGTGATGTTGCAAAGAACTGGATGTCCATCCAAAATTGGTGAAAATACAAGATGAAAACTGGTCAGTGAGGCTGCCAAGAGACATACAGCAACACTGAAGTAGCTGCAGGAATTTCTGGCAAGTACTGGTTGTGTACTACATGTGACAACAATAATACCATATTATCCATATGTCTGGACTATGGGGTAGGATTGCAAGAAAGAAACCTTTTCTTACATAGAAAAAACTAAAATTTGCAAAACAATACATCAAGTCTCCCAAAAGCATGAGGAAAAATGTGTGATGGTCTGATGAGACCAAGGCTGAACTTTTTGGCCACAGTTCCAAAAGGTATGTTTGGTACATAAACAACACTTCGCATCACGAAAAGAACATCATCCCGACGGTGAAGCATGGTGGTGGCAGTATCATGCTTTGGGGTTACTTTTCTTCAGCTGGAACTGGGGCTTTAGTCAAGGTGGAGGGAATTATGAACAGTTCCAAATATCAGTCACATTTGGCCGAAAACCTTCAGACATCTGCTAGAAAGATGAAGATGAAGAGGAATTTCACCTTTCAACATGGCAATGACCCCAAGCATAAATCCAAATCAACAAAAGAATGGCTTCACCAGAAGAAAATTAAAATTTTGGAATGGCCCAGCCAGAGTGCAAACCTAAATCCAATAGAAAATCTGTGGAGTGGCTTGAAGAGGGCTGTGCACAAGAGATGCTCTTGCAATCTAACAGATTTAGAGTGCTTTTGCAAGGAAGAGTGGGCAAATATTGTCATGTCAAGATGTGCCATGCTGATAGATTCCTACCCAAGAAGACTGAATGCTGCAATTAAATCAAAAGATGCTTCAATAAAGTATTAGTTTAAGGGTGTGCATGCTTATGCAACCAGCATATTGTACATTTTTTATTTTATTTCTTTTTCCCCTAACAGATTTGTTTGTTTTTCAATTGAATTGTACAGGTTATAGGTCATATTAAAGGTGGGAAAGGTTTGAAATGATTTATTGTGGTCTCATTTTTTATATCACAAAAACCTTGCATTTTAGCATGGAGTGTGTAAACTTTTTATATCCACTGTATATACAGACACATATATGTATACTTTACTCACTGCATTCATAACAATAAGACACTGACACCCTCAAAAATAACAAAGTCCACCTAAAACAATGGCTAATCCAAATTGTTCTGTTGGCTTAATTTGAAAGAAAACAAATCATTATTATCTAAACTAAAATCATTGGGCTCTAAATTTCCCAAATTTTACCCTACCTTTCATTATCTGACAGGAAAACATATTGCCAAACCTCTTACACACATATTCAGCTTATCTCTCACCAAAGATAAAATCACTCTCTCAACACAGTCACTACCAACCCATATCAAAATATTTGAGAAAATACTTTATAAATATCTCTTTATGCATATTAGCCCCTATGGACTTATGGAATTCTTTTAGAACCCATACTGCTCTGTTGTCAGCTACAGATAATATGTACAGCATGATATACGAAAGACGTATCTCTGCAAGAATGTCTGCAGACCTAACTAGAGCACCTGAAACAATCAACCACAGACATATTCTACTCACTCTCAAAAGACTAAACTATAGTCTGTTTTGAAAAAATATTTTAAAGACCGAGCTTCCCAAATATACAATGACAACAACAGCATCTTCTCAAATGCTACTGCTATTAATACAAGTGTTGCCCAAGGCTCAGTCCTTGGATCAATCTTATTATTATTATTATTTATCAAAGACCTAACAATAGAATTTTGACACATTAATACTATTATGTACTCAGATGATATGCTTATCCTAGACACAAATAAAACACACTAATCACTTCAGGCACACACAAATCCAAATTCTTGGGACATTTGTAATTGGCTGCAACAGAAAAAAAAATACTACTGAATATATCCAAAACTAATGTCATACTTTTTACTAGAATAAGAAAGCTCCCATCCCTACCACAAGTAATGATAAAAGACACAAAAGGTGAAACTTTTCCCAATGCGCAAGAAATACTTGGGCTTGACACTAGACCCACTTCTCAACCTCAGCAATCATACTGGCAAAATTACTAGCAATTTTTTTTTTTTTTCACAATTACAACTATGTTCCAGAATTTCCCACTTATTATAGGCTCATAGGTAAGTACAAGGCAATCAATCTGCAGATCATTACAAGCCTAGACAAAAAAAATACATTCAAAAGTTACCTCTAGCATCAAGGAGTTAAGATAAGGTAAACCGGGAAGAATTTGAGGCTGCCCATCTAATTATCTAGGTTGACCATGAAGTTGACAAGGGTGCTACTCTTCTTGACATGTAGTGGAAGTTTGTTCCAGAACTGTGGAATATGTTGGGATATGAATCTATCACACCAACATATTTTATTTATCTGCTGATGAAGATTTAGCACCTTTACCTGAGTATTTGAGATACCATTAATTCTGTGAAGGAATAGAAGATCCAATAGGGTTGGATTTTTCATGGATCAAAATGATGAGTAGAGAGCTCCATGGAAGAGTCTGTAAGAGACTGAGTATAGAGAAAGGGCTGAGAGTCTGTCTTGATAACTCAGAATTTTAAGGCCACCGATTTTTTAGTTATGAATCTTTGACGTCTCTCAGATTGCATGATATGTGTAGACAAATACATGCCAAAAGGTGCATTATATTCAGTAATGAGTCTGATAACACATGAGTAAAGGTAAATTCTTTGGCTCTAGAGGAGAAGCCTTTGGAAATTAGATGAGTCAGATAAAAGTCCTTCTAAACTGCTGTGGAGACATGATGGTAAATGATAAGGAATTATCAACATAATTGCCTGTATCTATTACAACACTGACTAATTTGAGGGGTCCATCACCTATATGGTAAATTAAACTGTTCTGTTTACCAGATCAAACTATACTGCATTTTTTGCATTATGTTTGAGGCTATTGTCCTTACACTAATTGTTAGGATGGTCTAACCCATGCTGAATCGTGAGTCAGTTGAAGATCAAATAACAACACCCAATTTATAGTAACCTGCAAACTTAGTTAGGCCAGGGGTGGTGGCCTGAAGGTCTAAGAAATAAATGCTAAATAGGAGAGGGCCCAATAGTGAGCCTTGTGGTACACCACTTGTAATATTTTTGATTTCAGAAGTGGCACCTGTAATGCTAATCACATGGGTTATTTCAGACCACCAGTTAACTACCAACTGTTCAATATAAGGATTTATAGTAAGACTTGCATATCTGTCAATAATACCTGCATGGGGAATAATGTCAAAAGCCTTGGTCAGATCGAGATGTGTGCACGGCATAACCCCTATCCACTGCTTCTGTTACTTTTTCAAAAAAATAAATAATGAGGTTAAAGAGGCAGAACCTTCCTTTGACAAAGCTGAATTACTGAGGGTCCAGGACTGAGAAATTTTCAATATCCAGATTAATAAGATCTGAGATAATGTGCTTCATAGCTTCAAATATAAGGATAGCAAGACTAATTGTTCTATAGTTACCAGGGTCCATGGTTGGGCTACTCTTGTCTAATGACACTAAAGTACCCATTTTTCAGGCTTCAGGAATGTAACCAGGGGTGAGGCTTAGATTAAAGACATTTAGTAGGGGCTCAGAAAGGCCATATTTGGCGTTGATAATAAAGCAGCCTGGTATGTTATCAGGGCCGATGAATGAAGTATTCTTAGTTTTTGAGACACCTGTGAGAATTTGTTCCATAGTAATTAAAGAGGGTGATTGGGACTGTGGAACCTGTGGAATTGCTGTGACTGTGGGTAGAGTAAAAGTCACACTAAATTTCTTAACTAGGACATTAACTATTTCTTTTGGATCAGGGAGCATAGTATTATTGTGGACAAGCTCCAAACATTGCTGGGAGTTATCCCCAACTACCCAGAAATCAATTGCCAAAAATATTCTGTTACCTAAACTAGAATATGCTGTACCGTTACTCAGCATGCACTCCTCCTATAACTCCCAAAAACTACAGAGTGCAGTGCTAAAGATTTATAAATTTGCTCTCTAGCTTACCAAAGAAAATGCCATTCTTATGTACTTTATGAGATGCACTGGCTCCAAATTTCAGAAAGAGCCACTCTCCTTCTGGAAATTCTAATATTTAAAGTTTTTAAACAGTATACTGCTCCCCGCTCAAAAGGAAATTACATCTCAGAGACCAAAACAAAGTTTTTTACCATTTCAAGACCTAAATTCAAACAAGCTGTAGGTGAGAAAGACTTCTGAAGAATAGATCCTGCACTGTGGAACCATCTTTCAAAATGATATTAAGTGCATTAATACAGTAAAAGCATTTAAAAATAACATTACAATCTTACATAGTTATGAAATTCAAATGTTCATGCTTTCATGATACTGAATAAGAAACCAAACCACTAAAATCTCTTGAAATTAATAACAATGTATATAACTAAACATTCTTATTATGTAAAAATTGTATATATTGCCTTCTTTTTGCAGTGTTTTAGTATGATAATGTTCTGTATTTTCCTAATTATTTTAATATACAATTTGCTTTTATTTTATTATTTTTACTGTAAATCTTGTAACATTGTTCCCAGGTCATGGCTGAAAAGGGCCATTTGACCAGCCCACATACCCGGTCAACAAATTGAAATAAATAACTAAATAATAAATAAGATAAAAAAACCTAAAACACATATCACACAACATTCACAATAATGTTAAGAAACTGCATACTATGCACATAAAGTCCACACAAACAATGGCCAGAAAACAACCCTGTCCACATAAATCAGACATCTAGGAGCACATTTGTTATTAGTAGAATGAAAAGCTTTAAAATAAAAGAATGCAACGTTAAAGAAAATGGTAACTGCAAACTTGCCAATACAAAAATGGCATTACATATGAAAACAAACTAAATGTTTCAGTAAGGGGGTGGGATTGGTATGATAGTCAAGATCTTTCCCCTCTCAGATACAAAGTACAAGGTCTGATTCTGATCTCTGTTTTTTTGAAATAGCCTTATAATATGCTCCATGCTGATAGCCTGATATTAAGGGTTGCAGGTTAGCATAATGGTTAAGGTGTTTTCTTAGAGCCATACAGTCATAGATTATCACTAGGCTAATGACCTGAGAGGGGGCCTTTGTCAGTCTAGCCAAATTTTCAGAAAAAAAACAACAATGTCCTTTATCCAAACAGGACATTGAGGGGCAGGCATTTATAAAGCTACATCTGTCCATAAGGGATGTGGGTGCCAAGCCTGGTGTAAATTTTCTACTAACATTAGGAAACAATGTGATAATAATGCCTTGTATAAACATATAAAAGAACAAGGGGAAAATCATACATTTAAATTTAGGGTGATAGATATGTTAACTAAATCTATGAGAGGGGAGGATTTGTGTAACCTTTTGGACGTAAGGGAGCATGAATGGATAGTACGTTTGTCAGCTGATAGCAGTCCGGGTCTGAATGCAGCAGTGTCACTAAAACCAATATTGGTCAGAATACAACATACCAAATTGAAATAAGAACTGAAAATAATATAATGTATTTCTATATATGTTACATATGGATAATTTTTGTGTACATATATATATATATATATATATATATATATATATATATATATATATATATATATATATGCTTATATTTTATATTTTTTATATATGTATGTAAATTGTTTTTTAATTTAGTATGTTTAGATAGTATATATGGTCATATGACTTTGGCTGCAAGTCATGTGACGTGTTGTGGGTGTATTTAAACTGATTTTTAAATGGACCTTATGTTAATCATTGAAGAAGGGTGTTTGCCCGAAAGCTCATGTTCTATGCTATTTTCTATTATTCATAAAATAATTCATAGGAATGCATTTCATATTAAGCTTCGCACATATTATAGTTTCATACATGAAACAATAGTAAAATGTTTTTTTCTAAAAAAAACTTGTAGTATTCATATATTACATTATTTGATCTTACATTGAATCTAATACAAGCATCAAGATAGCTCTGATGCTGGAGTCATACAATATAAACAAATAATAACTAGAAATAATGTGTAAATAAGTATTAAATTCTTCGTTTAAACTACAGCGCATAATGAATGACAAGTAGCGTATTTAGTTTCTTGAAAAACTGTCTTTAGAGAGTATTACTTATTGTGTTGAATAGTATATGAGAAGGAATATAAGTATATACTCTCAATGTTCATCAATTCTATCATGCATAGTTTAAAATGTTAGCGGAACGTAAATCAAGAAGTTAGAAATAGCGACAAACTGTCTACTATTCAAGCGCTATATGTTTTTAGACAATGATGCATAACGAAAGTTAAAATTGTATATATGACTTTAGATTTAGTGGATATCCATATAAATATACATTTTTATATGTTTATGATTTATAGATTAATTGATTTAGTATATAGTTATGTATATGTGTTACGTGAGCTGTTTTACAAACATAATATAAGCATAAACTTGAAATAAGATATGCGAAGTGCATGAAAATGAATTATGAATAAATGAAAGGAAAACTATGCACAATATATATCAAAACTTTATAAAGTGGAACAAGCTTTTAATGCATTTATGAATATAAGTTAGAATATGAATTGTGACTGCTCAGATATTGCTAGGACTCTGAAATAAATTGACATTATATTTGTATAGAAGAAAGGAGCTATATCTTTAAAGTCCTGATTGACTGAATATGTAACAAGCTCTTAATTGATATAATTAAGAACTATCTAAATGGTATAAAAAGGTCTCAATGACTTGTGTTAGTAGATCTGATGAAGCGTGCGTTTATGCACGTGAAAGCGCTTATCTTCTGCAGTTTTTATGGAATAAAAGAATTTTATTGATTATCTTGGACTTCTCGTGGTGTATCCTGACTACTGTTCCAGTTATTTGATATATATATATATATATATGCTTATATTTTATATTTTTTATATATGTATGTAAATTGTTTTTTAATTTAGTATATCTAGATAGTATATATGGTCATATGACTTTGGCTGCAAGTCATGTGACGTGTTGTGGGTGTATTTAAACTGATTTTTAAATGGACCTTATGTTAATCATTGAAGAAGGGTGTTTGCCCGAAAGCTCTGTGTTTTTGATAAAGGTGAATCTTTTTACTCAACTGACTTTTGGTATATTTTATACGTTGATTTTGACAGCTGCAGTTTTGACCTGTAAATTTTCTACTCCCATCCACTGATCTAGTGGTTTTGTGTTTACCACACAGACAAGAGGTACAGAGTTAAGAGTCTTACCAAGGGAAATTGACTCAGCTTACAATGGCTCATAATGGCAACCTAGTTGAGTACTTACCTGTAAGATTCTAACAGTCTAAAATAAATAAAAAGATGTAAAAATATAGATAAACTATAGAACTAATGAATTGTAGCACAAACCTCATTAAACTATTAAAATACATCACATAAATGAATGTCACTTCAAAAAAGTGTATCCAAATTTACCACAACTACAAGAGAAAACTACTCACTAGAATATCTGTTCAAATAAACCCTCAAAAATCTCCCTAACCCCCTATTCAGTCAATACTTAGGTAATTAATGTAGCCCACTGAAGTCATTGGGCAACACACACTCTAGTTGCTTCTGAAAATCAGTATAACAGTAATCTATCCATTAATGAGCAGACTCATAGCCCTTTGTCACATCTGCAGTTTGCAATTCTATAGCATTTGTAGAATGGTAACACTGCTTATAAAAATAAATACAATCATGAAAAATTACAACTACATTACCAAGTCCTAAGTAGTAGTATAAAACCTGCAGTTGTTAATGTGAGTAACCCAAGTAACAGAAAATAAAAATCAAGAAAATTAATATTGCATTCTTAGAGGTACTTCAGTCTAGTCATTTATAAGCTAGTAATAGAAGTGTTACTAGCACCTCTGGATTAGTCACTGAGGTCTTTTCACAGGTATAATTTACAGTAACTGTAAGTCAGTTGAACAAACACTGTTCAGTCAAAATATAAATTTTGATAAATTATCTACCTAACAGAAGGAGTTTTAAATTTTTAGAATTTTTTTTTGCCATTGAGTGTCATTGAGTGACAAAATAAACTACTTTCCTTTGTGGTAAGCAGTCAAAATAGATAGACAAAAACTAAAGCTGTATAATTATACTTGTTGGCAGGTCATAGAGATGAGCAAGAAATATGTTAGTCAATGACAAACTAGAATATTAGTTGTAGAAGATGGCATTAGTAAACATATATGCTGCTGAGAGTTGTGTGATGGGTAAATTAGTAAGTTATCATTTTTTGTTGATGTTTTTGTTCAAAGAGATATTCTAAAACTATGAGAAATACAAAATAAGACATTGCTGTAGCTTATTAAAACTGATGTCCCAGATTTATGCAAAACTGCCTTTGAGGCACCTTGTGTGTGTGTGTGTGTCGGTCTTACTCATCTACTTGTTCTTTTCTGCATCCTCTGCTGACGTAACAGCAGTGTGCAGCTTGTCATCTTTTACCAGTAAACTACAGATTTCTATCTTCTTTGTCTCTCCTTTTGTCCCTAAGATATGAAACATAATTAACACACCACATCTACTGAAAAGGGATCTGTTATATCCCAAACACAGTACGGCTGTTTCCAGAGTTTAGAGTTAGAGCACATGGAATGGTGAACCTTTGAGTCTGGACTTGAGTACCAGTTAAAGCATGAACTTCTTTAGCAGGCCTTAGGATGCTGAACCATCTTTTGTAACATCTGTTTCCCTGATATCCAGTTTAAAGTTCCCAGCTTGTGGACATCTGTTTACTGATTACTGTTATCTGGGTGTAATTGTAAGTTTACCTTTCATCACACAATTACTTATCAAGAGGATTACGATGCTGACACTTGGCACAATAACAATGGTTATAAGCTAAATGCTAAGAAATGCAGTGGGTTTTATTTTGGTAAATAGGATTTATTCACCTCAATATATAAAAACACACACCTCACCAAACTGATACTGACTTCAGGGAGTTAAGCATATATGTTTATAATTAACTATCATCTATGAAACATATCTCAAAAATACTGTAGGAACCCTGGTATCTGGACCAATTAATTTTGAAAGGCAATTGCTTTAGAGCTAAAGTAGTTTCTGTTTCCCTGTACTCTCCCTTATTAGGCCTTTCATATTTATTTAGCATTTGTTAACTAGGTAGGTGGACTTGTCTGATTACTCTTTTTAGCCATCTCAAGGACTCAAACGGCAGGTGAACAGAATATAACACAATAAAGTAGTAAAATATATGTCTCTCCATTGAAATGTCAGCACTCAATATGCTCAGTACTGACAAGCTGAAAAATGACCAAAACCTAGGAGAAGTGTGAATTTCAAAAATAGTTCTTCTTTAAACTTCTTTTTGCAAGTCCCTCACACCACAAAAATTGCATAACCCAACTCGGAGACCACCATACCTTGAAAAAAGGGAATATTCAGAGAAATGGTATATTAGACTTAGTATACATAAGTCCATCTTTTGTCCAGGCTCTATATTTCAGGACTCACTCTAGCAAGTCCTGCCATTTCATATGGTTACTAAAATATACAACTGGAAGGGGAAAATACATTTATAGTACAATACAAAACAATGGTTATTAATAATGTGAGATTACTATAGTCATGATTTACATAACAGAGTATGACATTCAGTGTAAATAAGAAACATTGGGAGACAATAGAATCTAGTTTGCTGTATTTACATTTTGATATGGTGCTACCATTCCTGCATTGTGTAAATCATCAAAAGGAGATTATAGTGAATCTGTGAGGTTGGGTTTTATAAGTTCATAGGTTCATAGGTAGGGACTAGGCTATTGGTCCTATGGCCTATATAAGCCTAGCCAAATGGTACCCTGGCTTTTGCCACCCGAGGAAATTATTTTCCTGTGCCCCTGTCAAGCAGAGCCACAGAAGTGATCCCTGGGGTGAATTTCCTATCTCCCATCCAGTCATCAAGATTTTTCTTGAAGAGTGTTAATGAGGAGCTTTGTTTGATACAGATAGGTAGTTTGTTCCAGAGTATGGGAAGTCTCTGGGACAGGAATCTATCCCTCCAGCATGTTCTGTTTACTGTGGTGACAAGGTTTAGGTCCCTAGAGCATATAGCTCAGAGAGATTGGGATTTCCTTATGTGGAGCATGTCCAACAGCTATGGGTTTGACATAGCTTTCTATGTTAGGCAGAGATCACCTCTGAGTAGGCGATATGTGACAGAGTAAAGCTGGAGTTTATTGAGACGGTCTGCGTAGGGCATCTGTTTGGGGCCAGTAATCCTCTTTGTGAGGTATTTCTGTGGCCTTTCCAGTTGTTTTAGATGTCTTGTGAGGTACATACCAAAAGAGGCACTGTACTCTATAATGGGTCTAATGAGTGATGAGTAAAGAGGAACAATGACCTCTTTTTTCGTGAATGAGAAACCTTTTGAGATGAGGTGTGCCATGTAGAAGGATTTCCTGACTACTGTGGCAATGTGATTATCAAAGGAGAGACTACTGTCCACCTGTGTCCCAAGGTCTCTTATAACACTTTTGATGTTAAGTAGACGACCGCCTATGTGGTAGTTCATGGGTACAGAGGTTTTACCAAAAGGGATGACAATGCACTTTTTGGCATTGAGCTTGAGGCCATGGCTTTGACACCAAGCATTTGTTTCAGTGAGGCCTTTTGTAGGATGTCCACATTGTTAGGAGTTTTGATTATGGCTCCTAGTTTACAGTCATCTGCAAACTTTGTTAGCCAGAGACCTTCTGTGTTAGCCTGTACTTCAGAGAAGTAGATACTAAAACAGGAGAGGACCTAGGACTGAACCATGTGGTACTCCACTTGTCTGAAGTTGGATTTAGAGTCTGCTACTGTCACAGTGTGGGTTCTGTCAGTGAGCCAGTTGGCAACCCATCTTGTGAAATAGGGATTTGTACCTAGTTTAGTGAGTTTATCTATAATTCCAAAGTGGGGGATGGTGTTGAAAGCCTTGGCGAAATCTAGATAGGTTGTGTGAACCCCCTTACCCCCATCTATGGCTTTGGAGACCACTTCAAAGAAGTCTATCAGGTTTAGGAGACATGATATGCCTTTTAAAAACTCAAACTGGGTAGGGTCCAGAGTTTGGAGATTACCAATGTCATTGTTTATAAGTTCCATGATGATACATTCCATAGCCTTGCAGACCAGGCTAATCAGGCTAATGGGGCAGTAGTTCCCAGGGTCCTTGGTGTCTTCCCCTTTGTGGAGCGGGATAACTGTTGCTGTGCACCATTCAGTGGGCATGAAGCCTGAGGTGAGGCTATGATTGAACATGGTACTTAGGTGGGGTGCCAGTTCATTCTGTAGTTCATGTAGAAAGCAGCCTGGGATGTTGTCAGGTTCCATGGATGCTGTGTTCTTGGCTTTGGAGAGAGTATTTTTTTACCTGTGCAGCCATGATTACAGGAACTTTGCATTCTTCTGGTATAGAGATGGGCCCTTTAGGGGATGAAAGAGGGGTAAAGTTAGCATTGAACATATCTGCCAGGATGTTGGCAATATCAGTAGGTTGTGTATATTTAGTGCCATTGTGCTGTAACTCAGAGCAGATCTGAGTGTTGCCATTGAGATTCTTGACATAGATATAGAATGCTTTGTGGTTGTCTTTAGAATCAGTGGTGATTTTGTTTTTGTAACTAGCCTTGGAGGATTTTATGAGGGATCTCAGCTTCTTACTAAGGCTGACTATGGAGTTCCTCCAATCATGGGATTTTACTCTTTTTTGCAACAGTTTCTTTCTTCTGTTTTAGAGTTTGTTTATACCAGGGGACCACCAGATTGGCTTCCTTTTTTTGGAGGATAGCATCTTGGTTCTATTAGGGATTGCATGATCCATGTACTAGTGTAAGTGCTTATAAAGTGCAATTGTATAGGATTCAGCAGTCGTACCTCTATTGTCCATTAGCATGGGTGTCGTGATGTTTGCCACTTCTGTCTTAAGAAGCATGAAATTGGCTTTGGAGAAATTTTTTACAGTGGTTTCCCCAATGGGGGTGGTGTGGGATGTGGATGTCTAGGGTGATTTGCTTGTAGTCAGATCTGACCAACGAGGAACTGACTTCTGGTGTGGAACACCGGTTGCCCATGTTGGTAATGACCAAGTCTAGGATATTGCTGCCCCTGGTGGGGGTGTGGATAAGTTGATCCAAGGCATTGAAATTTATGAATTCCAGAAAACGTTGAGCACAAGAGTTGGTACATGAGTATTTTTCCCAGTTAATGGTGGGGTAGTTGAAATTGCCCATTATTAGGGTGCTAGGTTGTACCCTAATAATTTCCAGTGTATCAAGAAATGATGAGTTGGAATCCTGGGGCATGGTGGGGGATCTGTAGCAAGCTACAATTTGGATTGTGGTCTTGCCCAGAGTTAGTTGCACTTGGATAGTCTTGGATGCATTATGCTGAGCAACTAGCCTGGAGGTGTGGATATCCTTAATGAATATGGACATGCCTCCGCCTTTAGTGCTTCGGTCAAGGTTAGGTGGCCGAAAGGTGTGGTATGAATTATAGTCTGGTAATGCAGGGGTGTTCTCTGGGGCCTTGAACCAGGTCTCTGTCACTGCACAGATGTTGATGTTCTCCATTTTAAGGAGTGCCTTGAGTGAGTGCATTTTGAGGTTTAGAGTTCTAGCATTAAGCAGCATTACCCTCAGATTTTGCTTGTTTGTACCTCTTATGGTGGTCAATTTGTCATTTGCATCTTGCCTAAAAAGGGCACTATAGGGGTGGCAAGAGCCTTAGCCAGTATCCGGAATCCCACCGGTGACAGGTGCAGGCCATCTCTGACAAAGAATCGTGGTTAGTTGATCATGTCATCCCAGGCAGACAGACAGATAATGGATCCCCTTAGAATGACACCAGAAGTTTAGCCAATTGTTGACGTCAATCATTTTGTCCTAGTATTGTGGTATCATTCTAGGTGATTGCAGGATGCTACTCAGGGCTAGGGTCATACCTGCCTGGGCTACAAGATCAGACAGCTCCTCCATGTCTCTTTTCATGTAGTCCAGGGAGGTATGTCTCAGGTCATTCACAACAGCATGGACAATGACAGAGTCATATTTCTACTTGTTGTGGAGTGACCTGAGTGCATGCATTATGTGGTGGATCCTGGCACCTGACGGGCAGCTGACGGTAAATTTCTCCTTGTTTAGCCTGGTGAGTGGAACATCAGTGTGCCTGACTATAGAGTCACCTATGACTAGAGTGTTGGGTACGTTGTTATGCCTTATGGGCCGTGATTGAGTGGCACACTAAGTTTGTGGGTTATGTGTCATTTGGGTTTTGTTGAGGGGTGGAGGTTGCTTGTGTTTCTGCTTTGGAGGTCCCTGTTGCTTGGGTAGATTTTTTTTGGAGAGCCTCCATGAATGGAGGTGTGTTTTTTGTGTTTTTATGTGTGTGTTTTGGTGGTGTAGGTTTTGAGGGACTATGTGATGAGAGTGGTGTGGTGGTTTTAGGTATATTTGTACATGGCTTCATTGCTAAGGTACTTTTTCAATGATTGTCTCAATGTGGACAAAGTTTTAATTTCTTTGGGAAGATGGTTCCTGGTGGCAGGACCAAGGTGTGAGAAAGCTTTTTCCTCATATTGTACTTTGGAAATGAAGCTGAATAAGTATGATATCATCAACCTTGCTGTTCCATGGGGACTAAGCTTGTTCTCTGAATGCTAATTTAGCTCTTAAACGTGGACAGAATTCCAGCTTAAATATTTTGAACAGTAGGCAAGGGGAAAGAAAAGAAGCCCTATCATGAACTAGTCCTTTTATGAGATTGTCATGGTGCATTTGAGAGACAGCTACTAAATAAAGCTAAAAATCTTCTTTTCTGCCACTGCTTGAATAAAGAGTTAGTAAAGGGAAAGCCACATACAGTTTTAGGTAGGAAGACATTTTTGGTTATAGCAATAAAGATATAAAATACTTTGTAACAAAGTTTGAGTTGTGGTAGTACCTTGCTAGCAATATTATCCATGTGAGATGTGAGATGTGAAAGAAAGAGATAGATCAAGTATAATTCCTAAGTATTTTTATTTAGAGATGTTAGGAATAGTATTGCCTTGAGAGTCCTTATGCAATGCATTTGTTAAGCTTGATGTTTTTTTGGGTTGATGGAAATAACATTACATTAGTTTTTCTAGGCTTAATTAAAAGGTTGTTAGTAAATGACTGCTGACTCAGTTTGGAGAAAGTAGCCTAGAGTTGTGGTTACAGATCTGAGTCTGATTTATTAGCTTGAATGAGTAAGATATAATCCATATAAAATGTGAAACAGAGGATATTCTGTTAGTTCATTAATGAAAAATAAATTGCCCATGCAGACTGGCAACCTGCTCATAGTACTCACTTTTGTACTGAGTCATTAACAATAACATTTTTTACATATGAAAGTCCCTGTCACTCTGCAAAATCAAAATCTCCTGATACACCAATTCTAAGGTTCTCAAAGAAATAAATAAGACTGGATAGTAAGCTCTCATGCAAACATCAGTTATTGGACTTCCGATTCTGTCATTGACAGATACGGCTTCTAAAACAGAAAGAAATGTCAACAACATAAACTGGGAATGTACTATAATAATAGCAAATCAGAAATAATCCAATCCCATTATAAAAGCACAACACATAGCACTATTCACTTGATTTACCAGAAAGGAAAGCCGGTTGGCATTTTCAGTAAGGAAATGCATAAAATTAGCAATCTCACTTACTATTAACTGTGATTTCCAGGATACACTGTGAAAAAGCTGCCATTATAATAGGTATAGGAGTGATGAAGAAAAAAGTGTGTGCATGACAAATATTTATTACTACATGATGCACTTTTCTGTCGGACTGTCAGAAGCTACTGCTATCAACAGTTCAACATAAAATTCAGCTATTACAAACAGTAGACCAGGGAATTACACTGCCTTTATAGTTATGCATCAGAATGAATTACCTCTACAGTTCACAGTGGAATAAATATACACAGATGATGGAAACTGTAGTATTGCATAACAAGTAACCTTCAACAACAGCCATGTTTGAGTCAATTAAAAAGCTAAGAAAAAGAAGAAGAAGAAGAAGAATCAAGACAACCCATCAAAGAAAGTGTATCACATCTCATTACTATTAGTTTGTTATTATTGGCTGGGTAGTGCAATGATGGAGGGCATACCATTACAGGAACCTCGTGTTTAAGATATGCCCTGGGATTCATTAAACTCCATGTCAAAATAGCATTATTCCAACATGGAGTGGACCATGTCTGTGTCAGCACAGCCATAGCAGTAGAGCACCTTGCATATTCATGAAGGTGCGCTACTATTATGGCTATGCAGACATGAACACCACTGAGTGCAGGGAGCATGCTTACATAGCCGACGCACATCTAACATGCCCTCTGCACTCAGAACATGCAGTAGGGCACTTTTGAAAAGCATGTCAGTGTCTGTAGACACTGAAATGAAATAATTGAGTATTTCAGAGTCCGTGGACACTGAAATAGATATGAGAGTAAGAATCAATGCAGGGGGGTGTGTGACAGGTTCAGTCATATACCCCCTGCATTGTAAAAGTGCTGTATGGCCATAGCCATCAACTGAAAAGGTTTCTGCAGAATGGCCAGATGCCTGCCTCACATACTTCTCTACTTCCTAGAGCAAGAAAGCTGTACAAAGCCATAAATAATGGGGGGGGGGGTCAGAAAAATTGGGACACTTTTTAAATATTGCACAGACAAACCCAGAAAGCTGCTGAAATATAAGGTGTGCCATAGCATGGACTTCCTGCAGGGTGTGAAGACTGAAACACAAATGTCTGTCATCTGAAAGTGCCATACGGCCATAGCCATCAACTGTACATATTTTTGCAGGATGCCCAGATGCCTGCCTCACATACTTCTCAACCTCGTAGAGCAAGAAAGCTGTACAAAGCCATAAATAATGGGGGGACAAAGGCAGAAAAATAGGGACACTCTTTAAATATTGCACTGACAAACCTGAAAAGCTGATAGAATAAAAGTTTTGCAGTGGCATGGACTTCCTGCAAGGTATAAAGAATGAAACACAAATGCCTGCCATCTGAAAGTGCCATATGGCCATAGCTGTCAACTGTACAGGTTCCTGCAGAATGCCCAGATGCCTGCCTCACATATTTCTCAACCTCCTAGAGCAAGAAAGCTGTACAGAGCCATAAATAATGAGGAGACAAAGGCAGAAAAAATAGGGACACTCTTTAAATATTGCACTGACAAATCCAGAAAGTTGATAGAATAAAAGTTTTGTAGCAGCACAGATTTCCTGAAGGGTATGAAGTCTGAAATCCAAATGTCTGACAGTATGTTCTGACTTAAATCCAGAGTGATCTGCCAATGATTTGCTAGAAAACCACAGTCACACTTCCTAACTTTGTAAGTCCAATAATTAAAATATGTCCCTATGTGTCCCTTTACAATTTCCCTTACTGTGACTGATAAGGAGTACAGATACATGTGAATAAAGTGGATTTATGAATTTGTATGTTTTTTTCATTCTATGGTATGTTTAAGCATAGCTGAGCAGGTGTGCATGTTATGGTCCTCTGCTCAGCATTGCTGAAACATCCCATAGGAGATAAATAAAAATATGTAGCTGAAATACTCATGCCAAGGTAGCATAGTGGTTAGAGTCCTGGCTTGGCATGTAGGTGTTCATGGTTCAAGTACTAATACAGGCTTTTTTTACATGGGAAAGCATTGTTAAAATTATTATGTTAATTTTAAATCATTTAGTAATTGCTATTTGTCAACCGGTGTAGTGTAGCTAATCTAAAATGTAAGTGTGAATGCATATAACATGTGAAATCACCCATGTATACACAAGTATCCTATACAGTATAGTCACACCCCATGGTAATGTAATGAACGCACATAGAGGGATGTCATATAAAGTAAATCAAATACACTTACTAATATGTCAGTAATGATGAATGAAGTCATTATCCTGATCTTTTCTTAAAATGAAAATTGAGCAATGGTTAGAAGTACTCAGATTTGCTTAGTCAGTGTAAGCATTGGTTAAATATGAATGCTAAGCAACAGTCAGCTCAGCTAAATAGATTTGCACACTGTTAAGCAATGTTCAACAATTACCCCTTTAAGCACTGTTCAATCCAGTTTAACAGATGTGTGCACTGCTTAGAAGAGCTTAGCATTTTCAAAATGGTCCAATGACAACACATGGCAGGAATATGGCCTTATTTAAAACATGCAAGCAGGAATACAGCCATAACCTGTTTAGTTTGATCTCTTCAGGAACATGTCGGGTGTTGGAGAGGGAGCATAATTTTGGGTGCAATGCTGGGGCATCCTAGAGTCTAGGGTCATAGCTAGACTCCTTGTAGAACACCATGATGACAGACTTCTGCAGGGCCAGTACCATGGCTCTCAGTACAAAGTGGAGGCCTGGGGCCGTCTGGCATGAGACCTCACCAGTGCCACTGGAATCCCCTGAACTGGTGAGCAGTATGTCATCATTATGCCAACCTAAAGTGTAGGAAGGGGGAGCTCTTGGCCCATTGGATCCAAGATGCTTGGGACCGGCATGCTCCAGCAGTTTGTAAGTACCCCAGATAGAGCTGTACCAAATTCTAGCCTGAGTATGTGATAGACAGGTATGCATAATGTTTGTTTCTCACCCCTACAGCTACAGAAAAGAGGGTTATGAACATCAAGGTCCATGACAACAGACTGACATGGATGGGTGAGAGGCTGGTGAGTATAGATCAATCTTGAAGTATATAGTGCCATAAAGTAGAAGGAGTACATTGTTTACTGCCAGTAGGTAGATTGTGTGCTGTGCCTAATGAATAAAACATGTTTATCACACTGATACTTATCCACTGGATGTCCATTAATAAAAGTGTCATTTTACTGTAATAAAATATACAAAATTCTGTTTTGTTTACTCTGGTATGTTGTTGTAAAAATAGAATGTGTACTGGTTCTTTACAGCAAAAATGACATTGACAGCATGAAATAACTGAGGCTGTTCTGGGAAACAGCTAGTATACATTGCAGTCTTGCACTAATCTTTGCATTCCAGACTGTAGTATTTCAAAGGAGTAATACACAGTACAATAACTATCTGCCATGCATGAATTTTAGGATTACAAGGTCAGACTGTCCAACCCAGAGATTATTAGTTAGAAATCAGTCAAGCATGAAACAGCAGTTCCCAAGTAGCTTAGTGTGATGGAAAACAACATTGATGTTAATTTTAGCACACCTAGACACGGTTCGTATCCAGAGAGTGGTACTGAGATGTGTGCATATACACACAATAGAAGCCCTGAATATTTGTAGAAACAGTCAGAAAGTGTTAGCAGATATTTTCCCTGACACATCTCACAGGTAAAGAAATGTGTGTAGTAGCTGTATGAAGGGTATACTAATGCACCTGAATATGTGTGTAGAAACAGTCAGAAAGTGTTAGCAGATATTTTCTCCACAGCTCTTACAGGTAAAGAAATGTGTATAGTAGCTGTATGAAGGGTATACTAATATACCTGAATATGTGTAGAAACAGTTAGAAAGTGTTAACAGATATTTCTCCACAGCTCTTACAGGTTAAGAAATGTGTGTAGTAGCTGCATGAAGGATATACTAATACACCATGTACAACTGCTCCACTGTCCAACCCCATATGCCTGAAAATGTCAACCGGATAGGTACATACACCATGCCCTCTTCCCAATACATGTCTCCCAAGTGTCATGCTGTCATGGTTAGTGGTCACTGCTGCCAATCACCTTGGACACAGATAGGAATTCAGGTGAACTATGCTAGTAGCAGACTCACAGAAGATCTTTGCAGGGTACCCCTTCTTTGCCAAGTATGTAACCATGACATATACAAGCCCCCTCCAGTAAAGTAGCCACAGTGTACCCATTCTGCCCCATATCATTACAGGTTGACAGTCTTAACAGGTATGTATATGCCACAGAAACTATGGGTCATTGGTAGATGTAAAGTGAGGGCAGACCTGTGGCGTACTGAGCAGTACTGCTGTGAAAAATAGAAGCCGATACAGCTGTTAATGGACTTTGTATTCTCTCCTCCACCTGTCATCTGCATCAATAATTATTATTCACATACTACAGGTATGTTGTTCACAAAACCTATTCTTGGGACAAGTGTTCTTATTATTGTTCATATATTTCATCGGCTGCTATTAACATACCTTGTTCAAATACCATTATTGGTGGGCTGCTGCCGTCAATGTAACTTGCATGCTGTTAAAATGCTTACTTTTGTTCCATTTATGCATATGTTCTGTTTGCTATGCAACTGTTTCACATCTGTTGGTTTGGGTTAATGGGAACACCCATGCATGTTGTTATAACTAATTTTGAAATGTGTTGTTCATGACTAACCAATATATTTGGGAAAACCACTACACCATTGCATGTTTTGGAAGGTAAATCCCAGCAGATCTGCCATTCCCACCTCATCTGGCTGTAGCACCAGGCCCCAACATGTCTGAGATCCAACCTGGAAAGTCCTCCTCTGCTGGTCCTGCACCACCTTCAGGTGGAAGAACCAAAGGAGATGGAGCCCTTCCCCCCCTCGGGTGAGGGCACAGAGAGGAGCCTGTCAGCCGCCGACAGTTCTGGGGTATGGTGCGTAGCATCATCCGCTTTGAGTTGGGTAGGCAGCTGTGCCAGATGGAGGGCCACCTGGCACACCTGGAGGGGCAGGCTGCCAGTCTTGTCTATCCTCCAGAACAGCCACCTTTGGGGCCATGAAGGTGCAGTGGTGACTATCCATGTGTAGCAACCTCAGTCCCACTGTATCCATTTGGGGGCTCATGGGCCTCTGATTCCCAACCACCCTCCCTGTTCAAGGTATTTACCCCCTCATGTATCATATACCAAATATGTCTGCTGTCTTGTGTGTCTTGTCTATCTGAAAAGGCTACCTATCTTACCCACCTTACCTCCCCAAACATACCTACAGCCCTTCCCCAGCATCCCACTCTCACCTAAAAAAAGGAGGCATCTGTCCCACAAAAACATCATTGCCCCATACATAGCTCTACATTTTGCCCCCATGTACAGTGCAATTAATCAGTCTACCCACAAATTATTCTCCAAATGTCTGTCACCAACACCCCTCCCTGTGGGGTGAGGCTGTAAATTCCAAATTCTACACATTATCCACAGCTGTTGCTGCAGAAGAAACGTCGAGCTATTGATCTTTCCTACACCCATTCTGCACATCCCTAGCTGGTTTTCCTAATTTTTTACCCTCTACTTGCCCCCATTTCACCACTTTCCTATCACCCTTTTTCTTTTCTTTAATTAAAATTAGTGCGGGTGTAAGCAGGAGTAAGCGGTGCTAAGTGAAGCTAAGAGGGCTTAACCATCTCTTAGCATCACTTAGCTCCACACAAAACCAAGCAAACCTGCTTACAACTGCTTAAAAGTGCATTAATCACTCTGCCTCCATCAGCCCTTGTTCTGCCTAGCAATAAAACAATCAGCACTGCCAAGTCTTAAACCTGGGATACTGTGCACTACAATCACAGCAATGTATCACTACACCATCTGAGCTGTGGGGATTTGTAATGCTTTTACAAACATATCATGCATTGTGGTCATTTAACATTAACGAAAAAAGTCATCACTCCCAAGTGTAGGACTCAGGACCCTGTGCACTACGATCACAGTAACACCACCTGTACACCATCTGAGCTATACAAATTCATAATGTTTTTACAAACATATCATGCACTACAGTCATTTCACATTAGGGAAAAATATTTGTCTGTAATACTCATATACATATATATGTATATATATATATATATATATATATATATATATATATATATATATATATATATAAATATATATATATATATATATATATATATATGTGTGTGTGTGTGTGTGTGTGTGTGTGTGTGTGTGTGTGTGTGTGTGTGTATGTG
Organism: Protopterus annectens; assembly: GCF_019279795.1. Taxonomy (NCBI): domain Eukaryota; kingdom Metazoa; phylum Chordata; order Ceratodontiformes; family Protopteridae; genus Protopterus; species Protopterus annectens. The sequence goes on from NC_056745.1 coordinate 852,316,240, forward strand.
TGTGTGTGTGTGTGTGTGTGTATATATATATATATATATATATATATATATATATATATATATATATATATATATATATATACATATATATATTTATGTATACATAGATATACGTATAGATAATCAACCTCTTACTGCAAAACATCTGCAAAAACCTAACAAAGTGGGGGAATAAATGGCAAACAATTGTAACATCTTTAAAATATTGCTGTCATATGTGTAGAAGTCTGTTAGAGTAGCATGATTTGATTTAACATATAATTCCTGATATATTCCAGGTCTGAAATACAAATGAATGTCATTATTTACTGATGTCAATTCTCACATCATCCCAGTGATTTCTCAAAAACTCACAACTGTTATGGGAAACAGACCAAACATATGAGCCACACATCTGGACAGTGTCTAGACATCTGGACAGTGGACTGGTTTGACTGCAGTCATGTAACAGAAGAGAAAAAACACTAAGACCTGCCAACCATTCCACCGAACACCCTCTGAACCACAATAAGCCCAACATGACACTACCCCACATCACCTCTGGGGAATTATCCATGTATTTCCAAATATAGCATGCGCTACAGGGATGCGACTATAGGGAAAAGCAGATATTGGTGCAAAAATGTCCACCCATAATCATATGCACCACAGTCACAGCAACATATCAGTATCCAAAATGAGCTCTAAAGTAGAACGACTGTTTGAACAAACATATCCTGATTGCCAGTCACACAGTACACCAACATATACTGCACCAACTCACAGTCTACTGAGAATCCTGAGGTGTTACAGGACATTTCCCAGTCTGCCCCTACAAACATATACACCTGATAGACCACCAGCAACTGTAGCAACATGCACAGTCAGCCAGAAAAGGAGCTATAACACTCATATCTGCTACTCTCCCTACTCATCCCAACAAACATTTACACCCAACACTGCTACACAATCTTGGCAGTCTGATAATGGCCAAACATACATAATGCTGAACTGTGCAGATCTCCACAGAATGTCCAGGGTTGGAACCATGTTTATGACCACTTCTGCATACCACTTCCAGGAGTCTGCTAAGTCACTGGGATGATACCAGGAGCACAGTCACTAAATAATGATATACCGTACCTCTGTATCTCTTACTGCAAGACATCTGGACAAAGCATGACATAGCTGGGGAACAGGGGACTGGAAAGATGGACATATCTCACATAATGGTATTACAAACTGAAACAGTTGCTGGTGTTACAGGGTTTGTTGTAACATAACATCCCTGAAGGATATGATGTCTGAAACACTAATGGGTGTCAAAATTTACTGTCTACAATCCTCACATTATCCTACTGATTTCACAAAAACAGAAGTTGTCTGAGGAACAGACCAAACATAATAGGCAAACCTCTGGGCAGTCTGCAGACATATGGACAATTGAGAGATATGTCAGAGACATATCACTGTCAGACAACAAGTCACGCAGAAAATGCATGTCCAGACAAACCCTGTTAATCTAGCAATCCTCTAAGTGTATACCATCAATCCTTACTTACAATCTGTACCCAATTCTGGAGCTTTGTTCCCCATGTTGTTGGCAATTTCCACATGTCTTGTCCTGAAAGGTATTACCACCTACTGTCCTTGAAACTGTAGCCCCCACACCTCCATAATGTCCTCCTCACAGGCAAGGAAAATGGGCAAGGCCCACAAGAAGGACTTAATTATAGCTCCATGTTGCTATGGAATTGGCTAATGGAAAGACAACACAGCTGCTCTGGATGCAAGTAGCAAGTGGGAGACACCGATTGGTGCACAGGCCATCACCTACTCATGAGCATTACCTATAAAAAGCAAGCTGCTGCCTATGCACCACAGATCTGAACCCATTTACACAAAGACAGACTGAGACTACACAAACCTAACCATTTGCAGTATTCTGAGGAAACTCCTCAGCACTATAACAGGTATGTCAATCACGTAAGCTTGTAATGGAATGTGGAAGGGGGATGCAATAATGTCAAATAGGACATTGAACACTAGGCCGCAGAAAGACCTGCTGGATTCACATGCTGCTGTCTGGCACCTATGGCCATTCCTGCTTGCCCTGTCTGCATTGACATGGAATACATCTCTGGCCCCTGAGTTGCCCCAGCAAAGGTCATCTCATGTATGACTACTACTGGAGCGTCTGTTGTGCAATACTGAGTGTGACACTGCTAGGCCAGCTACCTGAGATGTTGTACATATTTATATGTCACCTGTGAATGCTATTATAATACATATGCTTGTCCTACAAATGTAGGATTCTTATATAGGGTATGTGCATAATACTCAACAGGTGCAGAATTGTGTGTTGAACTGTATATTATATATTGAGCCCATACCTTACAACTGTCCAGAGTTTTGCAGACTGACCACATCTGCCTAATATTTGTAGTCAATGTCTCATACAGTTGTGTATTGTCTGGCACATCACTGGCAACCCACTAAAGACTGAAGTCATAACATAACAGCATACATTTGATTGTCAGCAGTCATATCCTGCAGAGTAGACCTGTGAATGTGACACCGTCTTTGCTGGCAACTACTTGTGTTCCAGCTTGATTCATAAAGTGACACTATTTTCTGGCCTTTGCCCACCAGTGATGTGTGTCCTTGGGCAGATGTCTTGCTCTAACAGGATCTAGGTGTCTTAGCATGAAACCCATGTCAATGCAGGCATACCTTGTACTGTAGGATGCTGACATTTGTGCAGTCACTGACACCTGGTTTGTAGCTATGGAGAGTACAGCAGTGTTGCCAGGTTACTCATCCCATCATACATTTAGACCCCAAATGGAGGACTGCAAAGCCACAGGAGATGGAGTGTTGAACATAACATTCACATACACACCTCCAGGCTTGCCAAACAGCATGACATGTGGGAGACATCCTGAGTGCAGTTAGTTGACAAAACACCTACTCAAATCATAGCTAGCTACAGGCCTCCAACCATGACTATGGACATCCACCACACCTATTGGGACTTGCTGGAATCTGTCAGGATTCAATTGTCTACCCTGCGTCTGGGTGACTTCAACTACCCAACCATATTGTGCATGACCTATGCCATCTGAACATGAATGCACATAGATTCCTTGGCTTTGTCAAAGGCAATGTAGTGGACCAGATGGTCAATACTCCTACAACAGGTGGAAATAACCTGTACCTGGTCCTAACCAACATGAGTAGCCACTGTAGCACTCCATAAGTGTCATCCTCCTGCGTAAGATCTGACCACATAGCCATCACTGTTCAGGTCACCATCTCCCCTGCCCCCCCTCCATCAGGGTCAAACAAAATTGACATTAAACAAATGACTATAAATCCCCTCAGAGCAGGTAGAAGTAGCTTTACAGCCAACATCTCATACTATGTGGGCACCTACATAGCTGTATGGACTCAGCAATACCTGACAGGAAAACGTCATCTCCCTCAAGGTAGGGTAAACATCTGTGGTGATCAGCAGCAATACATAAATACCATAATAGGTGGAAATAATTGCTGGACATGGTCAAGAAGGAACAGGTGCCTTATTGGAAGCAATGTCACCTTGGCCTGCACAAGCAAATATGGCCACAGATGAATTGCCCTAAGGCTATCTTTGAGGGAAAATTGGACACATCCACCAAGGCTAATCACCAGGCCTTCCACACATGTGTCTGCAATCCCAGAGGCAACACAGAAATACGCTCTGTAGTGGGGGTCAGTAACACCACATACTCATACAACATAGATATAGGCAACCAGCTACAGGCAGGTGAAGTATAAACATCAGCCCCATGCCCCCCATTGATATGCATGTGCATGCACAACACCTGCCCTCCCTCCCCTCATCATCAGGAAGCAAGTCCATAATGGCCTCTCAAAGGCAACACACAAAAGTTTCCATAGGCCTGATACTATCCCTGGCTGCATCATGAACACAGGCATGGGCTCTCAGATCCATTCCGCACTGTAGTGAACCATACCCTGAGCACCAGTGTCATCCCATCTGCACAGCAGACAGCCACTGTCATCCATATACACAAAGGTGGGGTAATCCACTGACCCAGCCAATCATATGCACATCAGCCTAACTAGCCTGCTCTGCAAGGGCATGGAAGGCAATATCAAGGACATTATGAACAGGGACGTCAGCAACATCAAAATGCCTGAGCCCACACAGCATGTTATTATCAAATGTCGATCTCTCTGAAGTGGTCAACAAGCACAAGGATGAGGGGAAGATGGTGAACAATGCCTACCTTCACCTAGCCCAATTCTCTCCCAATAATCCCCAGGTGACAAGGATACATACACCTTCACAGCTAGGCACCAACCTGTGTAGCTAACTGGCCCAATGATAGTACCCACTTGGTCAAAGTAGTGGAACCCACTTCTAGTAGCAGAGTCTTCCAAAGTGGTGTATACCAAGGATCAGTCTGGGGGCCTCTACTGTTTCAGATATATGTATCTGAGGTACAGGACAAAACCAGTGGTCTGTGGTTGACCAGGTGTACAGATGACTGCAAGCTGGCCACTGTCTTACATTCCCCTACTGATATGAGCATCCCCCAAGAGGTTCTGACCCAATTAATGACTGATGCAAGAAATATTTCCGGAAACTGAATGCCAGATGAGGCATCATTCTCCCTGCTATGGCAGACGTCATCCACACTAATTATGACAGTAATAATGTACTGAACATGTAATCAGGTGTGAGGCAACTTGCGCACAAAGGTAGGTAGCAAGCTGACAGTTTTCCACCATGTGGGCACCATTGTATGGAAGACTGTCTACACAGCCCACCTCACAAATATGGGTATGTCATCCAGGAACCAGGAGGCCACAACATCCCTATACTCCATCCTTATCAGACACATTACCAAGTACAGTGGCTCCTTTTGCATGTACCTTGCCAAGCAAATGTAGCAGTTGTAGAGACCACAGAGCTTCCTGACCAGGCAATTCCAGGGTCAGCAACATCTATCCTATACAGGTAGGCTGAAAGCCCTGTCCCTGTATTCAGTCTCATTTAGACTGATCATAGGTGACCTGTGTCTGGCATACAAGGCCATGTCCAAACCAGCCTTGTTGGTGTTTCTGCATATCTGTAAGACAAATTGCAGTCACATATCATGTATGCAAGGCCCTCACTTGGTCTGTGACATGTATAGTACTTGTTGGCAGGATAGTGTAGTGTCCCATACAATACAGTGTATGTAAAATACACTCCCTCCCCATGTCTAGCAGTGTACTTGTATAGCCCTCTTTAAGAAGAAGCTGGACAACTGCATGGGAAATGGATAAGACATCCCTGGGATCCTGTGTGTTTCCCAGATGGACAGGTAAAACAGGTGCTGGTTTGGAAAGGACATGGGTGAAAGTCTGGGCCAGGCTTATGAGGGCATCAGGGCCAATAGCCAGGTATCATCTTATGAGGCCATGCACCTAGTACTTTACATGTTTTCTGTATGTAATGCAGACTGTCCTGTAATGTTGTCTGAAATGAATCCCTGTGAGTCTGAACTGAGTATGTACTGCAGTGTTAGTGTATAGTCTTGTCCCTCATCAGTTATCATCACATATTGTTGCACCTTGTCATGGTGTGTGGTCTGTATAGCTGTAAGTCAGCTCTTACAGTACATATATATGCACTTGGTGACACTGTGTAGCTCACTCCAATAGCCTTGGTCTTGGCCACAATTACCAGTCTGCTGCTAGGCCCATCACACAGTAGGATTTGTCACTCCTTGTTGTGGGCCTGACAGCAGCAGTGAAAAAGATGGATTGCGGTAGGCAGGACTACTCTATGGTCTGTCCTGAAGGGCCCATAGATGTCACAGCTGTCTGGAGTGTGTGTGTGTGTCTGTGTGTGTGTGTGTGTGTGTGTGTGTGTGTGTGTGTGTGTGTGTGTGTGTGTGTGTGTATCAGCAAACATAATACTGCAGGGTATTAATTTACATATGTTTTATTCCCCTTGCAGGTGAACACAGTGGTTGGTGCCCCCCCCTCACAACTTAATGTCAGTATCTTAACGGACTCCCATGATGATGGTGGTCATAATGAGCTAGTAAGGCACAGGCGGGGTTGTTGGTGCCTGGATCCGTGCCATTGTTTGGTATCCTACTTTCACCCACCATGTCCCCGCACACAGTCAGTATGCCCACACATACCTAGTCCCCGACAGCCACAGATAATGGACAGGTTAAGGGTGGTGGCATGGAACAGGCTAGTGTGTTGAGTATGGCAAGTGTGAGTGTAGACACCAGTCATAGGCAGAGAACAGGTGAGGTGACACACAGGTAGATGGACAAGAGTGCTCAACAGAAGACTGGTGCCCATCAAGCCCCTGTCACAAGTGCCATGGCAGGTGTCAACATATGCATGTTATGGTCTGTCATGGAGGCACAGGTGTGTACTGATAGCAACACCATACAGATGCTCTGGGTCATGAATGCAGCACTCTCTGCCATGCGTGATGACCTCCACAGCAGTTGTGATGCCATACATCATCTTGCCAATGTTGGGGATAGACAGTGGGATGAATCATTGTCACTGCTCGACTGTGCAATGTCTGTGCTAGAGCATGTGGTGGGACAGGCCATCAGCCAGGTCAACATAGGTCAGTGACATGGTTAGCTGTGAGCCCACATGGCCATGTACATTCACAGTCCCAAGTGGCAGTACCAACAGCACTACTAAAGGGAGGGTGCTGTCCACACCACATTGGAGCAGGCCATAGGCATGTTGTCTTGGCCAGTCCCATCAGGGACACTGGTCCAGCAGACAGCAGTCACCATCAAGGAGTAGTACTACATCTGTCCTTGGGCCTGGTGGTGCCAGTGATACTTCTGGCAGAACCAGTTACTGCATCCCTGCTGGGAGACTGTGAACCATATATCCTGCCATGTACGGTCCACACCTGTCTACCATAACCCTGTGCTGGGCATCCACATTGCTTGGTGGTGTGCAGGCAAACACTCAAACATCCCTATCCCAGGCCAGTCACCACCAGACATGCACAGCTCCTCTGCACAGCCCAGTTGAACATCATCCCTCCAGACACACACACACGCACACACACACATGATGTCCGCCATATGGCCCAGCATAGGCCTCTGGCAATCCAACACAAAACCCTGTGCATGTGATGATATGTGTGCCGCAACCCTGTTATCCATACCATCGATGCACGGACATGCTCATATGGGTCTGATGCACATGGTGACTATGGTACAGAGTAGCACTGTCATGCTGTGTAAGGTGTTGTCTGCTGGCAGTACATGTGGGTATACATCAAGGTGTATGTACCTTGTTAGCCATGATGCACTATTGCTATTAGTACTGCTGACTGACTGTAGTGTCACATACTATATTCTGGTTGTGCTCCAGGTGTCTTTGTGTCTGCAGGCTGTAGGCCTGCTGACAGTACCAATGATGAGTATGGTGGAGTGGAAACACAGTGACCTTTTCATAGCCAAGGTACAGCTGTACATGTATATGTTTACCAGGTGTACTTAAATGCAACTCTGTCTGAGGGGCAATTGTGGCAGACAGTGTGACCTTGTATACATACCCTTGATGCAGCCACTGAGCCTGCATTCATATCACATGAGTGTTCTGTAGGACCGCAGACTCACACATACAGAGGAGGTAACTTGGTACTGGTACTTGGTCTCTCACCAGCTTAGCCATTACATTCACTGTAACAGATTCAGCTATCAGAACCTGTTTCCCCTGCCATTTCTGTCACATCCACCCTACCATCATGCTGTTGATGAGGGTTTACCTGGTACTGTTGTATGACAGGTTTGGGATAGGCATTCCTGACACAGGTCAGCCTGTGTTAGTCTAGTCTGACAATCACCAGCATGTGTGTCTTCTATCTCATATTCATGTTTGGCCTCTCGTGCTGGTAGTGCACACAGAGTCATAATCCTGTACATGGAGCAGCTGATGAAGGGCTGAGCACAGCTCCTACCTGCACAGTCTTACAAACAATAGCACTAGATACATAACACAGATAGTACAGAGGTACTGTAGTGTGGCTGTCTTGCTACTACTACTATTGAAGGGGATGACAATTACAGGAGCTGTTAGGATTGGCAATGGTTGGTTTACAGGCCCTTAACATGTTAGAGTCATCTCACACACACACACCCACACTGCTGCACGGGGACATGCATTGAGACACACATGCACATGGAGGTGAGACTTGGAGTAGCTGACCTACCCATCTATTAATGTACAATACATTGTGATATGTCCATTGAGCCACAGTGGCTTGGTGTTAGAAGCTGTGTAACTGTGCTTGCATGGTGGATGACATCTGTATGGGCCAACACTAGGCTGTCAATGGGGGAGTTCACAGGGTGGAAGAGGCAGACAAAATGTTATAAGCATCAAATATACAAACTGAAGACAGTCAAAGGGGCTGTGCATTCAGAAACACATACACAGTTGCCAATAGATATATTAGTAACCCTACATACCCAGTTGTATGCACTATAGTGCTGCGTACACATGCCATGCTCCATATACGTTATATGCCTGGGACATAACATGCAACCTCTTTCAACAGGTACTCTTGCAAATGCATACATGGATGGTGGGATAACCCACCAGACATAGCGATTGGTCTCATCTACTGCTACTACATACCTGCACAAATGATAGTGTGACAGACTTTGTATCAGCATGATGTGTCACTCAGGTACAATATCTGATGCTGGCATGTATGTCAGTATGGTAACTGTAACATATTTGGCAATGATATCACAGGAATGTTCATTGTCAGGGGACACAGACCACATATAGGTTGCAAACATGTGGATATCCCATGTACATCTGTACAGATAACTGGTATGGGCTGTATAGTGTTACATGGTACATGTGAGGCAGATGCCATTAATAGGGTCTTCAAAGTAATGTCATGGGTAGGGGGTCAGCAGGCCTAAAATGGTATAACGTACACACACACAACAGCCACAGAGGATAAGCTTCATACACTACTATAGTTGTAGGTATTGAGATTAGAACTCCTACCTATCTATTTCTACTATAGTATTATGCAGTTATTGCACATGCCACAAAGCTTAGAGGGCTGGCAAGTGTATACAGGTACATCTTGGGTGAATGATATCAGCAGGCCTTGTAAAGTAGGGCAGTGGGACGTGTCCAGGGTAGTACATGCTTCAAAATAGTATAACCCACAACCTCAGAGGAAACACACACACACACACACACACACACACACACACACACACACACACACACACACACACACACACACACACACACACACACACACTATAACAGTTGCCAGTACTGAGATTAGAACCCCTACCTATCTAATTATGTACATTACAGTGTTAAGCAGTTATCACATGCACCACATAGCTTATAGGATTTCACAGTGTCACAAGGTCTGTCTAAGGTGATTAAGTCAAGAGCCCTTGTACAGTATGGCACTGGGAAATGTACTGGGTGAGAAGGGCATCAAAATACTTTACCTATAAACATACACACTTACAAACACCTTCACACATACACACATTTGACACAACTGGATGTAGAATCTCTGCCTATCTAGTTTTCTGTACTATACTGTTACTTAGTTATTACACATGCCATGGAGCTTATAGAGCTGAGTGCTGTCCAAACGCACTTCTGAGGGCAATGACATCAGCAGGACTGCTAAACTAGAGCACTGGGTGAGAAAGTCCTCAAAATATGTCAGCCTACAAGCATACACATTTGCCTGAACTGGGAATAGAAGTGCTGCCTATCTAGTTATTTGTACTATATTGTTACATACTTATTGCACATGTCACAGAACTTATAAGGCTGGGGTTCTGCAAAGGTACTTCTAAGGTGAATGACATCAGCAGGACTGAATGTTGACAAATACACTCTTTGTTTAACTCACTATCTTATATGTATTATACTTCTACATGAAGTATAAAGATTGTGTACTCTATATTTTGTTTAATTGAATCTTTTGGTTAACATGTCTTTCTCTTGTTAACGATTGTACTGCTCTGGAGCTTTTCTCCCTGGGCCTCCACTGAAAATGGACATATATCCAGTTGGACTCTCCCGGTTAACACATGTAAAATAAAATAAATAAATAAAATAAATTTGGACTATACTGTTACATAGTTATTGCATACACCATGGAGCTTATGGAGCTGGGGCTGTGCAAAGGTACTTCTAAGGGGAATGACATCAGCAGGACTGCTCGGGGAAGTGTTGTGGATGGGAATGACCTAAAACTGTTTCACCTACAAATAAACAAACAAACACACACTCACTCACTCTCACACACACACACAAACACTTGCCAGGACTGAGACTAGAACTCCTACCTCTCTAGTTATTTGTACTATAGTGTTACACAGTTTTCACATGTACTACATAGTCTACAGGTACATAGGTGTCCAATGGTACTTCTAAAGCGAATGACAGCAGCAGATCTTGTGATGTAGGGCAATGGGAAGTGTACTGAGTGGAAATAGCCTCCTAATACCTAGACCTATGCACACACACACACACACACACACACACACACACATGCAGGTAATGTGATATTATAACCCCCACCTCATTACTATTACACAATGGAGTTCACTTTCATGTTGACATGTGCGACTGGTTATGACCGGTATGCGACGGTCCGCAGCAGAACATCACTCAATGCCATTCAGGGTATCTGTGTGTGCGACTCAATTGGTGTGTTTCCCCTGTGTCTCTCTCTCTCTATGACTGCCTGTCTCTCACTTCCCCACATCTATGTGTGTGTATGCTTGACATATTGTTATCTGTTGCCTATATATATATATATATATATATATATATATATATATATATATATATATATATATATATATATATATATATTATATATATATGTCTGTGTATCACACACAACAGATGCAGATATATCACATATGGGCCACCTACAGCAAGCTGAGGGTAATCCTGTTTGATGGGTGTGTGTAGGGACAGTTAAGGTGTACATAGCTGTCTGTATGCAAAGACATATATACACAATACAGTCATATAGTCCGATGTGGGTTACAACATGGCCTGTGATTATAGAAGCATGCCTAGTGTGACCTTCTATAGTGAGAGTGGGACTCCATTCCAGAGATAGGTGTACTCCGGTCCGGGGCTTTGTGTGCTACAGCCATACCTCTCAGAAGTAAACAGGACTTTCCTAGGGGTATTGAGTCTGTTTAGCCACTGAATGGCGCACAGCAACAGTTATCCCACTCCACAAAGGGGGAGCCACCACTGAACCCGGGAACTATCGACCTATTAGTCTGATGAGCCTGGTCTGCAAGGCCATGGAGCGTATCATCATGGAACTCATAAACAAAGACATTGGTAACCTCCAACCTCTGGATCCCACCCAGTTTAGGTTTGTGAAAGGCAGATCATGCCTCCTGAACCTGATCGACTTCTTTGAGGCAGTCACCAAAGCTGTGGATGAGGGTAAGGTGGTTCACACAGCCTATATTGACCTTGCCAAGGCTTTCAACACCATCCCCCATTCTGGAATTATAGCTAAACTCACTAAACTAAGTATAAATCCCTACATCACAAGATAGGTTGCCAACTGGTTCTCTGACAGAACCCACACTGTAAAAGTTGCAGACTCCAAATCTGACCACAAGGCAGTGACAAGTGGAGTGCCACAGGGTTCCATCCTGGGACCTCTCCTGTTTGCTATCTACTTCTCTGAAGTACAGGCTAACACAGAAGGCCTCTGGCTGATGAAGTTCGCAAATGACTGCAAACTAGGAGCCATAGTCAAGTCCCCAAATGATGTGGATATCCTACCGAAGGGCCTCACTGAGATAGATGCCTGGCGTCAGAGCCATGGCCTCAAACTCAATGCCAAAAAGTGCAGTGTCATCCCCTTTGGTAAAAACTCTGTACCCATGAACTACCACATAGGCAGCAATCTACTTAACACCGAATGCGTGATAAGAGACTGTGGGACCCAAGTGGACAGTAGTCTCTCCTTTGATAGTCACATCGCCACAGTAGTCAGGAAGTCCTTCTATGTGGCACACCTCATCATAAAAAGGTTCTCATCCAGGAAAAAAGAGGTCATTGTTCCCCTCTACTCACCACTCATTAGACCCATTATAGAGTACAATGCCCCTTTTGGAATGTACCTCACAAGACATCTGCAGCAGCTGGAAAGACCACAGAAGTACCTCACAAAGAGGATTACTGGCCTCAAACAAATGCCCTACACTGACCGCCTCAAAAAACTCCAGCTTTACTCCGTAGCATATCGCCTACTCCAAGTTGATCTCTGTCTAACATATAAAGCTCTGTCAAACCCAGAGCTGTTGGACATGCTACACCTAAAGAAATCCCAATCCCTCCAAGCTACGTGCTCTAGGGACCTAAACCTTGTCATCACAATAAACAGGACATGCTGGAGGGATAGATTCCTGTCCCAGAGACTTCCTATACTCTGGAACAAGCAACCAATCTATGTCAAGCAAAGTTCTTCATTAGCACTCTTCAAGAAAAATCTTGATGAGTGGATGGGAAATAGGAAATACACCCTGGGGATCACTTCTGTGTCTCTGTTGGACAGTGGCACAGGAAAACAACTTTCTTGGGTGGTGTAAGCTATGGTACCTTGCTGGCTAGGCTTAGGTAGGCCCTTGGGACTATAGCCTAGTACCTACCTATGAACATATGAACCTATATCTGTAGTCTGACACTGCAATGTATTGTGTCATTACCTAGTGACAGACATCCTCAAAGCATCACAGTGCTTTACCAGAGGAATACAAGGTGTATGATGCACAGACCAATTTTATGAGCCCGGCTATATACATTCTTGCCCAACAAGGCCATTTGGGAGGTGTGGCTACAGCCAATTGACTGATGGCTCTGTGTAAACAGTCCAGCAACTTGGTGATATACTGTCTGGAGATTTCCTGCTTGTGTGGCATCTTTCTTACCTGGGAAGTCATATCCTGGTGTGGTCATACCTCTCAACTGTATATTTTTGGGCAGATTGTCCAGGTGTTTGCCTAGATGTTTCATCCAGTCTACATAAACTTGTGTTTTTATGGCAACTTAGTTGCATATAATTGAAGACTGACATTACAAAATAATACAGACATTACTGTGTCAGACTACATAACTTTCAGACAATTCCCACTAAAGAAAAACCCCTCATCCTACCAACTTTCTCAGTATGTAAGGGCAATATTTACAAAACATGCGTATCATTGTGCCATTGTCCCACTTTTATTTAAGACCTTGTCCAGATGTCTTGCTGTTAGTGGTTGGGAGGTATGGGTGTGGGTACAGAGTGGCATTCCACTGTGCAGACATGTCCATTATATGTGCAATATTTTCCACATAGCACTGTGACTTCCAGGTATGTCAGTGGCAGAGCAGTACAGAGTAATGTGGTGAACCACTAACAAGCAGTTCTGTATAGGTTGGTGTTTTTCTATGACGTTAGTAAGGTATTGGCCCTGAAGCCCTTATAACCCACCCAAATGAGAGTGTAGCACTTGTTAAGATATGTCAGCACACAGAACCCCTGTACAGCAGAGACACGGGTAGAGTCACAGGACTGTATTTTGTTTTTCCTGTGCACTTATACAGGGAGCACATCACTAGGGGTACTGAGGCACTTGGCTTGCTGTTGACAGGGACTGCATTCCACAGATGGGGGAGAGTGTGGTACATGTATCTGTCACAATAACAAGCCATACTGATATTACATCCCAGATTGACACTGCACCTACAGGTTTATGGAGTGGGCCTTGAGTTCCAGATGTGCTACAGTCCCATCAATACAGGTTCTGGATTGCTTTGTATGCCAGACAAGGGTCACCTCAGCATAGTCTGTATGGCACGTGTTAGAGGGACAGTGTTGTTAGCCTATCTGTGTAGGGTAGTTGTTTGAGGATTAGAGTAAGGCCTCAGTGCTTGCAAGACCCTTGTGTATGGAGTCTACATGGTCTGTGGTGTGTAGGTTTGTGAGGTTCTCATTTGATTTTGCCTCTGTGGTGTCCATTGTTTAGGTTTTGTTTGGTTGTAGTCCTCCATTTACTTGGGTGTGTGTTGTGTATTTGCAGATTATGTTTACTGACCCCTTACACTGCATGGCACCTATGTTGCTACACAATCTGTTCTGGTGTGCACATTCTCTATTTGTCTGGCCAGTGTTTCCCCTTCAAATTACATGTGTCTTTTTGTCCTTCTGTACTCCAGTCACAGGCTTTGTCCACAGTGGCTGCTGTTATGTATTTGTAATTCTGATGTGTGAGGAGTACATGTCAATACATCGCACACAGGGTTATGGACTTCACATCTCTGAGTGTACCTATTTAGCAGGTTGTCCATCATTGCACCGCTCCATTTTCTGTGGTCCTTAGACAGTTTGTGTTGCTATATGTTATTATGAGGCTACATGTGGGCCTAGCTGTCACACCATCACAGATTGACATCTGCACAGGCCAAAATATGACAGTCAGACAAAGGCCCACACATGGAGATGGGGTGTTAATCATGTTCTGCCAAACATAGACAGTTGGGAGACCGGTTTGGTAATTGCTTGTTTGCTCTTATGGGTTTGATGTATGCTTCCCCACTGTCTGCCATTGCTGTTTTGACATGACCCTTTCATGTTTGGCAAATAGTCGACGGGCAAATGCAATGTTAGGACAAGCAGAATAGATATACAGGACATACCTGTGCTCCTTCTGTGACAATCTGTGTCATTCCAGGGGTATGGTTGTTGGCCACTGACATGTTGTCAGTGCTAATACAGAAAGATGGCAACATTTTATACATTGGCAATACTCTGACCTTCAGGTACCTCAACGTCTGAGAGCCAGACATCTGGACAAAGCCATAAGTGACTAGAGAATGGAGGCCTAAATGTAGGGAGTCGGGACCATTTTCAAGTATTGGCCTTACAAACCTAGAAAGATGATTTAATCACAGGTTTTGCATTAGTATGCATGTTTCTATGGGTATGCAGTGTGACACTACAATCTGTCATTATTTTCTGACCTTAGTCTTGTGTGATTTGCCAGTGGATTGCCAGGCAACCACTATTTCATGTTATACAGACCACAATTATAATGCAAACCTCTGGACATTGTGCAACAGGTCTGCACGGTTAAGATGTATGGTAGACACTGTGTAAGTTACTCCAAGCTGTGGACTGTCCATATGTGTGGCCCCCTGTCCATGACCTGTACAGCTTTCCTGCTTTAACAGATATTGACATCTAGACAGTCTGTACATCTCCTACCATAGTTGTGGCTGACATAGATAATAGTTGGCACTGCAGTTCTCTGAACATTCCCCATTCAAAGACGGCACTGTACCTAGGCAACTACAACACAACAGACAGGAGTAGGTGCTGGCCAAATCCTGACAGTATTAACCACACATATACATAGCTCATTGACCCCTGCATATTGTGGACATGCAACCAGTTATCATATGTATTGGGACAGCCCTGTCAATGTGTGCTCTGCTACTATTTCCCTGCACACATACCTGTTACTGCATTTGTATGGGAATATGGGGGGGGCACACTTGAGAACTGTACACATTTGCACAACCTGTGCTGATATTTGCTTTACATTTTAGTTTCTTTTAGCATACCATTGTGCCCTGCCTTGGTATTGGAGGCATATCACTAAAGACAACAGGTCAGATTGTAATGGTATACATTTGAGTTTCAGACTTCTTACCCTTCAGAGCATTACTGCAATTGCAAGACCTGTTGTGCTATTACTGTGTAAGTCTGTAGGGGAGTATTTCATCAGTGTCACCATTTGTGGGCCTTTGCCAGACATTTTTATGTATGGTTTTCTACAGCTGACTTGCTGGGTGAGGCTGAGGGGTGAGTATGGGACCCCCACACTGACATCCATGCCTGTGACCTATGACCCCTCAGTTAATTGCCCCCCCCTGCATATACTGCAGTGGGATTTGTCACCTTGGGTACTATTGCATAGTGTGAGGAGGCCAGTATTAGGCAAACATTTCCTGGTGTCCCACATAGCTGTCATTTCTCTGCTGTTATCCCAGTAGGCCACCTCATTCACTTCCATGCATGCAGCCATATCATAGATATGCTACCAGAACATAATAATACATTAATTTATTATTATTAACAAGAATGACTTACCTTGTGCTTGCGGCAGTTGTGTGGATCGTGCTTGAGAGCTGCCTGTGTCAGATGCATGCCGTACACTACCTATACATGGTAAGTTACAGGTAGTGTGATGTGTGTGTCATCCATTTTACTGTGTGTGCAAGACAGAGAGAGGTGTCAGTCCCTGGGTGCCTACAGTGTCAGTGTGTGCACTATGCATTGCCTCTTTTCCAAGGCCAGGCCATACTAGGCACACCTCCGTTTGCCTATGGGAGCTGGCTCAGGGGATTCCTTCTCCAAGTCCCTCTGTGCTTGTGGGGACCTTGGCAATGGTGAGGAGCCATGTGGCCCTTCCCTGTGCTGCTCCTGCTGCAGCTGTTTCCACCGGATCATATTGTGTAGCATGGCACATACTATGAACATGTGTGCACATGGGGCTGGAGAATACTGCAAGGCTTCGCCAGATATGTCAAGGTAGCAGAACCGTGACTTGAGCATCCAGAACACACATTCTGCAATGATCCTGGTTTCTGCGTGTCCCTCATTATGATGTTCTTGAGTGGTTGCGTGTGCATTTCTGATGGGTGTCATCATTCTCGGCTCCAGTGCATTGCCAGCATCCCCCACCAGATGGCCATATGGGATATCCCCCTGGCACATCCCTGATACAGCTGTGAGGAATGCCAGATGTGGGAGTTGTGATAGCTTCCAGGGCTGCCAGCACAAACATTTATGATAATGCCCTGGGCATTGCACATGACCTGGCAGCTGATAGATGGGAAGCCCTTGCACTTTATGTAGATACTACTCTGCTCACCGGGTGGTGCTTTGATGTGGATGTGCGTGCAGTCTATGGCACCCAGCAGCTGCAGGTAGTCTGCTACACTGTGGAAAAGGTGCATATTGCTGGTCAACTCCTCACGGGTGCTGGGACAGCCCTTGCAATGTGAACTCTGCTACTATTTCCCTGCATGTGATAGCATGGCATCCAGGAACTGGTGGAGTACCTGGATGCAGATGTTTGTGAGACCCCAATGATGTCCCCAGTAGGTCTTTAGAAAATACCAATAGCTAGTATTTGTAAGGCTGCACATAACTTGGTATCCACTGGGATGGGTTGCCCCCTGTTGGTTCTGGGTCTAAGGTGAGGCTGGCATAGCTTGATGAGTTGTTCAATGAGTTGCTGAATTATGTCCCTGTCCATCCTGTATCGTTCTACTATCTCTTGTAGCACCTGGTAGGTTACCCTGAGTCTGAACACTTTTCTCCTCCTCCTCAGTCTGGGGCAGTTGCCAACATTATGCTCCTCCCTGCCCTCAGCCTCTAGCACATACTGATGTATCAAAGCGACAGCAGCCCCTATCATTTTGTTGGTTAAAATTCCCCTGTGTGTGTACACCAATGGTGCAGAGTTTGTGGGGAAAAACAGACTGAAAGGTGCTTGCACAGTTTATAATGTTGTGCTGCAGATGCTGCTTGTATGATTGGCTGGCTATGATACAATCCACCTGCTTGCTATTTTATTTGTACTTGATTGCTTTTATTCCCTTTTTTTCACTTCCTATTCCCACCCCTTTTAAGCCCCGAGGCATGCCGCACAAACCCGGTGCTCAAAGGAAACAGTCCTGCTATTTCCAGGGCTTTTTTTTTTTTTTTGACACACCATGCAAACTCGTTTAGCTAAAGTAAAAACTTTGCAGTAGAAATGGCCCTCCCCTGGACACGAACCCGCTCTTCATTTATAGGAAAAGTCAGTACAGCCCCAGACACACCCCATTGTTTAGCTGTACTTAGCTAAGCTCAGGTGGGAGCCATGGAGCTCCAATGTGTTTACACCAAGCATGACACACACACTTTTCATGTCAGCTGCTTCTCCTGCTTACACTGCAGAATTATAGCTCCTACACAGTTAGGTGCATTTGGACATGGTCTCCCACTTTGTGATTAATTAAAATTTGCTCATTTGCATACCCCACTGCCTTAGTCCCTTGTTACACCACTGCACCACAGCCTTTCTCCTTAGCAACCAGTGTTCCCTATTATAGTTTTGATTCTGCATGCCTTACACTATAATGGCAAAATGCAGATTTCACTTCAAATTGTCTTTTCACATTTTTATTTTTATTTTTAGCACAATCCCATTTGTGTGCCTCTGCCCCATATTTAAATGGCTGACATCAGCCAAAAAAATAAACTTTGATATTTATTATTTTGCAACTCTTTTCCATGCCAATGGCCATATTTTTGGCCATTGGCATGCCTAATGATTATAATATAAAACAAGCCAAAAAGCCACAAAAAAAATGTACTTTTAAACTACTGGTAGTATTCTGAAGTCAATTATAACACATACTGTACTTTGAGCTGTCATGCCTCCATTTTAATTTTTGCAGAAATGTATTTGGCTAGTAGCTGAATACATGTATTCATCTAGTAGCTGAATACATTTCTGCAGTGGACACCATTCTGAATTGCTAATTTACAACATCTGCATGTTTTTCACCAGCAAATGAAGTAATTAGCATTATTCAGTGGTGCCCATGCCAGAATAGTGCTGGGAGGCTCGTGCATGCTCTCAGCCTACTTTCCTGAATAACATAGGCTCCGAACTCCATGTTCAGGCCTTGCCTCTATTCAGACATGAGATTTTATATTGCTGAATCTCGGGGATGGTCATTTCTTTCTGAGATTAATACTGTTTGACTAAAAACACTGCACTGTTGCCCTTTTTACAGAATACTTTAGCATCTAGAGGCTATATTATTTTTACTGCACATATGAAGAAGCAATGTAGAGCATTATGTCAATCTTTTGACAAGCACTTTTGTCTAATAGCTAGTAGTGAGGAGAAGTAATGAAATTTGGGCAGCAAGAATATAACACTTTATTTCATGAAAGTATACATATTTATGTTTCAGTACAATGCCGCATATGGAGGCTGTATTAATTCTGTTGTACAAATGCATGTATATGAAAGAAACATCCAGTGACATTGTTCTGATTGTTTGACAAGTGCTATTATGTGATACCTAATCCTAAAGATTGATTATTAACAGTAAGAAAGATGAACCTTGTTTGCTTTATTTTGCAGGACTGCACATTTTTGAATAGGAAGAGATACAAATGAGAAATCCTTTTGCTTTATTTACAAATTACATTTATCTGGTCCAGTATGTAGTATAAAAGTATATAGCAGTGTGGTTACCCTGTACATAAGAAAGCAGTATACAACATTGTGACCTTGCTTCTTTGTCAAACATTATTGCTAGTAGTATGGACAAATAGCAAACTGTAGGCAAAAATATCCCTTTTTATAAATATGCAAATTCATGGCCAGCATGTACAGCCTCCAGAGATGCTATTAATTCTACTATGCAGATGTGTTTGTAAAGATACATGGTTATGGGAAAGTGACATACAACTACATGGTCTTGACTTTTTTGACAATAACTATTCTGTGATACCAAAGAGTAAAAAGTAATAGAGAAATATAAATAAGAGTGAAGTTTTACTTTATTTCTAATTTTTATTTTATTTTTATTTTTTTTATTTTAGAGTAATAAGAGTGAAGTTTTACTTTATTTCAAATGATTACAAATATCATCAAGCACACACTGTTCAATGAAAAAACAAAATACTGCTATATGGTGCACATTGTTTGACCAGTGCTATATTATGATAGCTGATAGTAAGAAGTAATACCTAAATATAAGTAAATGAAATGTTTTACCTTATTTTACATGACTGTGTCTGTGAAGGAATGCATTGTTTATTGGAAAAAACAAATATTGAAAGTCAATGAGCATTATTTGACTATTATATATTGATATCATATAGTAAGAAATAACACCAAGATGCATGGTAAAAATAATATTTCACTTTAAACACAGCAAGCCAGGAAGCAATAAATGTAATCACACCACAATTTCACAGAAAATATGTTTATCACCACAAACAATTCATTAAGCACTTTCGTTCAAGTGTATACTGAACTTCATCACAACAATTAAGTCAATCTCAACTTAGTGGTTACACAATTTATAAAAATCACATGTCTAGCAAAGACTAAGCATGTAAAGACAAAGAGATCCCCCAACACCCAAATGTCATAATACTTCAATTTTAAAATGGGAGCTAATGAACAACACTCATTTAATTTGGACTCAGAAACAATGTGACAATCAGAGAGAATCAGGAATTACCAGCAGAATGGCCAGGAACAATGTTGCAAATTTATTTAACATTTGTTAACTGGAAAAGTCCGACTTGGAACAAAGCCAGTTTTCAGTGGAGGCCCAGGGAGAAATGCTTCAGATTCATGTCTTTGTAACATGGGAGGAAACCGGAACACCTGGAGGAAACCCACATGAATGCAGGGAGGACATGCAGACTCCACACAGAAGGCACCCCAGCCGAGAATCAAACCAGAGAACCTCTTGCTGTGAGGCGACAATGCTACCACTGCACCACTGCACCGTCCAACAAAAAATACACAGCCCTTGCAGGTCTTGAACCCAGGAACCTGTACTAGGTTATAAAATAAACTATGTAAACCAGAGAGCTTGACCGAAGAAACAGCAGTACCGTTGCTAACAGAAACCAGTTGGAATTCAAGTTTATAGCAAGATATTGACACTTCAACTGTGGTTAGCAACTCTAAAAATGGCTTCCACATTTACAATTATTCTGACATGGAACTTTGTGCCATGCATGCAGATTTGTTAGCTAAAGGTTTGTCATTTGTTCCATTAAAACATAAGGACTTGGTAAAAACTATTATTGATGTGAAAATGTATACAAGAAAATTGAATTTATGTCTTTGGAATGCTCATTGCCTCCTGGCTTGCTGTGGTTACTGGTCTGGAACTTTTCTGGATAATATTTCACTTTGTTTTTCATGAAAGTAAGCATTATTTTTGCACTCCTTCCATGTCCATGCAGATATAGAAGATCACTTCTGCCTACTTTGGATTTCATTTTTAGGTGCAAAGAATATTTCACTTTATTTCACATAATTACAAATATCATCTAGTGCACTTGTGGAACATGGGTGCTATAATACTTTGGAAAAGCATATCACTTAGAGATTAGCTATCAGTTACTGGAGAGGATATGAGGCTAGAAGTAGTTATTGAACTTCTTTCTGTAGTCCATTTCTTGATTTGCATAGTCTCTATTTGTCCATTGTGTCACTCTGAGTAAGTCTGTTTATGAAACAGTGTTCCCTACTCCCTGGCTGTGTCTGTTAACTAATAAAAGTAAATAAATAAATAAATAAATAGCATTAATTAATTTTGCTATGCAAATGAGGCTACATCTTTTTGATCATAGCTAAACAACATGTATCATTATATGGTTGATTAATGCCAAGCAATACTGTTAAAAGAGGGTTCCTGTCAAACGATCAAATAGATAGATTGTCAAAACCCATATGGTTGAACCCATAGGATCGACAATTTAGTCTATCAAACTGTTCTGACTGAGATCGTGTTACAGCAGGAGTCAGGAAATTTGCCCTTTTCCCCACTGTAGTGTGATCACAGAGTTAGTATATATAATTAGCAGGGGGTGTGGACAAAAGCATTTTTTGTGATGTATGCAGGTGTTGTTTGCGTTTTAATTTTTTCGACAGACTAAATTGTCAGTCATATGGGTTCAACTACATGGGTTTCGGCAATCTGTCCGTTCGATCATTTGCCATGGATCTGTCAGAATATTAGCCAAATATAGTTAATGAGATAGTTCACTTTTCTTTTTATAGCTATAAATACCCTTCAGGGGTGTGAAAGAAGACAGAACCTGAGATCTTTGTATATGCTGTACTACCCTCAATAACCTGATGGCCATCAAGCATATGGTCTATTGATTCATACTGATGGCACCAATCAGATTAAAATATAAAATATGTGAATAAATGAATCAACTAAACAATTCATTAAGTCACAATTGGCCTTGCAAAACATAATCACTGCTGCCCTTGGTTATGGTCCTATATTATCTACAACAAAGAAAAGGCTTCACACTGAATAACCACAGATCAGGGTTTTCGGCCTTGATTCCCAGGGTCCTTTCCCACTTTCACTCTGAATTCTATGCTTCCAGTGCTCACTTTGCCAGTCTAAGTTTACTTCATGCATCCTACCTGTCCAGATTTTTTTCAGAATGTCCATATTTTTCCCTTATATTTTTGGTCTTCTACTCATCAGATTTGTAGTTTCCTGGCAAATCATTGAGAATTGAAGTCACTAAATAATGACAGACATTTGAGTTTCAGAAAATGTATAATTAAGCAAAACCTGTTATTCTAGCAACGTTTTTAAATTTATAAAAACCTTTTCCCCCATTAATTTTTGTTTTATCCAAATTTCTTGAGATTAAAATTTGAGAGCTATGGTGTACTTTGAATACACAGACACATAAACTCACATATACAGTGTCTTTATGGAAGGGGCTAGTACTTCCAATTTTCCAATAGTACAACTTTTCTTTCCAGACACAAGATGGTGAATTACCAACACTTCAGAATACCTGACTAGAGAAATGCAATTACTGTTTCACTCTAGAACAAAATGCACATGACTATAAATGCAAATGGCAATGTATATAGCTGAGCATTCAGGCCACTCAGAAGTGGATATCAGCTGCTAACCAGCATTCAGAGTAAGTATCTTCTTATCTATTAATGTATAAGTAAATAAAATCAATCACAAACATTTGAAGAGCAATAAATTAATTATTTTACTTAAAAATATGAAATGTAAAGTTAGACAATACAGTTAAATGTTAAGTATGCAGAGAAGTACATAATCACACTGTGAAAAAAATAACCAGTTTGAGCAGAGAGGATGCTTTAAAGTTGAGTCTCACCAGATAAATATGTCCTAGCTGTATCTAACTGGAAGAGTTTCTAGGCCCTTTCTACACTGTCTTTATTTTCAATGCATGACTTACAGAGACATATATGAGAAATAAACTCTGTGGTCCAGAGAAGTAAGTTGGTCCATATTCAGCAAAGTCCAGAGCAATACTTACTTGGAAAAAGTAAAATGATGGCCATCAGTTCAATGATCAAATGAGAGAAGGTAATTTCATCTGACCCTGAAGGGATGCATTTTAATGGGTCAAGAATTGGAAGCCATGCCATTAACATTATTCTTTCAAACCCTTTCCCTTAAGTAAATCAAAGCCCATGGTACTTTGTGGAAACTTTCCATGATGTAATGTTTTGGAGAAAACAACAATTTCCTATTTTAGAAAATGACCATATGCATCTCCTCCTGTCTAATAATTTCCACACAGGAAAAAAATATGAAAAGTACATATAAAGAACAAGCAATTAAATACTCAGTGTAGCTGCACTTCCCCTAAACAAAAAAAATACAAAGCCTTTCAAGTTAATCTGTGTAGCTAAGGGCAGCAACAGGTGCTATACTTCCCAGAAACAGATAACTGCAAACATATTTGTAAACCATACATGCATACACATTTTGTATTAAAAAAATGCAAGCTATCATAAAAAATGTCTAAGAGGAGAGTTTACTCATTTAGTACACTACCCCATTTCCTTTCTTGAAATATGATCTGCATTGGCATTATGTGTGCTTTTCCTATGCTAGTTTGTCATATTATAGAACTGCAATATTAAGCTCCATCTGAGTAGATGGGTATTCCGCTTACTAGCTCTGTGTGACAACTTTATATACATCATAATAGTGTATAATCCAAGAAGAACAAAGGCTCAAGTCCAGCGAAGCAATAATACCACCTCTTTATTAAACGACACACCAAATAAATTAATAGACACTCCAAACGACACAGTTAGATGTAAAACCAGCCAATGCAAAATGGAAAAAATTTAAGCGCTTTAATCCACTGAAACATGGACTTCATCAGAATCAAACAAACTAATTAAATGATTCATTATTAACCCTTTTTGGCGCCAAACTTTTTATCATATTTAAAGACATATACATCTTGCTTTTAAAACATATCAATTTGTCCTAAAAAACTTTGCGTAATTTCAAAGAATATATTCATATGCACGAATATACACATAAAAATATATATGTCTACTACATATTTATTGCTTACGTTGATGAATTAAATAACTTTAGGTAACTTTAAATAACTTTAAATAACCTATCTAGCTGTTCATGAATGCTCCTAAAGTCAGTCCAATGTAACATATTATCCTAAGTTTATCCTATAATTATCCCTGATGTGTATTATAAATATAAATAAATAAAAACATTGTATAATTTTTTTATATAAATTAAATGAAATTAATGAAATGAATTCAATAAAATCAACTCTATATATAATAGTATTCTATTCTATCATTTCTACCTTCCATGTTAATACATGTGTTATGGCACACACACACACACATATACATATATATATATATATATATATATATATATATATATATATATATATATATATTAAATGTTAACATAAATATAAATGATGGTACATAAAAGGCCTGTAACACTATTGCATTGTTGCCATTCTTTCATATTAAAAATGGAAGAAAAGAAAATGAAGATTAAAAATAGAAATTGAAAATAATAAAAATTAAAAAATTAAAAAATCTAATGACCCGTGATATACCAAAAAAAACTGTATAGTAAGACTAATACTTAGGTATAAATATAAATATATATGAATAAGTAATAAATACATAAAATATGTACAATCTTTACTTATATTCCAATATGAGTGGTATGATGAATGTGATTAATAAAATTAATGTAGAAATGGTTTTAACGATATGTAATTGTTTAACCCTGGCTTAGTGGAAGCGTCAGTAAGTATTTGCCATTTTGCCTCTCTCTCGGCTATATATGCCTAAAATTACCTCCTCTTATATTAAAATTTACTCGTTCTAAAATTGCAAACTTAAAATGATGTGTGTTATCTGTCTCCTGTACATGTCGGCATAATGCATTACTAGCATCCTTCTTTTTAATTGCATATAAATGTTCATATATACGCCTTCTACATTTCCGTTCAGTTTTGCCTATGTAATAACAACTACATTTAAAACATTTAGCCAAATACACAATATTCATAGTGCTGCAATTACCTCTAACAAACGTTATTTTAGTCCTATTTATATTGTTCAGGACAATATTTTCGTCTTCATTAATGACTTTACAATACTGGCATCTTCCACATCTCCTAGTTCCTCTGTTACTACTAATATCCCTGTTATAGCCAGTGTTCCTTTCCAACAGAGACTTCAAGTTCATTCCCATTTTATAAACAAAAGTAGGTGCCTCTCCCAGTACCTTCCTTAAGTCAGTGTCAAAAAATATGTTCCAATATTTTTTTACCATTTCTTTAATATAATTTGCCTGTGGAGAATAATATAATATGCATGCCCTGTTATACACTTTATCTTCTTCCTGCACTGTTGTATTGCTACAACAGGATCGACCCAAAACAGGGAAATATTTGATACCCCACTGCTCTATAACATACGTTTTGACTTCTTGTATTAAGAATTTAGGGTACCCCCTATCTAAAAATAGTTTACTAATAAATTCCATTTTGTCTAGCATTTCATTTTGCTTTGAAGTCATTCGTGCTGCCCGTATGCATTGCCCCTTGAAAATGCTCTTTTTCATTCTCAAGGGGTGAAAACTAGTATATTCTAAATAATTGTTTGAGAACGTATTTTTTCTATAAATGCGGGAAGAGAAGCCATCATTTGTACTGGACACAAAAGTGTCTAAATATGAAATTCTTACTCTACTATAATTATATGTAAATTTAAGAAATGGACTAGTATTATTCAAATATAAAGATGTGGTATTATTGCTTCGCTGGACTTGAGCCTTTGTTCTTCTTGGATTATACACTATTATTTTGGTTCGTGGAGTTTATTTCCTGTATTTGGTTCATTGTTATGGATAGCCAGGGGGAACAGGTCACCGGGAAGTGTACACCTAGCAGTACTGATGAAATCAGTGAGCTGCGAACGGTGGTATCATTACTGAAAGGGGAAGTTACTCGGTTACTTGAGCTTATGTCTCAGTTTGAGCCCAAATGTACAGGAATTACCTACTCACATGGTACTGGCGAATTATCTAGCTCGAGTGAAGCTGACTTTGACATTCCAAATGGTCAGCATTCAGTGGGCTCAATTATACAACAACGTAATGGTATAGACATTCGGAACAAGACGCAGGACAACAGCAAACTAATGGAAAAAGACTTTACTTTTGATTTTTCATTATACAATATTGACGATGAATCCAAACGCACTGGTACTAAACCGAAGCGAGTGATGGCAGGTAAAACTTTTTCCACTGCCATTACTAGCAGTATAAAAGTTCCTTATAAGACTGTACAAGAAAGCTCTAGTCCTAGAGATAATACTTTAGTTGCAAATGATAACTGTAATAACAATTGTATCAATGGTCTCAGAGATAAATTGGATGACTTTTTATCAGTTGATATATGTTTTGAAAATGCCAAGAGCAGTGAAACAATGGGTAAAAAGGTTGTAGAACACAGCCAAGGAACTCTTATAGAAAACATTTATGCATTGGGTAAATACATAGGTATAATAAGAGGTATTAAAACAGACAATGCCTATTTGAACAAATATATAACATTGAATATAGTCCCTAAGGGACTACATTTTTTTAAGAAACCTATGGGCATTAAATTAAGCGATTGGAATTGTCAAGAATTTGAGAATTTGTTTAACCGTTTTGGTATTGACTATATGAAACTATTAGTGAAAATGAATGATGAAAAACTGTAAATATATTGAAATGGCAGAGACATTGAACAAGAATGTAACTGAAGATTTAGTATTTGATCAATGGGAGAATTTATATCATAAACAGTTTATGGAAGCGGATCGAAAAGCTAATAGTATAGTGCAAAGAAAAAGTAAGAAAATAGAAAGTGATATGCGAGAATATAAGGATGGGAAGGTATATAAGTGGAATATAGTGAATCAACAAGTAAGAAATGGAATTGAAGTGGAATATAATTATAGGAACAAAAGAAAAAATAATAGTGTTCACAAGGAATCTTATGAAAATTATGAAAATCAGGATTTTCAGGGGGGCAGTGACCTGGATACAAACAGTTATCAGCAGAGAAATTGGAAATGGAGAGGCAATGGGAGAAGCATAGGAAAGGGGCATTGGAACAATCAGAACTGGAGACAACGACGATGGTAGAGAAGGGTGCGGCCACATGTATAAATAAGAGGGTCAGCAATGGGCATCATTCAGATAAAGAAGGTGATGTGCAGGTTAAGTCTGTTTTGCACCAATTTAATGGCTTTAACATATTTAACTACACCGATTTAGTAATTGGAAAGGAATTATTTTCCCTATTTTCAAAGGGCTTGAAATATGTGCCAAATATGAATTTCAAGGTAGTTGACAGTGTAATTGACATTAAAAAATACACTAGAAAATTAAACTTGGCTATACATTTTAAGGAAGGCACTAGAGAGATTGGAAAAAGTGCTTTGAAGAAAAAAAGTACATTTATGCCACCCCCACATCCGCAAGTTTCATTGTTTGAGAAATTAGTCACAAGGGACTTATATACGTTAAATAACAAAACAAGAGGCGTCAAAAACTATAGTAATTTAAAAGAAGAGGAGGTCCTATTATTACAACATTTAATGAATGACAGGACAGTTAAGGTTATGCAGCCCGATAAGGGGGAGGCATAGTATTGTACGACAGTAATGAATATGTTAGTAAAATGTTCAATATTTTAGTTGATTCAGGGAATTATGATAATATTTCACTTAATCAGATCAATTTGGGATATAGACGGATTAATATGTACTTGGAAGACATGTTATTGGATGAAATAATTAATTTAGATTTGTACAATTATATGAATGTGGATTATCCAATACTAGCAACCATAGTTGGAGTGCCCAAAGTTCACAAAAATATACTTGACCCACCTTTTAGGCCCATTATCTCAGGCAGTCGGTCGAAGACTTTCCCTATGGGACAAGTGATAGATAAATGGTTGAAACATATCTATACAAGAGTCCCCCATTTAATAAAAGATTCCTGGATATTTTTGGGATTACTGACGTCTAACATCTAGAAAAAGGAGTTGATATATGTGACTATTGACATAATAGATTTATTTTCCTGTATTCCTAAGGAGCAGGGCATGAAAAGCTTCAGCAATAGTATTCGTGAGCATTCCACCTTAGATTGGGAGCAAACCAAGGTAATATTGGAATTGATGAGTATTATACTGGATCATAATTATATTTATTATGAAGGCGAATACTATAGAAAGACCAGAGGAGTAGCTATGGGGGCAGCATGTGCCCCCATATTTGTGAACTTAGTTCTTTTAGATTGGGAAAAGGAAAATGTATTTAAAAGTCAATATTACAAGTATATAAGATTATATACAAGATTCCTTGATGACATATTTATTTTATGGGATGGACATGAAAAGATATTAGAGGGATTTGTAAAATATTTGAATAATACTAGTCCATTTCTTAAATTTACATATAATTATAGCAGAGTAGGATATTTAGACACTTTTGTGTCCAGTACAAATGATGGCTTCTCTTCCCGCATTTATAGAAAAAATACGTTCTCAAACAATTATTTAGAATATACTAGTTTTCACCCCTTGAGAATGAAAAAGAGCATTTTCAAGGGGCAATGTATACGGGCAGCACGAATGACTTCAAAGCAAAATGAAATGCTAGATGAAATGGAATTTATTAGTAAACTATTTTTAGATAGGGGGTACCCTAAATTCTTAATACAAGAAGTCAAAACGTATGTTATAAAGCAGTGGGGTAACAAATATTTCCCTGTTTTGGGTCGATCCTGTTGTAGCAATACAACAGTACAGGAAGAAGATAAAGTGTATAACAGGGCATGCATATTATATTATACTCCACAGGCAAATTATATTAAAGAAATGGTAAAAAAATATTGGAACATATTTTTTATTGACACTGACTTAAGGAAGGTACTGGGAGAGGTATCTACTTTTGTTTATAAAATGGGAATGAACTTGAAGTCTCTGTTGGAAAGGAACACTGGCTATAACAGGGATATTAGTAGTAACAGAGGAACTAGGAAATGTGGAAGATGCCAGTATTGTAAAGTCATTAATGAAGATGAAAATATTGTCCTGAACAATATAAATAGGACTAAAATAACATTTGTTAGAGGTAATTGCAACACTATGAATATTGTGTATTTGGCTAAATGTTTTAAATGTAGTTGTTATTACATAGGCAAAACTGAACTGAAATTTAGAAGGTGTATATATGAACATTTATATGCATTTAAAAAGAAGGATGCTAGTAATGCATTATGCTGACATGTACAGGAGACAGATAGCACACATCATTTTAAGTCTGCAATTTTAGAACGAGTAAATTTTAATATAAGAGGAGGTAATTTTAGGGCATATATAGCTGAGAGAGAGGCAAAATGGAAAATACTTACTGACGCTTCCACTAAGCCAGGGTTAAATGATTACATATTGTTAAAACCATTTCTACATTAATTTTATTAATCACATTCATCATACCACTCATATTGGAATATACGTAAAGATTGTACATATTTTATTTATTTATTACTTATTCATATATATTTATATTTATACATAAGTATTAGTCTTACTATACAGTTTTTTTTGGTATATCACGGGTCATTAAATTTTTTAATTTTTTAATTTTTATTATTTTCAATCTCTATTTTTAATCTTCATTTTCTTTTCTTCCATTTTTATTATGAAAGAATGGCGACAATATAATAGTGTTACAGGCCTTTTATGTACCATCATTTATATTTATGTTAACATTTAATATATATATATATATATATATATATATATATATATATATATATATATATATATGTATATGTACCATAACACATGTATTAACATGGAAGGTAGAAATGATAGAATAGAATACTATTATATATAGAGTTGATTTTATTGAATTCATTACATTAATTTCATTTAATTTATATAAAAATTTTATACAATGTTTTTATTTATTTATATTTATAATACACATCAGTGATAATTATAGGATAAACTTAGGATAATATGTTACATTGGAATGACTTTAGGAGCATTCATGAACAGCTAGATAGGTTAGTTAAAGTTATTTAAAGTTACCTAAGGTTATTTAATTCATCAACGTAAGCAATAAATATGTAGTAGACATATATATTTTTATGTGTATATTCATGCATATGAATATATTCTTTGAAATTACGCAATGTTTTTTAGGACAAATTGATATGTTTTAAAAGCTAGATGTATATGTCTTTAAATATGATAAAAAGTTTGGCGCCAAAAAGGGTTTATAATGAATCATTTAATTTGTTTGTTTGATTCTGATGAAGTCCACGTTTCAGTGGATGAAAGCGTTTAATCTTTTGCATTTTGCATTGGCTGGTTTTACATCTAACTGTGTGGTTTGGAGTGTCTATTAATTTATTTGCTGTGTCGTTTAATAAAGAGGTGGTATTATTGCTTTGCTGGACTTGAGCCTTTGTTCTTCTTGGATTATGCACTATTATTTTGGTTCGTGAACTTTATATACATACATACAAATATTTCCGGTGCATGCAATAATGCCCTTCTAACCTGCCAATATACAGAAAAGGTTATTTCCCTAATAAATGTCCAAGTTGTTCTTAAAATATCTAAACTAATGCTTGTTTTGATGTAATTTTGTTACTCATTACATGCATCAACTACTCTCTCAGAGAACCAGTTAGTACACCTCCATTTTAATATACTCTTCTAAATAGGTTTTCTGATGAATGTTTACTACTTCTTCCTAATCTAAAGCATTCCCAGAGGTAGTTGTCTCTAAATGCCCTATATACCTGAATAAGGTCTCCTCTTAAACATCTGTATGAGACCCTGTATAAGTCCAGATATTTTAATCTTTCCCAGTAACTTAAACTTTCACATCAGTGATGCCCTTGGTATATTTCACTGTACTCAATTTACTCATGCTTGTTTAGATATAAGATTTCTGTATTCTTATTCTATACTCAAGTATGGGTCCAATGTAGCTAACAAACAATAATGTCATTATTTCTGATTAAATAAACTTTATAAATCTTTTTGTAGAGCCTATATTTCTATTGCTATCATTAACAATTTGGTTGATATGATTAGAACTCAAAGCCGAATCAATCCTTATATCAAGATCCTTAAACGAATCTACAGTTTCAATCAATGTGTGCTATATTAAATATTCACCTTTCAGTCTATGTTTACCCAATCTCATATAGTTTGGTTTTGATGTATTTATCAGTATATTATTCTCCTGTGCCCAAAATGGTCAATTTAGTCAAGTTTTTTTGCAGAAGTGCCCTACCTTTAACACATGTAATCAGTTTTCCCATTTTCAGATTATCTGCATACATACTGTTAACACCTCGGCTGAAAAAGATAAATCTGAAAGATACATCCTAAACAAATATGGGCCTAAGACAAATCCCTGTGGGGCACCATTACTGTAACCAAGAATTTCACCTGTCCAATTGGTGTACTTTACTTTCCATATCCTATTTGTAAGCCACGTAGCTTTCCATCTTATCAAGAGTACATCAATATCTAGTCATTCAAATTTATTCATCAATGCTTTGTGTATGACCCTATCAAATGGTGAAGTTAGGTCTCTATAAATTGCACCACAACACAATTTTTCATTTACAGTATTCTTACATTGTTATAGAGCATCATGTTGAAGGTGGTTTTAATCTATTTTCAACATTTGCATGCTGATATATAGTTTCAAGTCCCAACCTTTCTAATTCTGAGAATAATTTATCCAAAATAAATTTCACCCATTGTTTTTCCACAACAGAAAATTAAACTTATGTGCCTGTATGACTCTGGGTTTGACATACTCCTCTTTCCCTTAAAGATAGGTTTAACAAGTATGTCTCCAAATATGAGGATCCTCTTCATGTTTAAGTGACCTTGTGAATATCAGATATAATGATAGTGTAATTTCATGCCAAAGTGCTCTCAGGTCATTGATACTAAAGCCATCTCCTCCCTATGCTTTGTTTGGGTTGGGTTTGCATAGTTCTTTTTCAGTATAGTCAGATTTGATTTCAGTATCTCAGGTAACCTAGATATTACGAAGACAATTTAACACCCATTAGACTTTGTAAATATATATCTGTTATCTGTTTTGTCTGAGAATAAAAAAAGATTGTGGTCTGTGACCTTGGTGAATTTTCTACCATAAGGCAGGGTTGAAGATTTTGTAGACCCCAAACTGTGTACAGATAGTTCTTATCTTCAGCTGCATAGGGTTCATCCCTGGACTGAAGTCTATGGATGAGATATACAATGAGTGCTCTTCTCCCTTTAATGAAATCTGACTATAACTGCTTCCCATGAACCACTGTTTGAAGTATCTGCCTGTGCAAAACATCTTGACAGTAGTTAGGACTGGCTGGTACAAGAGGTCCTCATAAGACTTGTTTAACAGTTTGGAATGTCTACTCACAGCCTGGAGTCCTAACAACCTTATCTAGTCTATTCTTTATAATAATAAGGCCTATAAGGAGAGTGACTGCCATTCTACAGTGGGAACAAACTTCCTGCAATACCCCACTGTCTTGAGAAATATATCACCTGCTACTTAACAGCAGAAGTAGATTATGTCTGAGCAGCCTTCACCTTTGCAGAGTGTGACCTAATCATACCTCTTCCTACTCTATGACACAAATGAGACACTTCTTTCATTTCTGCCTGATACCAGTTGGCCTTAACAGTTAACTGTAATCCTTTTTGTCTGTGCAACACCTCCCTAAAATGTTCTTCCAGACCAGCTGAAAATTGTAGTATCATCCAGGTAAGCATAGATACAGTGTACAGCTCCTGCAAGGATGCAATCTTCTAAAATGTGACTAGTTACTAGGGCATTCTTCATTTCAAAGGACATTTTGGTAAACTAATATAACCTAAAGCAGGTCATAAAGGCTGACCTCTCCCTAACAGATGATGAGGTAACTCTTAGTCAGCTCTCAGTTAAATCTTAGTCTCATCCAACAGATCTATGGAGTCCTGTTGTCCTGTACATGATGTAGCATCTGACCCTGTATGACTATTCAGTTTCTTATAGTTTTCACAGGAATTGGTGTTGCTATCATCTTTTGGATCCAGTATCACTTGTGAGGACCAGGGACTGTGGGATTCCTGGATTGCTTCACATACAACATCTTCTGCAGTTTCTATAAGATGGCTTGTTTAAATTAATAAACATCTTCTGCAGTTTCTATAAGATGGCTTGCTTAAATTAATAAAGCACCCTATAATACTCTTGTTTGATATGTCAATAGAGCCCTGTGTGTACAAGGTGTTAAACCAGTTGAGTACACCCTGGCTAATTAGTGAACATGTCCCCAAGGTCCTGCAGTACAGCCTAAATCTCCTTAGCCTGAGTTAGAGATAACTGCTGTGAAAGTGCTACCTCATCCAATGACACATCAGGGTGGGCCTTTGAGAATGTTAAGCACAAGATCCTCCTCCTTCTCTGATTCCTTGAGAAACCTACTGCAGACACTAGTTAACAGTTATTACCTATCACGGCTTTATCATGTTAGTATGGTTGAGTTTGTACTTCTACTTCCTGCCTGCCAATGTTGCCATGTAGTTAACATCTCACAACATTAAAATATCCCTCCATTGCTGCCTGCATTGAAAAGAAATAAGCACCTTCATTTTCTGCCCACCACAATAGTGCCTGCCCCGACCTTTCTAGTCATAAGAGACTTTCTGCTCCTGTTGTGGTTATACTAGGTGCTCTTGTGCCAGTCACATGAGCTCCCTAAGCATAATCATGAAATTGTTTTCAGGATACCATTTCACAGCATAATTTTTGTGGGCATCAGTCATACTCCCCCTCGTTACAAGGAAAATGCAGGGAATTCTCATACCAAGGCCAAACCACATCTGAAAAGGGTGAAAAAATGTGGATGGCTGGGGTGCCTCTCTGTATGCAAAAAAATTGAGATGGAGCATGTACTTACCTGCTCAAACTGGTCAGCAAATTCTCTCATCATGGACTTTAGAGTAGAGTTGAACTTCAGTGGGCGGTAAGGGTAGTCTTAAAATGTATTAGCCCACAAATTCTAAACATAGGTCAGTAGTCTCATATAAAGCTGTTACTTCTATCAGTCAATACTTCTCTGAGAAACCTACTCTGATGAGAATGTCTAGCAGTGCTGGTGTACCTTCTCTGCCTCAATAGAGAATAAAAACATCACCTCAGAGGATCAGGAAGCATGGTCTACAACAACAAAGAATACCTCTTTCCTGTGGAGCTTGGTGCACTAACAGGCATGACAATGTAGAAAGCTACCCTCTGAAATGATTCCTCAGTAGTAGCCAAAGATATGAAAGAAAACTTTTTCTTTACATCCTGTCTCAATAGAATTTTGTCACTACTCACATATCTTGGTATACCCTAATACATCTTTTGCATTACTTGACCAACAGAAATCATACATAATCATTCTTATTTTTATGCATTTTATGCCTATATGGCCTACAAATTGGAATATAATTGGATAATTCTAGAAGTGCCTGATTCTAAATCACTTCTTCCTGTAGACCTCCATCAGGACTCCATTCACTGTGCAATAACCCATTGCCTGAATATACATTCACCCCTTGTTCTTGAGGAGCAGTTGCCACCTTGGCTATTTCCTTCAAGTTATGTAAATCGAGGTCAGAGAAATAAGGCTGTATCAGTTCTTTATTTATGACCCTCCTCACTTCCCCTTCCAAAGGAAGTCTGGTATCTTTGACTGGTGGTGTCTCAAACTCAGGCTTGTTATTAACATCTGTTTCACTGAAGAAGTCACTTTTAAGGGAAGCACATCACCACTGAACAGTTGAGACTGAGGTTCAGGTTTGTAGTTACTAAGTGGCATCCCATTAAAATAGACACATCATCAGTCTTGGCTGAAGGTACAGGCATGAGCTAAGTGGTTTCCCTGTTCCATATTGAAATGTCGGCACTGCAAATGTCATGTGCCGACACTGTGAAAAAAAAGATTGAAGATGCAGGAGAAGAGCAAATCTCAAACATCGATCTTATCATTTAAGCTTCTTTTCTGCAGGTTGGGAAACCCCCCTGCATTTCTTGATGTGTGGGGGGAGGGCAAGCCTCCCTGAACTTAAATACACTATTTCCTACAGCATCATACCTCAGAGAAAAGGGAATATTCTGGGAAATTACCACATTGAACTTAGTATATGTAAGTCCATTTTTTTTGACCATTCAGTCTTGGTGTTTCCAGACTTACTAAAGTAAGTTCAACATTTCAAATGGTTACTTCCTCCTTGCTGTCCACCCCACCTATTTACCTCCATGTGAAGCTGCATGTAACTACATCAAAATCATGTCCTATTAAAGCATCTAATGGGATATCATCAAACACTGCCATCTGCTTGTTTCCTTGCCCTGATGCTCTATCCAAGCAAAATGTCAGGGCAATGGCACCAGAAAATGTACCCCTTCCAATGTCCTAACTGAAGTGGATTGCCTGGACAAATATTTATCTCTTTTAACCAATACTGCTTAACAGTTATGCCTGATGCTGTACCCCTCTTGGCAACAGTCTCTTTGCCCTGTATCAGGATAGGGTACAGATCTTGTGATACTTTACAACAGCAATTATCTCCAGAAAATCTATGACTTCTGCTTGCTGCCTTCAATGACTTTTGTTCCCCAAATTCTTGAACTGGACATTTATATCATCCGTGCCCTGTCTGGTTATACTGAAAGAATCTGACCATAAGACTTGGCCTGTACTAGAACTTGTGTTTCTCTTTGTTTGTGGAGCCTGCTCTAATAGATTATACTGGCTCCATGACTTCTCTTATATCTTTGTGTTGTGATAGGCACTCCTTCTTGAGTAGTTATGACCTACTAGCAAGAGAGAAGGTCCTTATTTCCCCTGCCACTTCCTAAGTGTTATACTTTTCATTTGACAACTACACTTTAATGTCCTTATGCAGAGTACTGAATGCTTACTCTCTCACTGAAAAGGTCTGTTTGCATGTCAGACTTATTGACTTGACATACATTTACTCATCTATGAAAGCAACTGGTTATTTCTGTGATATAACCACTCAGAATGCCAGTTGCTTTTTTACTAGTGCACCTAATTTCTTCATGCATGCTTTAGAAGTCTGTTTAAAACATTCCAATACAACTGTTTAACTTAATTTAAGCAATCTACGCCAGTCGTATCTCATATAGCATATTGCCTTAATCATAAGCAGAAGAGTTAAAAATCTCACCTACTACCACTGGTCAATTTTGTGTTGATTACATGTCCTCTCAAATGCCCAAATAAAACTATTGAAGTCACATTTCTCTTTATACTACAGACATAATTTGGTATTAACTTTGGCATACAGATGTTTGACTTCTCACTCTCCACTGTGCTTGTGCCTGTGGTGAATGTTTAACAAATTCCCCTCATGCTGGCACTATTTATATCTCTATTTCTGCCATGTGCCTTCAGTTGCTTCATTTTCTAAGGTGCCTGAAGCTCCAGTCATTTCATTTCTAGATCAAGTCCCTTTAATTTTAACAATTTTTGTAAGAATTTGGCAATGAAATGAATTGTCCCTCTTTGCAGTTACACACATCCACAGCCTTTGCGATGTTATCTCCAGATTTAATGGGCTGCATTTCAGCTACACACAAGGCTGCTGTCATGCCCTCCTTGGGCACAGTGTCATACCCTTTATTTCCACTCCTTAGTCAGTTATGACTCTGACACCTTAGAATATTCTTCACAGCTTACTTTTGATTTTTTTTCTAACTATTGTAATGAAAAACAAATAAATAATAAAACAATTTTTGTGCAATATACGCTTCTGTATATTTATCCTGTATCTGTATGGGCAAACACAACATTTGTGACAAAACTGCTTTGCAGGGTAAGTAAGTGCAATTGTAATAGCCACACCACTGTCACCAAAATATGACAGTGAAGAGGGGCTATGAGCCTTGGATCTGTTACACTACCCAAAATGATATGATGGCCACCAGCGGGTGTGGTCTCAAGTTTTATAGCACAAGCCCAAAGTGGAGAAAATATAAAATATGCGCACACACAAACTACTAAACAACTCACTTAGTGAAACCTGATTTTAAACAGCATGCAGGAGTTATTCACTGTTGCCATAGCTATTGGCCAAAATGGCCAAACCTAAGATCAGGCTTGTAATTGTACAGACACAGATTATGGTTTTGAACCGAGATTCCCTGGCTTCTTTCCCATTTCTTTCTTGATTCACTCCCTCCCAGTTTTTCATTCCCGGCCATAATTGTTCTAAACCATTGCATTCACACACACACACACACACACACACACACACACACACACACACACACACACACACACACACACACACACAATACTTCTCAAGGAAGACTGGTAATATTTTTCAATACTACAACTTTTTATCCTGTTCCAAGATAAATAACTGCCTCCACTTAAGAGTACCTGACTAGAGAATTCTGGTTACTGTTTCACTCCTCAGAAATAAGGTATTAATTAAAAACATGCATTATTATGTTTATGATAGCAACCTGCACTCAACCTTCAAAGTAAGTACAATCTTATCAATTAATAACAAATAAATAAAGCTACCACAAGCTTTTAAAGTTAAGAAATAAAAAAATGCTCAAAACAAAGAATTTTGGCAGTGTAGTTTAAAGTTAAATATGCAGAGAAATATAAAGTTGCAGGTGAAAAAAAAACAAACTAACTAAAATAAATTAATAAATAAATGGTGTGAGCAGAACAGGTACACAAAAGAAAAAGAATCTGTCTAACCAGCTAATTCTTTCTTAGCTATATCTTAACTGGAAGAGTTATTGGGTCCTATCGGCACTATCTGTATTCTCAGAATATAACAGAGGCAGAGACAACGTAGTAGAAATAAGCTGGGAAGCATGTCCATAATCAACAAAGTCCTGGACATTACTCACAGCAAAAAGCAAAATGTTAGCTGTCAATTCAACAGTCTCTGGAAAGAGAGTCAAGCCATCTGAACCCTGTAGGGATGTCATTGTAATGGGTCAGTAGGAGACATAACATTAACCCAATTCTTTCAAACTCTTTTACCTTCAGTGAACCACAGTCTATGACATTCTCTGGTAACTTCAAACCAAACACTGTGACTGACACCAAAATGTAAATAAGTTTCATTCTTTTAAAAACAAAGATTTAGCACTATCATCCCACTTGGGGGACTTCATCAAAATATATACACACAAACTTCACCTTCTTAAATACTCGCTGCCCCTCCTATTTATTTAAGTAAAATCTCAGTAATCAATTATTCACAGAAAAATTATCACCAATTAGCAGCAGAACAAAAGTGAACATCTAACAAAACCTCTACAATATTTATGGCTTCATAATCTTTGACCAAAAAATTTATTTTATATATATATATATATATATATATATATATATATATATATATATATATACAAATATATAAAAAATAAAAATATGTTTAATAATTATAAAAAATATAAAAATATATGTGTGTATAAATATGTTAGGAATGTGACAACCTGTGATGAGTAATAATACATTCATATATAAAACCATTAAAAGCACAGTTAGAATAGGAGATGTTATAATTTCTGTATTATTTCAAACTTTGCACGGCTTTTCAAAGCAATCTGTAAAACTATACTATCATTTAATCTAGGGTGGTTAGTCACATTTAACCCTAACTGGCATATTATTTCTCTATATTCTAAATAATGTTCCCAATTTCCTCCTCTCAGTTTCCTCTCTTCTGCCTCAGTAATTCCAAATAAAAATTGTGTATTGTTTGGACATTTCTCTGTGTGCCTTGCAAGTGTGTTACAGGTATTTAATTTAGTAATATCATACATGTGCTTTTATATTCTCTTTCTTAATGTTCTCTCTGATTTGCCTATATAAAAGGCATCACACCCTGAGCACCATGCCAAGTAGATTATGCTTCCTGTTCCACAATTACCAGCTGTGAAATATATTTTAGACTTACAATATTGTTAAGAGTGTTACTAGCTTTTCCTCAATCCAGGGGCTCTGTTTACATGCTCCACACTTTGTCATTCCCTTTTTAATTTTCAAATGTCCCTTTCTGTTGCCATCTAACAATGTATTTAAATCCGGTAACATTTTATATTATTGAAAAACAGTGTTTGGTTTGGTTTGTAGTTACTTTCAGTGATAATACCTCTATTGTTGATTCTCTGGTAACGTCCCATAAAGACATATCTTGGAGAAAACAGCTTTGCCTGGCTTACTTAAATTTGTTTTGCACGTTTTTAACAAACAGACATCACAAAAGAACACAGCCTGAAATGTACTGAAGCAGTTACCTATTACAAGAAAGTCATAACTCCAGATTTAATAAAATCTGTGTAGGTATAGTGTAGAGCCTACACAGACGTTACCATGTCTGTGCATGTGGTTCCCCCTTGGTAGCACATCATGCATATGAATAATGGCACATTGCTGAGGGAGAGCTGTGGAACACAGTTACTGAATCAGTATAGGGAGTGTGTGACTAACTGTATCCACAGATGAGTAACACACTCCCTGCTCTGTCCAAGTGCATTATATCAATGTATTTAATTTTATTTAAATTTTTTTCAAGTTTGTACAGTGCGGTGCTGAGCGCAGCAATTGACATGTGTCAGACATCTAAAAATAGAAACCAGATGCATTTAATTTGTAATGCACAGGTAAAGTTTAAGAATAGCTTAGTGGGTTTGCACAGCCTGGAGTGGTGCTTTGCAGTGCTTAAAGTTAGCTTAGAAATATATGTAAAAATATAACAGCATTCCACATATATACATAGCCAAGTGGTTAGAGTTATGGCCTTATGCGCAGTAGGTGCTGGGTTTGAATACATAGAATGTAATTTAAGCATTTATTTTCAAAAGTCAAATTATTGTGATTATTTTTCAATCCTGACCTGCTGAGCTCTGCTAAGACCTGCTAAGCACTCTTTAAACAATCTCTATGCACAGCTTGGCAGTGCTTGGCATTGCTTGGCTATGCTTAGCTGGTTTGCACACTGCTAAGAATTGCCAATTTAAGCACTGCTTAGCTGAGCTGCACTGGTTTGTACACTGCTAAGCAATGCTCCACATTTCTAAAAATTGCCTGGGAAAATGGGCTATATTAAGCCCAGTAGGTGGGAATACACCATAATTTATTGATGTTCTGTCTCTGAATGATATAATGGCATGTGTTGGAGAGGTTTTGTGCTTTTGTGCATAGTGGTGGGGCATTAAGGAGTCCAGGGTCATGGTCAGACTCCTTGTGAAAAACCATGAAGACCGGCTCATGTAGGGAGGTTACCTGGGCTCAGAGTGCAAAATGGAAGCCTAGGAATGACTGGCAAGGGACTTCACTAGTGCAACTGGTATCCCCTGCACAGGTGAGCAGTGTTCTTACCACCATGAAGTCCTGAAAAGATGGAAGGGGGCTCTCTTGGTTGTCTGGGTCCAAGAATTCTGGTTGGGCAATGTTCCACATGTGTGTAAGTATGTTTAATTGTGTTTCACCAATATTTAATCTTGAATGTCTACTAAACTGGTGTGCATAATGGTGTGCTTCTCTCCCAACAGCTGCAGAGGTGGGAGCTCGCAATGTTGAGGTGCATGCTGGGTGCCTGGCCAGGTTGCACCGTGAGTGTGGTGAGTACAGCTGTATTATGCAACCTATAGTCAAACAAGACAGAAAGAGTAGAGAATTAACCATTTATGTAAAAAAACATTTGTAGTACAATAACTGTAGAATTACAGCTGCATAGTGCCAACTGTTGAGCAAGAAAAACTTAAAACTATACCAGTAAATCCATGAATTTATCTGTAATAAACTGTTGTGTAATACTTGTAGAATTAGAGCTGATTTTTCAGCCCAGTAACAATATATTGTGTACACCAGCATTTCATTTACTAATGCATAGGTTACCTAGTATCTCTGTCATGATTGCATTTCATGCATGTGTGTTCAACTGTCACTGCAGTGTACTATAACAATGTGGTATTAATACTAGGTTATATTTTGTTTCTAGGTGAGCTCTAAGTAAATATCAGTAAGTCAGATAGCAGCAGTGACTCAGTAGCACAGTTTGTTAAATACTGTGTATGAAGTATATTTTGCCACCCACAGACCAGGGTTTGAATCCAGTGCTATGTACTAATAAATATTGAATCAGATATGTTATGATACAGATATTCTCTCCATGGAGACTACTGGTAAATGGGTGAGATAGCCCATATTATGTGCAAATAATTTTCTGTTCAGATGTCACAGGCTTTTAAAATCATTACTACAAATGTGCTATTAATACATAAAATAAAGGAAGTAAGTTCAATAATAATAAAATATAATAAAATAAAAGAAATAAAATATGTAATCCCCATATGGCTGTAT
Organism: Protopterus annectens; assembly: GCF_019279795.1. Classification (NCBI taxonomy): domain Eukaryota; kingdom Metazoa; phylum Chordata; order Ceratodontiformes; family Protopteridae; genus Protopterus; species Protopterus annectens. The sequence goes on from NC_056745.1 coordinate 852,357,928, forward strand.
GCCTGGAGGGTCTTTGCTGCAGTCAATTAATATATGTGGCGCACATATCCCCTGCAGTGACTGCTATTGGGTTCTAGCCCCCTGCCTCCCAGAAATATTACAGTATCAGTCACATATTGATTACAGATATCATTCTCTACACAGGAACTTTGGGTAAATGGGTGAGATAGCTCATACTATGTGTAAATAATTGTTTGTTTCGATGTCACAGACTGTTAAAATCAATACCATAAATGTGCTATTAATGCATAAAATAAAGGAAATAGGTTCAATACTAATAAAATATAATAAAATAAAAGAAATAAAATGTGTAATCTTGGTATGGCTGTATGTGGTGCACGAATCCCCTTCAGTGACTGCTATTAGGTTCTTTCACCATGCCTGCCAAGCAAGGCATGATAGTTGTGTATTCTCTGTACTGTACACATGCATGTCTCTCAAGTGTCACGCTGTCATGGAATGTAATTACTGTTGTGTAATCCCTCTGTCACAGATGTATGATTGACATGATTATATGTCAATAGCAAAGTAACAGTACTTCAGCCCACAGTACTTCCTGGTAGTTATATTGGTCAACCTGATGTACAAGTGTTCCTTGTAGTAGTGTACCAGCAGGTGTTACTGCTTGACCCATAGTGTCCCATGCAGATAGCTTGAGAGACATTTATGTGTTGCAGCAGCTATAGGGCGCATTTACACATAAAAAAAGGACAGACCTGTAGAGTAGATAGCATTACTGTTGCCAACTATTTATCTCATGATGGTATTAATAGATTGTATTTCTCTCTTTCCCCACACCTTATCTTCATATATTTATTACTGTTATATATTGGTTATGGTTTACTATTAACATATGTTGTTCCATAAACTTTATTTTGAGGCATGTGTTTTATTAATGCTATGTATTACTACGGTTGCATATTAACATATCTTGTTGAATTACCTAGTCTGTTGGCCTTACACCATAACTGTTACTGGCATGCTGTTAATATACTGACTGTTCTGTTATTTATTGTTGTATTTCACATAATATGCATTGAAATGTAATGGGGTTATTTCCAATGTTCTGACATGCTGTTATTACTAACAATTGTTTTGTTCATAATTCACCTTTATGTATTTGTTTACCTCCATACCCACAGCATGTCTGGGTAGGCCAGTTCCTGCTGATCTGCCTACCCTACCTCAGCCGGCTGTGGCACTGGATACCAGTTTGGCTGAGACCCAAGCCAGTAGTGCCCCCTTGGCTGGCCCTGCACTACCTGAGGATGTAATCATCTCAGGGGCCGAAGCCCGTCCCCCTTGGGATCAGTGTCAGAGTGAGAGGTTGTCACCCAGGATCATCTACCAGCCATGGTGTACAGGATTGTTCATAGGAGCTATGAACATTGCCTATTCCAGGTTGAGGGCAGATTGGACAACTTGGTGGAGCCTGCTGGCCCCAGCATCCAGCTTCCAGTACAGCCACCTTCAGGGCAGTGAAGGAGTAGTGCCAACTGCCCATGAGTGGAGATCTTAATCATGTTGCTGCCATCTGAAGGCACATGTACCTCAGATTCCACAACACCTTCTCCATCCAAGGTGTTTACCCCCATGGGTCACACGCCTCCCCTATCTGCTGTTTTGTCTTTCTTGTTTGTCTGCAAATGCAACCTCTCCTGCCCAATTTATGTCCCCACATGTACCTACATCCCTCCCCCAACATTGCACTCTTTCCTTATACAAAAAATGGCACTTGTCCCACAAAAAAAAATATTGCCCCATACATAGCTCTCCATTTAACACGTGTCCACTGGACACAACTTATTAGGTCCAATTGGCTTGACAAAACATTTATGTTGTCCTTGCCCTTCTCTCTGGAGTTTAAGGGTCTAAATTCATGTAGAAACTCTGTAAAAGCTGCACAACCGTTGCTGTACAAGAAATGGAAAGCCGTGGTCCTTTCCTACACCCTTTCTGCACATCCCTACCTGCCTTTCAGCATATTTATCTCCATGCTTGCCCCCATTTCACCACTGTCCTATCACCCCTTTTTTCTTTTCTTTTTTAATTTCTAGCGCTGGTTTGTGTGAAGCTAAATGGGGCACCACACAAATTCATGCAAACCCGATTAAATTTTCTTAAAAGTGCCTTAATGACCTTATGTGTTTTTCACAGTGTTACACACATCCACAAAATAATCACCCTTACCACATCTCAAACCCAGCCCCTGTCAACTACAGCATAGTGCATTAGCCCACTAGGCCACTCAGCTCTGAATTAAAGCAGCTGCTTCCAGCAAAATATACTGATTGCCACTGATAGACTGCAAGTACATATAACAGGAAAAATGGGAGTGTACTGGGGCTGTGATGCAAACACTACAGCAGTACACAGCCAAATAAATAATACTGGATGTACATGAGGCCTGGGATAATAGGCATACCTCTCAACTGCACAGATTGTTGCAGAATGTCCAGATGTTTGCCCCATATTTTTGGGCCATTTTTCATAAAATCATATTTTTCTGGAAAAAAGTTGTGACAAGTTATTAAAGACTCAGGTTAGAAAATCACAACAGACATTTGGGTTTCAGACTTCATACCCTTCAGAAAACACATGCTAATGCAAAACCTGTTACTCTATCAACATTCTATGTAAGAGCAATGTTTAAAGATTGCCCCTACTTTTGAGCCTTTGTCCCACTTTTATTTATGGCTTTGTCCAGATTTCATGCTCTGAGAGGTTGAGAGGTATGATAGCAGATGACTGTTTCCTTTTATCAGCAACATTTTTAAACACACCCACTAAGGCAGCAATGGCAAAGTACATGTGTACAGCTGGGACCCTGCTGCACAACAACTGCCTGATGAAAGCCATGCGCATAATGATGGATGCAGACGTGTGTCACAGACTGCATGTATGCACATATATTTTGCAAATACACCTACTGCAGAACCGACTCAGTAGCTCAGTCTGTTAAATGTCTTGCATGTTGTGTATTTTACCACCCACAGTCCTCGGTTGGAATCCAGTATGTTGTACATCTATTACATTCTTGTGAACACAGCAAGTAATGACTGAGTCATGCAATTTTAACCCACACAGGTTGCTACTACTGAATTAACTGCTACCCATGTTTGCAAGTCAAAGGCCTGTAGGTGGGGACACACTGCACATATTTGTGTAGCCTAACTATATGTCGCCTACTACTCTGTAATTGGCACTGTTACATAACAGATCTACCTTAAGCACATACCTCGATTGGACTGTAAAGGGTACCCTTCCCTGGCTTTGCTGCGATGACAGAGCTGACACTCTGTCTCAGTTACATGTACAGCTTGATGTCCTCCACAGAGTTAAAACTCCCCCTATGTCTCCTAGGCTGCAGCAGCAACTGCAGCCTGTAACATTCGCAGCTGTATCTTAAGTTAGCTGCTATAGACCTACCATACCTCACAACCCCCTAGAACAAGGGATCCAGACAAAACCATACATAAAGGGTAGGGGGAAAGGTCCAGTGACAGACATGTTTCACAGTTTGCCCCTGCAAAGATAGTGAGCAGACAGAATAGTAGCAACTGTATCAGCATGCATATTCTGATGGGTATGACATCTGGTACTCACATGTCTCTCTCTCCTTACTGACCTCAACCAACAATGTTTACCACTGGACTGCCAAATAATCACAATGTCGTGGGACAATGGCCAAACATATCATGCAAAACTGTGGACATACCTCATAAATCTCAACAGCAGACAGTATTTGTACCTACCCTCTGTGATGCAGTAGTCTCCACACCTCACTAATGTCCATCTCAAAGATTAAGAAAGGGGCCAAGGCCTAAATGAGGCCTTAAATATTGCACTGTGGCACCATGTCATTGGCTAATGAAAGTGCAACCCAGCTGTTTTGGATGCAAGTAGCAAGTCTGAGACACAGATTGGTGCACAGGCAATTACCTGTTAATGAGCATTACCTACAAAAGACAATCAATGCCTATGGGGAACAGATCTGTATGTTGCTTTCCTCAGACAGACTATGGTTTAGCAAGCTGTTTGCAGTAGATCTAGTCAAAAAAGGATTACTTCACTCTACCACATATGTACTACATGTCCCCATATAATGTGATGCAGATGGGAGGATGGAACTATGGAGACTAGGGATTACAACAGTAGGCCTGTAGTACATCTGTGGCATTGACATGTTGGTGATACTTTGCTGTGCAACAGCTATAGGCATGCCTCTCAACTGTCCCTGCTTTGAATCAAATCACAGCTCTGCCCCTGTTACTCCCTCCTACAATGATCGGTTCCTGTAGGAAAGCTATTGGATTATGAGTTAGGAATGTTGTCATTAAGTAAGTGTGTACATAGCTGTAATATCACATAATGTACTGTAATTCACCTACTCTCAGTCTGTCAATAGCACACAGGAATAGTTCAGACATTGTAAAGCTGTCATTGACTGTCCCTCATGTACTCTGGCTAGGTCACTGTTTTGTTGACATTCGTACCTCATTGCTTGAGAGCTATGGCTAACATACCTGTCAACCCCTTACAGCAGGAATTCAGGTCATAGCCATTATTAGTAGGGAGACACAGGTCCAAACTCAGTGACAGAGTGTACATATTGGCCATACAGAGTAAGACTATAAATTGACTAACAGATATCACTGTAGCATAAGTGTTTTCTGAGTGGTCTGGCATGTGACAGCAAGATTCTCTATATTCTGACAACAATCATCAATGATTGACCAACCGTTTGTCAGATATCCACATGTTTGTGCCAAAAGGACCACATCTATGAGGCACATGGTCACATTCCACAAACATCTGTGCAATGGAGTGGTATGTTGCCTAAAGGGAAGATATACTACAGCAGATTTGCATTACTGTCTGTCATTGAGGCACACTGGTATTGCTTGGACTGCCCCCATATAGTTGCTGTAATAACACACAGCTATTTGTCTGACAGTGGCTGTATGAGATAGCAGTGGGACTTTGCCCATCTGGGGCACACCACAGTAGATTGCAGTTATGAGTGTAGAGACATACAGCAAACTCTGCCACGGCACACAGTGACATAACCAGTATTGCTACTATCTTGGTGATAGCCACACATGCAGTGTGTTGATAGACTGCGGGTTATGATGTGTCAGGGAACGGTGGATAGTGCAACCCATTTTGGTTGTGCAGGGGCTGTACATAGTGGATGTCCACATATCTGGTCCTGTGATGTGTTCCCATCTTGTCTTTCAGGAACAATGTATCACAGGAGGCACCCACCAATTACAGCCACAGAAAATAATGTTATCCTGGATCGCCTTAGACTGTACCACCACATTCTGCTATCCTAGAGTCACCAAAATTGTGACCAACATGCAACACTGTGGGCTAACCTCATCATGGCATTGAATCAAGTTGGCCAACAGGACAGGACCTATGAGCAGGCCACATATATGGTCAATGCTGCACAGCAAAGGGACCATGCTGTGGCAAGGGACCATGCTGCCATCGGTGGAGAGCCTGCAACAGAATAACCACTCTTGGCCACAGAAGAATTCTTGGTGAACCTGGGATCAACCACCAGCTCACAGGCAGGAAATGGGTGCCACAGTGTTCACATCAGAAGAGCGTCCAGATAAGCTTACTGTGTTCATCATTGTAATAGTGTATCAGTCATTGTGGCAGGCTCTGCATACCAGTACATGGATGTCAGGTCTGTCTGCATGGGGGGGGGTCTGATTTTAACGCACAGTTGTGCACACATAGTCGGAATGTCAGCAATGTAGGCAGTAACACATTAGCTATTGTGCATGTGGATATACGCACATATTACCTTGTAACAATGCAACATTTGGTATAGCTGACAATACCTCTCCCTCACATTTTCATAGATATATCAGGCATGGCCGGAGTCCAAGCCCCTGTACCTGGTAAGTGTGATACTGTTGTTTTATAGATCATATATACCCTAAGAATGGTAAGGACTGCCATGCTGCCCTAAGCACAACTGTTATGCTTAGTCAGAGTAAAATAGTTGTATGTTCCATTTAGGAGCAGTTAAATGAAGTGCATACAATGGGTAATCACAGCTGTGTATTTGCACGACCATTAGCACATTTGCACTTATTGTTAAGAAGGATTATGCAGCCTGCTATGCAGGAGGCAATCACTCCAAGATGCCTGTTCACACATAACAGGGAGAAAGTACATACCTGAGGCACTGATACTACAACTGGCATATTATGCTTAAAAAAGGAGCACTGGGTTTTAGGTGTAGGTCTATCAGATACACTGTCATATTTCTTATCTCACAGGTGTATTGTACAGGCAACGTTTACTGGATGTAGCTGCAGTGCATGTTATAAAAGGCCTGCCTTGCCTGTGTATGTTGTTGTGTGTTGGTGTGTTGTGCATGGGATCAGAAATAAGATGTGGGATGTGTAATACAGTTGTGGCTCTTCACTTGTATGTGTCTGTGTGGATTACCATATACAACAGTGCAGGTAGTAATGCACTGATTTTGTCTTCCTCTTCACAAGTAAACATGGGGATTGGAGTCTGTCCCCCTCACAACCTGATGTCAGTGTCTCTTTGGACTCTGATGATAATGATGGCCATAGTGAGGCACAGATGGGGTTGTTGGAGGCTGAATATGTCCCATGGGTTGACATCCCACTTCCTTCCCCTTTGTCTCTGCACACAGTCAGTATACCCACACATACCCAGTCCCTCGAGGCCACAGATATCGGACAGTCAGAGGGTGGTAACATTGAACAGGACAGTGTGACAACTATGGCATCAATGAGTGTAGACACTGGTCATAGCCAGAGAGCTGGTGAGGTCCCACATGGGCAGATTGACAGGGGAGCTCAAAGGAGAACTGCTATCCATCCACCACCTGTCACAGGTGTCACATCAAGGTCACTTGCCACACGTTTTGGTCCATCATGGAGACACAGGCATGCTCTGAATACAACACCAGATGGATGCTCAGTATTATGGATGCAGCACAGTCTGACAATCGCAACTACCTCCACTGCATTGGTGACACCATGGATCATTTCACTGATGTAGTAGACAGACAGAGGGCTGAGACAGTATCAATGTTTCACTGCACATTGTCTGTGCTGAAGCATCTGGTTAGAGTAGGGCACCAGACACATGGACGTAGGTTAGCAACACCTTCTGCTGAGACTCCACGTGGTCTTGCACACTCATGCTCCCATAGCAGCAGTACCTCCAGCACTACAGAAGGAAGTGTGCTGTCCACACCACTATGTGGCAAGCTATGGGCACATGGTCCTGGGCAGTCCTGTGGGGGGCAACAGCTCAGCAGACAGCAGTCACCATCAGCTACTAGCATTGCATCTGACCCTGGGTGTGGTGGTGCCAGTGGCCACTCCTGGCAGAATCAGTTCCCATGTTCATGGCCAGAGAAAGTGAGTTGGCCACTCTGCCATGTACGGTTCACAGCTGTCCAACATACACATGTGTAGGGCTAGCACTGTGCTTGACTGTGTACATGCACAAACTCAAACATCACTGTCACATGCAGGTCACCAACAGGCACATGCAGTATCTCTCCATGACCCATCTAACAAGCACCCCTTCCTGACTCACACACATGCTGTCAACTGTTTGGCACAGCCTAGGCCTCTGGCACCCCCACCCTGTGCACGTGATGATAGCTGTGTCACATCCTGACCATCCATGCCATCAATGCAGGGACATGCAAATATGTGTCTGATGCACAGGGTGACTTTATTACTTTACATGTAGTTGTGTAGTGTGGTATTGTTATGCCGTGGCAGGTGTTGTGGTCCATGACAAGTGCTGCTTGCTGGCATGTGTCATGAGTACACATCAAAGTTAGTGTATCTTTGTTGCATGATGTTAGACTGGTGGTAGTGTTACAGAATGACAGGTGTCTGACAGACCTGTATATGTTTCTGTTCCAGGAGTCTGACTGGCTCAGCTATGGAGACTTGGTAAAAATACAACAGCACAGGATGACATGGCAGCACAGCATAAATATGACATCAGCAAGGTACAGCAGTATACGTGCATGGTTACCTAGGTGCATATATGTAGAACAGTTTGTCAAGGTCAATGGGAGCAATCAGTGTAATCATACATGCATACCCTGTGACAAAGTCTGATACCCTTGATACATGTCACCCAGGTATTCCATACATACAAATCTAGGTGGTGGCGGATAGCAATTATGCCTAGGTAGATGTGGGCTATTTAGGGCCAGCAGCTGGTTACAGGGCAGTAAAATGTATGACCATTGAACATAAACAGCCCATTTGTACACACACACAGAGTTGGCTTATGTAAGATTATAACCCCAACCTACCTAGTAGGACACACTATAGAACAAAGTACTTATCACATGTGCAATGGTGCTTATCTGTTATTAGATTCTCAGCCAGTGTAAGGTGGATGACATCAGCAAGCCTTGTAAAGGAGGACAATGGAGAGGCTGGCTAGTAGTCAAAGGGCCATAAAATGCATAACCATTGCGCAGCGAGAGGCCACACAGGCATGTCTTCACTGCTGCAAGGGGATATATTTTTACACACACAGAGAAGGGCTTGTTGTGAGATTAGAACCCCTACTTATCTAGTAGCACACACTATAAAGGGATATATTTACACACACCTGCACAGAGAGGTGTTAGAACTCCTACCTATCTAGGTAGTACACACTATAGCACAAAGTATGCATCGCATGTGCCACAGCACTTATCTGATATGAGGTTGTCAGCCAGTGCTGTTAAGGTGAATGACATCAGCAGGCATTCTAAGGGAGGCAAATCTTGAGGAAGACACTAGTCAGAGGGCCATAAAATGAATAATCATTACACAGACATAGGCCAGATGGGTATGTCTGTACTGCTATAGGGGATATATCTACACACACACACACACACACACACACACACACACACACACACACACACACACACACACACACACACACACACACACACACACACACACACACACACACACACAAGGTGGCTGTTGTGAGATTAGAACCCCTACCTACCTACTATTACACACTACAGCTCGCAGTACTGATCTCATGTGCCACAGGATATATATTTGGTGTATGTGTGGATGCAGCCACACTACTTATGGACTACTCAAAGTGGCTTTGTATTAGACAGCATGTGTAGCCTGCAGAGTGAACCTGCTTGATGTTGTCATTGTATCTCGTGTCCTAGCAGTGGGATACATGTTGATACCCCTGCTATGTGTGCACAGTTACCAGTATCGCCATGTCTGCCAGTTGCAGTTTGGTAGGTAGATAATTGGCCGGTGACATTATGGCCTGTCCAATTCTGCATTGCAACCATTGCACATTACACTAATTGCTCACTATTGTCTGTCTACAGTGTGGCATTCCACAGGCACAGAGTTCTGTGGATGAGTGGATTATGTCATTATGCGGCTTTGGTCTGTTGCCATCAGACAACTGCTGTGTGTGTGTAGGTACAGATAACCCCACCATTCTGTGTGTAAGTGGGGACAGTCGTACATTCCCACACATACACACACACACACACACACATATATATATATATATATATATATATATATATATAGATAGATAGATATAAAACAGTGTGTGTGTACATTATGTAACTGTGTTATGTAGATGTATGTGGAGAGGTGGAGAGTCTAAATCAGTCTACACATTCAATTAGCTTATATATATATATATATATATATATATATATATATATATATATCTACATAGATACAGATATATATATATATATATATATATATATATATATATATATATATTTACATATATATGTATATATATATATGTATATATATATATATATATATATATATATATATATATATATATATATATATATATATATATATATATATATATATATATATATATATGGGTATGTGTACCACATACTGATAGATAGGGTAATCCTGTGTAAGGAGTATAGGGAGAGACAGATACGTATCCATAGTTGTCTGTATGCACAGACATATTTCCACATAGCAGTTCTTTGGGCAGATGAGGCATCAGACATGGGCTCAAGTTAGCTAAGTGTAGGAGCACGCCTAGTGTGATTGTCAGTACTTACAAGGTGACTCCAGGCCAGACCTACTTGTACTCCAGTTCAGGATTTTGTGTGCTGTAGCCAATTGGCTGCTGCACCTGATTCAACAGTCTAGCACCTCCCTGCTATTTTGTACAAGGCATTCCCCGGCTGTTTTCTAAATGTACTATATAACTCATACCTATCAACTGTACAGATTGTAATAGAATGTACAGAGTTTTGTCATATTTTTGGTATGTTTTACTTAGCATTGTGATTTTCTGGTACATCAGTGGCAAATCGTTATAGACTGATGCTAGGAAATGATGACAGACATTTGAGTTACTGACTCCATACACATCAGAAACTTCATGCTAATGCACAACCTGTTATTCTCTGACCTTTCCTCATCTGTCTGACCCATGGTTAATCCTTCTCCTCATATTTGGGCCTTTGTCCCAATATTATTCATGGCTTTGTCCATATTTCCTGCTGTAAGAGGTTGAGAGTTTTGATGTGACTGGGGTACATGATGTAACACCACACACAGGGTGACTGTCTTCCTAACTCTC
>NC_056745.1:852373568-852433568 GCF_019279795.1 Protopterus annectens
AAGAAATAATATACATCCTTATATATACATATATATATATATATATATATATATATATATAGACAGATAAATCTGTGTGTGTGTGTGTGTGTGTGTGTGTGTGTGTGTTTAATCTAGGGTAAACAAAGGAATGTAACCTTCATTCATGTGAGCAAATGCCTCATAAAACTAATTGCACCCTACACACACACACACACACACACACACACACACACACACCCGTGTGTGCGCGAGTTTACCTGATCATCAACATCATATTAAGCATTAAAATACATTTAGACTTCAATAATAATTTAAACGATGTGCCCACTCAGAAATTCAAATGAAAAATATCCACGTCCTCGTTTAATTTAAACAATTTTGTTCAGAGAAATGTAACGAGATTATTTAGGTTTCATGGCATAATCCATAAAATGTGTTCCATGAATAAGAAAACAGCATTTGTGAGAATCGTGTGAGAAAGATTATCGAGGCTCCAGTTATCCGTGCAATATCCTGGTGTACAAGGAGTTAACTGTGAAAAGTGGCGCTCAGGTCCCCGTCAGCTATCCCTCCCAGGAATGTAGAATGGTTACTCAAGTTGATGCTGGGGGATCGTCTGGGGGCGGAGGTCGAGGTTAGGGACACCGGGACACGTTCCTTACTGTAATAGAGATCTACGAGTTTGACAAGCCTTTTTTTTTTCCGGTTACTCACAAAGTAACAGCATCACCCACAAAAAAAACTCGACTCCAATAAAAGCAGTCTCAGTGATCCAACAGCAAAGCCTAGAGCAGCAGCACAGCGACTGGTTTTTCCTAAGTGCTGCCCTCCTGAAACTTGGTTTTCATCTAACATTTAATGCCAGCGGGTAGTATGTGGGCAGCCAAATCTCTCGTCCTCTTCTTGGCTCTCGTCCTCTTCTCTGCAGGTTGGTGTTACATGATGATGATGATGATTAATTTCTATTTAGAGTATTCAGGGTACATAAGGTTTATCATAGCTTTTGGTTCCATACATTATCCAAGTTATTGTTTTACAAATATATTATTTATTTGCTGTCTAAACCTGCGAGTCTGCTTTACCTTTCTTTTTACTTGATGATAGAGCTGTTCTGGTGTCCCGTGAATGTTTGGCACTGGAAGCGTACTGTTTAACCAAAATATTATATTTTGTTATTCTATTTCATAGGATATAGATATTGATAGACATAATAACATTTTATTTTATTTATCTAGACCACGGAGTAGGCTTTCTTTTGTGTACATTTCGTTATACACTTTTTGTAGCAGATGCCTAAGTATTCATGATTAATATTAAGGCAAGATATACTTTGCAGTGTGTGAGAACACGGTTATACAGCAACACTCTATTCTGCCGAACTCTAAAATAATATCCGTGTGTGTATGGGGGGGGGGGGGGGGGTCGGACTCTTGGTTCCCACTTCTCGAGCTTTCAAAAACTAATTGTTTTTTATACTAACCTTATTAGAGCGATTCCAACCCCGTCCCGTAAAAATAAATTGACTGGCTCCGCTAGCTGGCAGATCCAGAAGACTGCTATATCGTAGCAGAGAGGGAAACCTGACAATTATTTAATTAAGCAACAAGAGCTGTATCCTGAGGCAGCGTTACAAGTGTGTAGTGTGGCTGTGATTTGTGGTAGCCCACACATGGCAGCTGGGAATTAATAAAACATCTACTTAAGTCGCAGCTCACAAGTCTTATTAACTAAGCTTCTGCGACAAGCCTAATATTTCTTGTGCGAGATTTTTTTAACTTTAAAGAAAAACAAATAAAGCTATCTTAATTCTGGATATTCGTCTGCATATTAAAAGTGGCCTCTGGCTTTTATATAATAGGATCCCATCATTATTGACGACAAACCGTGCAACAGGCAATGGCTGATTAATAAGCATACATGAAAATATATTTAAAAAGTAATTACAGCTAAGGCTTTTAAGTTGCTGAGTGCACATAATAAGGCATTTCCTAGAGTATAGTAATTAAGGGATTATCTACTTTTGTGTGGTTATAGGACTAGGCTGCCCAGTGTAACAACACACAGGAGGTTGGAATAAGCCATTAAATAACTTATCATGCCTTATTACATAATTTAAACCGTCTTTGGTGCTTCTTGAGAGAATGGTCATTGTAGCATGATTGTACTATATCATTTTCATTTGTGATAATTTCCCACTTAGGTTCTAATATTCTGTAGTTATAAAAATAGCAGGCAGGTAATGTAACTTCAACACAATCATTTGCTAGTTTCCTAAAACATAACAAGGGAGCACAGTACAAATTCGCCTCTTGACTTTACTTTGAGTTCTGTACCTGGATGGTGGTTATTTTTATATGCCTTCAGTTGCCACACAAAAACTGACACTTTAATGATGAAATTTGATGGAAACAGTGTACACAAAGCTGAACAACGAATAGCTCTTTAAGAGAACAAAATGCATTATGCAGTTCAGTCCAGACTCTTAAAGGATTAATTCATTGAGTTTTCATTTTCATAATCTGTCAATTCATTAAGGAGGGATTACCACAGTTAGAATCAAGAAAATAAATTGTGATTAAGATCACAAACACTGCTCTGCATGTTTAGTTATTAATAATCTGTAGTAGTTGGAGCGTTATATATTTACTATAGTGTCATTATGGTCCTCCTGTTAGTACTTCCTCATCTTGTAGCTGAATGTAATTGTACACTGACACAGTCCATAGAAGAGTAATGCTGTCAAGAGCGGCCTTAGGTCAACTGGTGCCCTAGGCAAAAGGGCTCCATTGCACCCCAACCATATAATTTTGTGCCCCCATCCTGGTCTACCTACACCAAATCAATAGTGGAAAAGTGCCCCTGCTACAGTGGCGCCCTAGGCAGCTGCCTAATTGGCCTGTGCCTAAGGCCGGCTATGGATGCTGTGTCACTAGACTAATGTTGTGCTCGGAATTATATCCCTCTTTACCAGTCTGGTATGCTATGTGGTATTATTGTGTATTTCTCATATACTGGAGTTATGAAAACAGCAGATAGATAATACAACCACACTGTGCTCATCCTTTAGTTCTTGAAATGTGACAGTGTAAAGTGCATTTTATCTTCTTAACATAACGTTGAATTTTGTACCTGGGTATTAGTTCTTAGTGTATGTCTTCAAATGTCAGACAAGATTCTCATTGCAATGATGAAATGGAAGGCACTAAGGTACAAGTAAGCAACATACGGCTAGTTAAACTATGTGAGTGTTTCTTAGAGAAAACAATGTGCCACTTTGTTAAGCAATCAAAGGAATACCCCTGAATAATTAATTTGGCAGCAGGTAAAATAATAAAGAGTTTTCATTTTCATCACCTGGAAATTCATTGTTGGTACTTCAGAATAGATTGTTTTACTGAAGATCTTGGTCACAAACCATGTTCTGCATACTTAATTAGTGATACTTCTGCAGGAAAAGACACAATGTGTTTTTAATAAGTCCAACAGAAAATCTGTTAAGATGTATGTTTATTACTTTTGTTTTATGTCAGCCTCTTACCAGAACACAGTAGGAGACAGTAATCGTAAATTAACAAGTAATGTTTATTGTACAGCATGCATACTGTACAGAATATCATTATATTTTGCCTGACAGTTTTTCCTCATTTTGCAGTATTGCCCATTGGCATAGTACTTAGCCGAGTAATACTACTGTATTATTAGATTACTTGGGGAAGGATTAGAACTTCCTGCGTGCATGTGCAGTATTGTTTTTTTAATGACCTGTGGAAATGAATGTAGTAGACATGTTTACTAGGGAGAGACCATTTCTGTAATGGTATAGCTTACTTTGAATTGAAACAGGATAATAAACCTGCAATACTTTTCTTCAGACTGATGGCTTTAACCATAGAAAGAAGAAACTCATAGGTGTCTTATAGTTCTCCTTTTGACATACTGAAAGTCCAGTCACGTAATTAAAGATACTTTCAACCACACCTGGCTTGCAGTCTCATTTATTCACATTTTTCTGCTCATTAATAATGAATAGTGCTACCTTGAGTCTGTTCACATTGCTCACAACCATAAGAAAACAGGGCTGACCCTATACACAATTTATTTCACTGCACTTACTTTTTTAAGGAATGATTGCTAGTCACCTGATGTAGCTTCACTGCTAGGAATTCTTGACATTGCTCCTAGAGTCCATATATCACCCTTTTAAAAACAAAATCATAACATTGAGTACCTGTAAATGGCAGTTAGCATTTCTTTTACTCCCACTTTACTTTCCAGTTTCTGTTTTTTTTTTTTCCTCTCTTCAACACCTATAGGATGTTTCGTCCCTCACCCCTTTATCTGAAGTATCAGTAAACCAAGTGACAACTTACCATGTGACCCAGAATACATCTCACCCTCTTGACAGAAGCTATGTAAAAGCACACATAGAATGTACATCATTTGTACTGTAAAGATTATGTTGTATTGCCATTAAGCAGAGGATATTATAAAGGTTATGCTGTGTCGACATTAATTAGAAGTTACCATAGGCTATGTTGACATTAAGCAGAAGATATGTGCTGTGTAACTTGCATTAGTCGCAGTACTGTTAATCAAAGAATGAAATATTTAGATGTCAAATACATTACATGCTGTTTGAAGTTTAAGAATAAAATGGCATTTTTTTAGAATATGAGAAGGGACACTAGCAAACTGGAAATGTTTATGAACATGTGCAGAAATATTTTGAGTAAAATATTGAAAAATTGTTGGTTTCAGGATATATCCCACTACCTTCTAACAGCTGGATATATTGTATGCTGCAGATTTTATTAATCATATACAAGCCAGATGTGCTGCCGTGTGTACTTACTTTCATTCTGAGCTTTCCTTCGATGAAGAACTGAATTAACTTAGTACAGTACCTTTTCAAGGCCTCTAAATATCACAAGCAGGGCAAAGCACGTTAGGCATTCATTCAGGTATTCCATCTTGAACAGATTATATTAGAAACCTAATTACCTGTTTTTGTTTTGCTGAAAATAAAATTATAAATCAGTTAGTAAACTGCTGCCCCCCCCCCACAAACAAAAAATACATTCAGCAGTAATACTTAATTAATTTGTCCCATAAATGCAAAAAACATACATTGCTAAAAACTGCATTAAGGGTCCAACTTTTACGAAAATGGTCACTAGTAATGACCTCAATGTGTGTTTTGTCACATTTTATAAGCATGCGGTTAGGTCAGTGAAACTTACATTGAACGACCAAGTTCAACTCCCTTGAACACATTTGGCGATTTAAACAACTAAGTCATTAGTAGCAGGGATACTCAGATGCGCAGAGCAAAACTTTGTAGTCATTGCCTCATCCATGTGAATAGGAGCATTTTACCTCTTCTCACTACTATTAATTACTTATTTGTTTTTTTGTTTATTTTTGTCACAGAAAAGTTCTGTGACTGCCTGTTTTAATTCATGATTCATATGATCGAGTTGTAATAACACATAACCTGAATGATGAAATCAGTCACAAAATAAATCACTGGCTTTTCTTATCATATATTACTACATTTTGTTAAACTGTTGCTATTTTCTGTTAAATTTACTTGAATATGTAAATATTTTTAAAACTGTAATCAATAACATAATGACATAAATTATTAAAATATTATGGATTTTTGTGAGGGAGCAAGATAATAATTGAGAAAATTACAGAAAAAGTGATGGGTGCACCTACGATCAAACGGTGTTTATTATGTGAGACATCTAAGGGTATATAAATTGAAATGGTAAAACTAGACTGGAAAATACAGATGCATGCAGTTCATGTTAGTATGTGTTCGTGCAAGTGTGTATGTGTGTGTGTGTGTCTTTTGTCTTTTTTATCAAAAAGACAATCATAGCTGTCAATTGTCATATACATTATGAGGTGAGTAATTAATTATGACTTTCTGAAATTCCATGCACTATAGAGAGATAAGTGTTTTCTGTACCATAGAATTATACAATGAAATTATGAAGCATAAATCCATAATAATTATTTATGATATTGTGGAATCTACACACAGAGAAAGCATGACAGCACTTGAGTTCACTGTGTTTTGCCTCATACTGTCAGCCATTTTAACAACTTGTCATACATCATATCAAACACTTTGGTGAAAAAAAGCTTGAAAGGTACAAAGATAACAATGTTTCAGGCAGGGCTGGGCTGTAGTAATCATTTCTTAAATTTTCCAGTATGTTGCTCAGAAAAATAATGGATAATCCAGCTATAATGGTCATTTCAAATTTTATTGACATGTTGAAAATACAGGGGGAAAAACAAATAAGTCAAAGAACTCTATGATTAAACTCTGTAACAATAGGTGGAAGAACAAACAGTGTAACACCAGAGAGGTTACATTTACTTTAATCAACTGGCAGGAATAGAACCTGCAATTTAGAACAGAGTCCTAATTAAAAGAGTGTGGTGATAATCAGAGGTGGAGGGTTGCAAAATATACGTAAATTATAACATATGTTGGGACATAATCTGGATGGGAAGTTCCACATTTCCAGACTGTTGTGAGGTATATGCTAAATGGGTGACTGCCTTACAAGCTCAGCTGTCTATTCCACAACCCAGACTGGTGTTGTTGAATTAATGAAATGAATATCGTTTTGGTTGGCACTCTTTTTGTGTGTGTGTGTATGGGGGGGGGGAGTATTCTATTTAGTCAGTCAGTGTCTGTTTCTTATATGCTATTGACATCAACCTACAGGACATGACCATGCTATTTATCGACTTTGAGGATTGTTGCTGACAATATACTGCTAAGAATTTTGGTTAGCATTAATAACACTAGACTGTTTTTAATAAATAAATTACATATGTGAAAGTGCATTGAATGCACAGCTATATAGTTGTTCCACTGCTTGTATTTGCTATTATCAGATTGTGTAAGATATTTTTGTGGCCTACTCTTGTCTGCTGGTATTGTAAGTATTATACACATAGATCATTCCAGATTTGGGACATCTGGATCTCTCTGTTTTATGATGACAGTGCTGGTGATGTTGATGAGGATGATGATAGTGAATGTACTGCTCCCCGTGGCTGGAGAGCCACTGATTGTCTAGTCACAATAACATGACACTAATCTTTGTCAGTGGAATGCTGTAAACAATTCAGGTGCAGGCATTAGGTATTATGCAGTGCTGGGTTAGAGTCACAGGCAGTTTAAGTCTTAGTGTTACCATGAGTAGCTTGGAGTGTAATGTGGAACACTGAGAGGTACAACACTGACTTGGAGCTAATCATACATGAACCCTGCAACCAGTGTGCTGCATATCACCAAGTCCTGCTCCTACTGTCTCCTGAGTAAGGATGTAAGCAAATAATCAGTAGGCAGTAATGTCAAGAAATGGAGCTGGTCAATTTGAAATTATATTTTAGGTTATGTGACATCTCTTCAAAGGAAATACATTGAGTATTGCTTAAAAAGTAAATAAATGAATAATTTCTTTTAAGAATAATTTAAAAGTAAAATGTACCAGAGTGTTTTTATGAGGTGAAATACAACCCCCCCACATTTCGCTATATACTCCCCCCCCCACCACCCACACACACACACACACACACACACACACACACACACACACACACACACACACACACACACACACACACACACACACACCTCACCATATGCTGGGGCCTTGGCATCCTTTATGACATATACAATCAGTTCTAAGGCTGCTGTTATCTTGTAAGAATAACATCACTCCACTGCAGTAGTCTTGCAGTTCTATAGTGGAGTCCTGGCTGCCCTAGTGGAAAACATAGCTAGCTAATGCTGCATATCATTCTGTGCATAAAGAAAAGCTAGAGGAACATACGAACATAAGAACAATATTAAGCAGGTGATCACAGGCACTATAAGAGATCTGGCCTTGCATACTTTAAGTAGATGCAATGAAAAATTCCTACCACCTTTTATAAGTATTTAATAGAGCCTATTTTCTAAAACAGACAGGGACATACATGGTAGCCCTAGTAAAAATGTAAGCCTACTCATCCAATCATCAAGACTGGTCTTAAGGGCAGACAAAGTAGCACTTTGCCTGACCTGTACTGCTAACTTATTACATAGGCTGGCAAAAAGGTGACTTGGTAACCTATTCCGCCAGTAAGACTTGTTTATTTGTTGGTATAAATTTAGATCCTAGTAAGGCTGTTTGTAGATCCCCTAGTTTTTTGAAGAAATAGGAGGTCAAACAAGACTGGATCTTTCATGCCTCAAAAGTAAGACACAGGTCACCTCAAAGCATCCAGAAGGCTATTGTGTGTAAGGGGAGTTATGCTAAACTATTGGTATCACTGAAGAGATTAATACCTTTACATTTTCAATTAAAAAATGAATGTGGCCTTTCCAATGGAGTGATATGGTTGGAATTGTACATACCAAAGGGGTCACTGTATTTGATGCTGGGACTGGGAAGAGTACAGTGGTAAAGTAACTTCTTTGGATCTTGAAGATATTCCTTCAGAAATAACTGGGCTGTATAAAAAGATTTTCTGACTATGGTGGAAAAAACATTAATAAATGGGAGATACTTGCCCACATAAGTACCAAGGAGTCTTATGACCATAGACATTATTAGAGAAGTATCACTTATAAAGTTTGCGGTACGAACAGCTTTTCATCTGGATGCTTCTATGCTATATTTCTTTCATTTGCTTTGAGACTACTTTCAGTACACTAGGTATACTCCAGACTATTTTGGAGAGATTTAATGTCAGTGGATGAGCAGGTATCAGCACCCAGTTTGTAGTCATCAAACTTATTGCCAAACAGGAGAAGGCCAAGCACTGATCCCTGTAGTACTCTGCAAGTCACAATGTTGCATTTAGACAGGATCCCAGCACTTTTCATTACCTGGGATATGCTGGATAGCCAGTTTGAAATCCTGTGGACAGTGTAGGGGTTTACATTAAGTTTGTGTAACCTTTCAATGATATCAGCATAGGACAGAGTGTAGACAGTCTTAGCCTGGTCAAGAGAAGCAGTGTGCAGACAGAGGCCACTATCCACAACTTCTGTAACTTTTTTCAAAGAAGCTTATCAGGTACAGCAGACAGGAGTTTCCCTTCACAAAATCAGAGTGGAATCTACAACAGCTAGGGTTTCTATGTCACTACCTCTTCAAAAAGACCTTCACTAGTGGTATACCCCAGAGTTGAGTTCCTGGACCACTCCTCTTTGACATTTACTTTTGGGAGGTCAAATCAAATGTTAATGGCTTATAGCTGACCAAGTTTGCAGCTATAAAACTGGTGCCATCATAAACTCTCAAGATGATGCCAAAGTCTTCCAAAGAGGGCCCTTCCCACACTCCCAAACAAATAGCTTGTGTCAAAACCAAGGTATAAAACTAATCTCCAGTAAACATATAAGCATATTGTTCACTAAACATAATTTCCATTGTAACAATCACATTGACAATATACTCTGAAAGCTGATCTGTTAGCCAGGGATCTGGGATCAAATATTGACAATGAACTGTCCTTTGGGCACCACTTATCCACTGTTGAAAGGAAGTCCTTTTTCATTGCGTAACTTGTGTCTAAAGGTGTAGTTTCCAGGACAAGATATGTAATCATTCCACTGTACTTGACTATCAATATTCTGAACAATGAATATAGTGCCCCATTATGTATGTACTTGCAACAGCTGGAGTGACTACAACACTTTTTGACTAAAAAACAAAGGGTCTAGATTACTAAAACTATGCAGACCATCTCAAAGCCTTGTCCCTCCCATTGACATAATACGGACTGCTAAGAGGTGACCTCTGCTGATACAGCCTCAGCAAACCTTATACTGTCAAACCTGTTACAAATTTGCATTTCCAGTGGAAGTGTAGACATGCACTTAGTGGATCCCAATCTCTTTTGCAACATAACTAGAACATGTTGGAGGAATAGGCATGTATTACAGGGAATGCATCTTCTGTGGGACTGTTTTCCACTTCACTTAAAGCGAAGTACTTCTCTTATAGTCTTCAAAAAGAATTTGGATGAATGGTTGGGATACTGCAAATTTACCTCTGGTTTAGCACCTATGTCTCTCATGTATAACGGCAACAAGTAAAGGTCCCAGATTGACCTTGTACTGGCTGCCTCTTAGTTATTCATATGCAAAATATAAGGGCTAAAAACTGCCATAGGAATGAAAATATGTCCTTCTTAAGATCCTCACAGATCAATAGCTTAGTAAGTACCCATGAACCTATGTCACATAAATGAGTTTTGCTATGATACAGTCCATGGCTTTGCATTTATGGCTGACAGAGCTGATGGGCCTATGACTATGTGGGTCTTTTCAGGGCCCACTCTTGTGTAGAGGAGTCAAAATAGTTGTCGTAAAGACCTTAGGGGGAAACACTGTGGATAGCCTGGGGCTGAACAGTACAGACTCTGGTAGTGCATAGTCAGCACTGATAAGAATGCAGCCTACTGTGTTAGCTGGTTCCTCAGAAAGATTATTATTAGCCTTTGACAGGGATTCTAAGATTTGTTCAAAGGTGATTAGAGGGGAAACAAAATTTTCAGGAATAGTGGGCACAACGTTTGAGGTAAAGTCAGCAGTAAGTTTGTATGCTTATATACTGGGTATATCCCTGCATTTGGAATGTGTTATTATTAAGCGTAGGCTCAGTGCATTGCTGAGCATTATTCCTTAATTTACTCCCATCTGCCTAATGGAAAGATAGGTGTCCAACACTATGTAAAAGTTTATCATTGGCTGGGGTTTACGGTGCAGATTGTCACACATCACCCAAACAATTCAAGCTGTTTGTAAAGAGTAACCATGATAATGAATGGAGAAACAATATTAGACAAATTATCATAGGGAAATTAAGTGCCTAATGATATACATCTTTAAGAAGATAAACTTGAAAGTTTCCTTCATCTTTTTCCAACATTTAATTGTGCTCAACTTCCAAACTGGCAGGGCCATGCATGATAACTCTGGTGTAAATTTGTGCTCAACTATCCAGTAATTATGACTAGCATTGAAGACAGCCAAAGTAACACTTGGTTTGACCTTGGTTTGACCCCTAGGCTGGGAATACATTGTATTAGACATCTATACTTGCGGCTGGTCTTGTTTATTTGTTGTTATATATACTTAGGTCTCTAGCTTGGGTATTTGTACAGACATTGGTTTTGTAGAGAAAAATGAGATCAAATTAAAAAAAAATTAATACTGGGTGATTTTATTATCGACTCTCTCTCTCACGTCCAACTAACCTAACCAATCAATGAATCTCTATGATTTCTCAGAGCTACCCACTATAATAAAACAACTTTAAGGGAACATTAACTGAATTCTTAGCTCCGTGCCTCATAAATTCTTTACCTCAGGTACCCTTCCAGATACTCTAAGTGATCATCTCCTTATCTATTTAATAAGAAATCAAGCTAATATTCAAAAGCTGACAAATTGCAGTATAGCAGATAACCTCACACATTTTGACAAAGACTCCATTATTTCCAATCTAAAACTATATAACTGGAATATTCTAAAATATATTTCACCATATGATGCGGTAGCTGTTTATAATTCTACTTTCTTGATCATCCTACATGAACTTGCTCCACTCAGGGAAAAAAAAGTTAGGGCTGAACTCCTCCCTAGTTGTCCTGAAATACAAATACCTAATGAGACTTAAAGCTTTGAATACATGACTGTCCAATAAAACACCAATGAATCTCCAAAAATTCAGACAGTTCAGAAACCAGACCAAAAATCAAATTAAGTTAGATAAAAAATGCTGTACTGACCTATTCCCGGATACACAACACAACCATCTCCTACACATAGCAGTAACAACAACTCTTCCATCTTTACTGATGCTTTCAACCCCCATTTCATTCAATCAGTCTCATCACTACTCCCAAAGTCCCCTATCAGGAATATCCCCACAACAGCACCACCTACCATTCGTATTCATAACTTCTGCCAACCAGACCCCACTATTTACATAAAAAATATATTACTTAAGTTGAAACCCACCACCTTAGTCCCCAACAACCTATCTGGTGAATACCTTAAGATAGCTGCAGAAGCAATAGACTACCCCATCTCAATTCAAATAAATCAGTCCACCAGTGAAGTATAGGTCCCTACCTTCTGGAAAAAAACAATATTCTTCCCCTCTGCAAAGGAGGGCATTCAGTTGAATTCTCAAACTACATGTCCATTGCCATCACCCCCCATCAAAAATACTTGAGAAGTGTATTGATTCCCATCTCTTATATTGTTTCACACAAAATATCCTCCTCTCATCATCTCAGCATGGCTTCCACCTCCGTCACAGTACCTCTACCACTTTACTTTGTTATACCAGTACAGTAAACAGAAATCGAAATGATAGAAGCGTAGAGTTTGCCTATTCCTTGACTTAGCCAAGACCTTTGACACAGTCTTTCATTCCATTCTCTTACACAAACTCTATAGACTAGGACTTGATACCACTGCAATATCATGGTTATATAGCTACCTCCAAAATAGAGCTCAAGCACTTATGTGGCAAAATGACATCTCACCCTTGCTCCCTCTCCCAGTCAGTGAACCACCAGAGTCACTCTTGAGACACATGTCCTTTAATATCTTCATCAATTACCTTTATAAAGCTTGTAAAACTTCATCCCAATGACAGCATGCATATGACTCCATAGTTACCTGCATCATAAAAAACATAAACAAATTACAAGAACTTACCCAGGAATCCGTTTCCTCTATAGAAATCTGGATGATATCTACCTTGCTATTCCTAATCCCAAATAAGTCAGAACTAATCATATTTACTCTTAAACAGCTTACAGTTAACAAAACCTCCATTTCAGTTACCTCATCCAACAAAACAGAAATTGAACTTATCACAAATATTTCAATACTATGTGTCTTTGTAGGTGAGGACCTAAAACTTGACATGCATTCAAAATGTAGTGAAAAAATTAGTCCAAAAGCTACATTCTCTCTACAGAGCCAAACCCTTCCCCTCAGATGCTACAGGAAAACACATTGCCTCCTCTCTTCTCTTGTCTGCGCTAATTTATTCTGTGCCCATCTTTAACAGCATTCAAGTGACCTTGCTAAAGAAACTTGAGCAATGCTTCTACAAAATAGCTGCCACCTTTCCAGACAGAACCCACCACTGTACCAACCAAAGGGATTTACAGTGGATGGAATTCCCACATTATCTAATTTCCACACTGTTTCCTCAAATCCATAACATCATGTATAAACTTAACAACTGTCTACTCATCTCCAATCTCATACAGATATATAATCCTTCCAGCAATACATTCATCAGACAGATACCTATTGTATGTATCCAAGATCAACCATTCTGCTGGCAAATTGCTAATCTTCTACAATTTGCTAAATTCTGGAATTACATCGCACTAAGAGTGTGACATGAACATTCCATAAAAAATAATTTAAAACTCAACTGAAGTTCTATCTACTTGGTTATTGGCTTTGTACATGTGATGTTCCTGGATAATTACCATCTCCTGTACTCCAAGCCCTTGCTAATTCTCATGAACCTTTTATCTAGCTGGTCATAATGCATCTACTTCATCACAATCTGTAACTATCTGACTATCCCCTAACCCTCTCTCCTACTATCTCTATCTCACATAGAAACTTCAACTGCCTGGATCTTCTCAACACTTCTTCATAATTTGTGACCATGTTCATTCTATAATTCCTTCACTGTCACCTACTTAATATCTAATTAGAGTTGATTCCCTTTTCCTGGTCAGGAAATTTTGGGTTGGGTGTTAGCTTAATGATTACGGTGTTTACCTTACAAACATGTAATACAGGGCTTGATTCTCACCTTTACGAAGCATTGCTAGCCTCAAAAAGGCCCCTGGGGTTGTTAGCCTAGCAATGACCTATGAACATATAATATTTTATTGTATTCTTGCTTTGAATAACTGCCGTGTTTTGATTAATTGTGATATCACTTCTATTCTGTGTTTGTTTATTTATTATGTAAATCTTGTATAATTCTGTAAAATGGAACATTTCTCCCTGGGTCTTCACTGAAAATGGGACATGTGCTCAACCAGGCTTTTACAGTAAACAAAATCAAACTATAAATAAATAAATGTGCAAATAGTAGTATTTTTGATATGTATTGATTGTTTATTTTAAAACCTATCATATCTGTATTACTTCTCATAATATTAGGTAATGGTTCTACAGCTAAAGTGAAAAGAATAGGCTATAGTGGATATCCTTGCCTGGATCTTTATTCTCTTTTAATGTCTTTATTCATTGTAGAATTTCAGCTCTACTAATCTTTTTTGCTAATAGGTCTTTAGTATCCTAAGATAATCTCTTATTCATATTAATGTCCTAAAAGGATTGTATTTTTTTTCTTCCAGCATTTTATTTCTTTCACTGATCTTTTCATAATATTTTCAAAACTACTTAAGTATATCTTCTATGGATATTTTATTTCTGTTACTCTCTAAATGCCGAATAGTACTAATACGGTTAGTTATTTAATATTTCTGACCTACTGTCCAATTTATATGATTCAAGTTTCCATTTGTTTAGTACTTTGTCCTTTTTATGATCAACTATTTATCTTTATCATTTTGAACTTTTGATATGTCTAAAAGACTCTCTAGCTGAGAATCGAACTGGTCAGCGTCTTACTGTGAGATGACAACATTACTGCAGCACCACCACCGCGGTCAAATAGTGCATTCTTCTTATTTCCTCTTTCCATCTTTAAGAGTTGGCATATCAGTGTTTGCATTTTGTTTAGTTAGATGCCAATACATTCCAGTTCTTCTTATCAGACATTCTCTTAAGTGATGATTGTATCCATTCTACTAACTCACCTCCTGATAGTTTATGGTATTGTACATGACTCAATTTTAACACCTGATGCCAACTGTATTTTATTGTTACTGGGAAAATAAGCTGAGCTTTTAGTTTACATTATTTTTCACATTGTTTCCTTCATCATCCAAGCATCATTCCTGTTTTATTGTTTTTACTGAATAGTAATTATCAAATTTCACAGTATTTGTGCCATACTTGCTGACAGTGATATTCCTTGCAGATTTCAATACCAGTTCCTTATCTAAATTTGACAGAAATTTAACAGTTAAGGATCTTGGTCTTTAATTTGTTTACTTGCAGGGCTTAGTCTTATAGCCTTCTCAATGGATAAGACAGACTTTCAGTCAGTTTTAGTTGTTTTTGTAAATTCATGTGTCAGATAGCTTAGCATTTCCTGTAACATTCCTTAGTACACCAAATACTGATATCATTTAATCTCTCTGCTTGCAACATCATCCATTTTGTCCATTATACATGCATTTTGTTTTAATGGATACTCAGTTTTTGTATTCCTCTTTCTTATCTTGTCCATCCAGTTAATTTAAAATATGTCCTGCTGATATAGTATATTGCATAACAGTTCATCTTGGTTTTTTTATAGCTTTGCTGCACATCGTCTGTTTTATTCTGAAACAATTATATATTTCTTGTTAGCTCTTGCATTCATGTAAGCAGTAGTCGCGTAGTTGCACATGTTTCATTTAAGCAAACTCACTGGAATAATGCTTTCTTTTAAATTATTTTTTCACTGTTTAAGTCAAGGTGTGATATTCTATTATATTCTAGACTTATTTAGTTCACTATTAAATGGTTTTATTTAAATTTTCCTGCCAGTATGAATATTTTCCTCTAAAGCCTCTTCATAGGGCTACTACTCCATCGCAGTGTTGTACATGCCCCTATGGCAAATGCATCTGATGGTAGTGACATTTGTCTGCATGGCTTTTATCAAATCTGAGCTTATTCTCTTAATATTAGGTAACATATATCTAAGAAATATGTAATACATAAGAAGCAGCAAATGTTTAAATTTGAGTGAAGAGATTTTGGAATTCATAAAATATGAAATGAGGTAAATCAAAAATGTATTCGCAAAAATGACAGGTAAAGTACAAACTCCGGTATTGTTGGACACTGACTACTCCATCAGATCAGCTCAAATGCTTGCTTTAGAATGCATGGTGTTGACCAGCCTTCCCATAATGCCTCACTCCGTTTTTTGTGTCTGCTTCTTCCTGAATGAGAAGTACTTCTGTAAGTGAATCCTAAGACTTTGTCAGTCTACCTGTAGTCTCTCTCCCCTTCTAGTTTATTTTATTTTATTTTTTTTATTTGATGACCAGGTAAGTGAACTGTTAATCATTTACCATTTCAGAAATTATGCAGGTCACACAGGAAAGTGTTAAATACAGTATATATGGGCATTTCAGAGTAGCCACTCATATTCTATGTTTTGGTGTGTGGGAGGATACCAGAGTTTCCAGAAACAACCTATGTAGATAAGGTAAGTGAATATTTGTACACATAGGGGAACCACCCTAGCTTTTTTCCCTATCAAAATTATAGTTGTAGACAACAGGCATAAATGCAGTATCTCATAGAACTCCCTCAGCACCTCTGTTGACCTCCCTGTGATGCAGCTCCCCAACTTTGCATCACTTGACGTTTGACCACAACAAGATTACAGTATCCAGTTCTGGTATAAAATAACTTAATTCTAGAATGTGCTGCTTCAGAAATTCCTCCATCCATGTTGGATAGAATGAATAGAAAACAGACAAAGTTTCTAATTCTATGTGTACCCATAGTTTTCTTTTATTTCTGTATTATACTGTTTGTACTGACTTACATATAGAACAGAAAAAAGTTGTTTAACTTTGCTGCCAAAAGTTGATAAAAATATTCAGTTCTTAACTGATTGAGGTAATTTTTTTAAGTGAGATTAAGTAGACATAAATAAAGTCATACTGTGTTTGATACCACATGGCCTGTGAGATATTTAGATATCATAATCAGGCATAATTTTCTGTTTGAAAAATTCTATTTACCTGAATAAAACGTTTGTCAGCAGCCATTTCTGGAAAATTGCCCAACTGTCCATTTGCCTGAGTTGTTGTGGTCTTAAACTGGTTATAGAATTAATCAGATGTGTAAGTGTGTGTGTGTGTGTGTGTGTGTGTGTGTGTGTGTGTGTGTGTGTGTGTGTGTGTGTGTGTGTGTGTGTGTGTGTGTGTGTGTGTGTGTTTGTGTGTGTGTGTGTGTGTTTGTGTGTTTATGTATTTGATAAGGCTTTATTTATCCTCCACTGGCTCTGTACATTGGGTATGCTAGTTTAATATGATTGTAGTTATTGTGAATTAATGTGCTTTGTAACTGCACAACATCTAGTTCAGTTTATGCATAAATGCATATTTTAGAAGCACCATAGTTATTTGAGTTTGTCTGGTTTCAGATTTCAGTGGATTATGTTACATATGAAATACCCAGGAGGTAGCTTCATTATGAGGAGGTAGAGGATTTGCAATTACTATCATCATCCTAAGTTTTATTTCAGGCCTCATTGCTGAAGGATTTGCCAACAGCTTATAGTCAGAGCATCAGTCAAATGTTTTCTCCTTCTGAGAGACAGTGTGTAAGCCTGGATGCTGCCATGGCTTCTTCAAATCACTGCATGTGTGCACTGTAGGTGTATGTTTGTTGTGTGCACTGTCCCAACAATTAAATGGTGCCACCAATCCAGCCATTGAAAGAGGATGCTTTCGAGAAAACAAGACCATTACAATATTTGGGGGTGCCCTCCCTGTGGAGAATGTGTCGGTTGTATCATGCCCATAAAATGGTAGTACAGCTAAAAATATGTATTGAGGCTAAATCCATCTTGGAAGGGAATCTGTCTGTCTGTAAGTTATGCTAGAAAGTAAATTGTTCTGTATAATAAGACTGTTCATGTTTTGATTTTGACTTGCTATAAACAGAAGAATACATTTTGACTTTAATAATTTCCATCAGTCTGTCAGTCTGTTATCTTCAATGAAACCTTTGTATATACTGTTCAGGGCCCTTTTTTGCCATCATACAACTTTGGATGTGATACTGGTACTGTGCTTTGAGAAGAATCCTTACAGGTATCCTGAATCCTCAGAGTTTTTTTGCATGATGAAGACTTCTGTTGCTTCTTTGAAAGATATGAGAGCTGGTTAGGTGGGCTTCAATTATAGGGCTGGAGCTGGAGATTTTCAAGGGAGGGAAGGGAATCCTAATTGGCTGGCATGAGAAGGTTATTAAAGCAATCAATGCACCCACTATCTTGGCCTACTCATGCCCACCTCTTTTCTATATAATAGCCTGTCTTTAGCTGTAGAATTATATTCTGGTCTCCAATAGACCACAGCCCAGTTCAGACAGAGCCCCAGCCACAATTTCTGATGGGCGAACTAATGTAAGCCACTCAGTCCCATCACCTTATCCTGCTTCTCCATCTCCCATATTATTTATCAAACTGAGGATGTCTGGGTTGCAACCAGGGCTACATCTCCCTATACAAAAGAGCTAAGGGCTAGAAGTTTTTTTGTCTAATCAAAATAGGTATTACTTATTTTTTATCTTTGTTCCTTAAGTAATGACTGCTGGATCTGTCTTCTTCTTCTTTCGGCTGCTCCCGTTAGGGGTTGCCACAGTGGATCATCTGTTTCCATTTCTTCCTGGCCTCTGCATCTTGCTCTCCTCCTTCGGCTGCTGGATCTATCTGATCTGAAAAAATTTTGTCACATAGCTAAACTGTTCTTTACTTTCAAGGTTATTATGATATGTTTTTTTGTATAGTTTTAGTCTTACCTGTTTCTTCTGACTCACTAGACCTATGTCAATTTGGTTTTAGGAAACAATACAAGACTGCAATGGCTCTTATCAGACTTATTGCTGACCACCTGGTGATGATATGTCAGTGCTGTTGCTCGTTGATGTTTCTTCTTAATCTTTCAGCAGAATTTGGAATGGTGGATGAAAATATTCTGCCGAAGCATATGCATGTCAAATGTGGTTTGTTTTCTGCAGTTCTTGACTGGTTTTCCTGTTTGTTTTCCCAGCACATGTAGTTGGCATTTTGGGGCTAGGTGAATTCTCCTTTGACATGATTTCTTCATTGTGGAATCCCACAGGAGTCCATTCTTGTTCCCAAGCTATTTGCAGTCATGGTGATATTTGAAGGATGAAGTTGTGTTACTGCTCTGTCAATTATACCCCTCTTTTCTTCAGAAACATGTCCACTATGGCAACAGTATAAGACTCTGGATTCCATTTTTAATTGGATAAAATATATCTATTTCATGCATTGTCTGGGCACAGCTGAGGCACTGACCACTCATTCAAACTTTATGACTTAAGGACTTCCCCTGCTGTTTCCCTGTTTATTATTTATGAGGGTGATAGATCCGAGTATGTATCACATGTGCACAGTTTAAATGATCTTAACATCAATTAAAACAAGGGACTAAGTGTCAATAGTTGAAGTCCTCCTTTTCCCAGATATGGAATATTGCCAAGTGTAAATACCTGATCCCATCATAGGAGCTTTGTATGCTTGTTCATGCATTGGTCTTGTACTGGATTAATGCTGTCTTTATTTCCCTTGGCTGAATAACAGAGATGTAGGTCACCTGCAGATGACTCAGAATACAGCGCCTCACCTGGCACCAGGAACCTGCTGGTATTCCTATGTTACTGCTTTGATTCTTTGATTGGTTGAATGTTTTTATTTTCAACAACCTGGATTATTTTGGATTTGTAACTGTTCTTTTCATTGGTTGTTTTTCTTTTAAATACCATTGTTCTTATGTCTTTAAGGCGATCTGAAGTAGCATTCTTGGTAAAGAGAACACGCTTATCCTTTGTTTATAGTTTTATTAAAGTTGATGTTATTCACCAGGGTAGCATCACTGTTTTTTATTTTTATAGCACTGCTCTGCTGCATGGATTGCAGTGGCTGATTCTAACCTACAGTTGTTTATACTTATCTCACCCTTCATGATTTGGGTCTGTACTACATTAATGGACTAATCTGCCAACTACTTCCCTTTGCTTAGAAGTTAAAGAGCTGCTAGTGATTCCAGGATATTTTTGGAAAATACAGTTTGGAATTTTTTCCTGCCACAGTCCTTACCTTTGGAATTCACTGTCGTGTCTATTAAAGTTTGGTTAACCAGCAGAGTAATTTATTTTCATTTTTATGATGCATTAACTAATCCCTTTTGAAAAGTACAGCACAGTGTTTTTAAAACTGGTTTTATGATATAATGTTTAAAATATACTGAGTTTTATTGAATAATTGTATTTTAGCTTCTACTTTTAGGTTATTGCAGTGATGTTTTAGTGCCCATAATAATGTTGTGTTTAACTGTTACAGCCCTAGGCTTGGGCTTTCCAAATAAATTTGACTGACTGACTGATTGTTGAAAATAATTTGAGGGTAAAAAGAGGTCATAGACCAGTAAGCAGACTTTAAGTAATTTACCCATGTGTCACAACAAACATTGCCTTAAGTTATTCATTTCAACATAATGTGTTTACATGATTGGATAAATAGTTATCATTACTTGCAAGACAGGAGAATTAGGAAGAGTAATCTGTTTTAGGAAACATGTTGGTAGAGTGATTCTTCAGCGCTCATTTCTAGGAAAAATTCTCTTTGGTCAGTTTTTCGAATTATCCCTTGCCTGATTGTATCAGATTGATTAAACACACCTGCAAAAGGTTAGTTCTTGTTTTTTGAATGTCTTGCATTTTGCTGACAGCAATTCAGAAATTAAATGCGCTTGATATCTATATATCTATCTGTAGGAACTTGCTGTGGTATCCCACTTGCAATGATTGACATGTTTGGAATATTTGCCTCATATTTTTTCTTCTCTGGAAGGATATTAGTCTGGCATTAGTATCAACAAGTCTGGCATTAGTATCAACATATCCTTAAGCTCAGTGTCCAGAGAGTTAATGATACTATAGAATATAAGAGACTTAATTAAAAATTGATACTTCTTTGGATCAGAGATTTTCCTGCATGACCTTCTTGAAAAGCTTTTGTTAACATTATATCTGCTAAAACTGCTAATTAAGATAGATTTACTTATTGATTTAAGGTTTTACTGAATAAGTCTGTTTCATATGATTTAAACATTTGTACACTAAAAAACTTTATTCATCTCCTTGCACTTTTGTGTGATTCACATCTTTTAAGGCAGTATAACTTACTGAACAGTATTGCTGTGAGTCAAGTTTTAGAGAAGTGTGTATTTGTGTGAACATTTAAATATCAATGTAAATGAGAACAGTCCACAAAACTGTTTTGTTTGTTTGCTTGCTCGTTTGTTGTATACTTAAATGAAGCATGCAACTGTATGTTTTTTTACTTTAACACAGCATTTCACTTGTTCTGGTATCTCCCATGAAACAATATGGACATTTATAAAGGAACAAATGCCAGTTTGTGAAATGAACATACCCTGTGTAGATAACGTCAGCCACCGGACTCAAAAACAGAAGAAAAATATAGAAAAATATAAATACTATTCATCTGTTCAGCTTTCAAATAGTGCTGTTTTGTTGGTAAACATATGCAATTTCAGAACTCAGTATGGCAAATCCTGAAATGTAGAGACTAAATGACTGACAATTTGAACTTACATATACTGACATAGACTAAATATTCCCATTTCTCAGAGAAATGGCAATCTCAAAGTTGGTAAATATAAGTTTTGGGCAGATAAGGGGCTTGACGTTTGATAGTCTCTCTTTTCCTATATTTTTGGTCCTTTTTAACTTTCAGGACTATATATATATATATATATATATATATATATATATATATATATATATATATATATATATATATATAGAGAGAGAGAGTCTGGCCATAGGAACCCATTTTGTCATCCCAAACAACATGAAATGAACCCTTGTTAAAAGTAGAATGAATATAAACTACTTCTTCAAGTATGTGTAACCCTCCTCAGTCCAGAGGGAAAAACCTGTATCCCCAATTTGTTTATTTCTACTACAGAGTCACCACATCTCAAAGAATAGCTCCTCATTAGCACTCTTCAAGAAAAATCTTGATGATTGGATGGGAGAGAGGAAATTCACCCCGGGATCACTTCTGTGGCTCTGCTGAACAGTGGCACAGGAAAATAATTTTCTTGGGTGGCGAAAGCCAGGGTACCTTTTGGCTAGGCTTATATAGGCCCTAGGGCCAATAGCCTAGTACCTACCTATGAACCTATGAATATGTATTTTTCCTGATGCATTAATTTCAATACAAAGTCAACAAGATCAGTTCAAAGGATATGCCTCAATAGGTCTGACCTTGACTAATATTACTAGTACATTACATGAAAGCATGACTGTAAGTACTGACCTTGACTAATATTACTAGTACCTTACATGAAAACATGGCTGTAAGTAAAGTGCCATACTTTTTAGGAAATTATGCTTAAGTAAAAAGTGATGATGAACTGTGTATTACATTATTTGAGTAGTGATGTCTAATTATTTTCACTTGATTATGGAAATCAAAAATAAATACTTGTTGCAGATGAATACTTCAATTGTGGAGTCTTTCAGGTAGCTGATTTATACTATTTTATGTGCAGCTTCTAATAAGAAATGTATTAATACTGCAGTTTCTTGGGGTGGTGTTGATAGTACTGAAGATATTTACAGTATAAAATGATTATGTACTCACATGCCTTAAGAAGTTTTGGTTATAGAGTAATGCCTAAGCAGTTACAATTTAAATCTATCTTAGTCTGCTATAGATTCCTAAAATTTGCAACTATATAAGAGGCATCGTAGAAATTGCTTAAATATTAGCTCCTCTCTCCGGCAATTAATATTACAATTAAAATATAGAAAGTGAAAAGTTTATCAAATAGATAACATTATTTACAGAAGACAGTGTTACTAGAAATCAAATCTGGAGTCAATGAATTCCACTTTGATACAACAATTTAAAACAATGAACTCTTCAGTGGAGTCATTGATGGGAATTACTGACAGTTATTTCTGATTTACCATTAATAAAGTTAACCTCCATGAACCATAAAACTCAGCTTTCAATATTTCAAAACATGAACATAGCCCAGAAAGCAGAGTTTCCAGAACAGTGAGACCTCACAACGGCTCATTTCCACATCTTGAAAGACAACTCTGATTTCAGCATATTGAGAAAAAAGTGGACTATAATACCCTAAGAGTAATTTTCCAGTTGCATTTTTTCATAATGTATAATGAGGTATATGACTTTCTAGATACAAGAGGTACAGGACTTTCTAGATAAAACATTCCCTCCATTAATAAAGAAAATCCATATGATATATTCTAAACAAACAGTATTCTCATGATTTATTTTTAGCCATCTCAGACTTCGTGATTGTGACAAGATATTGAAGAAAGTAAGATACTTCTGCATCAGTTCTAGAAATGAAGGATGTCTGCTTCAACAGCACCAGACTACAGTTCTATCCTTTTCCAGAAAAGGGAAAACATTGTTCTGTTTCTTAGAAAATGTTAGAAACAAGGAATTGGAATGTAGTTATACTCGTAGTAATTTAACAAAGCCTTGGATAAATCGAGCAATTTCTTGGTCTGGTAATCTATTGCCTTTTTGATTAGCTTGAGATATTTAAATAATCCAAGCAATATGAAAACTGTCCTTGCATCTAAATTAATTTCCATTATAATCTACTAAGATTGAATGCCATTAATGCAGGGACTGTGAGGGGACAATGCATTTTTAGCAAAATGTACATGACTGACAATATGGTAAATATACTTATTAACATCTAGCAGTGCACCCAGCTTCTTTGAATAATGACAAACCTTAAACTAATGGCATTTGCACACTGGCTTAATTCCAGAACATTAGGAAAAGGATTTTGGATTTAAAAGGAATTGTTTTAACCAATGATATTGTTAATTTGTCAGTCAGATTTAAAAAAAAAAAAAAATCAAAGAATGAACTGCAGAAAAGACTGTCAAATTTAAATAATCTGCATAGGTTATACATTTTTGAGACTTTATTAATGATATTTTAATGACAGGGGTTATTAAAATGCGATATGAAAGTGTGTATAGGATTTACAGCTATTACAAAGAGAATAAGGGAAAATCGACAATCTGACACACTCGTCACTGTTGATATTTAATACTAATTGATAACCATTGATACATATTATTATTTCAAAATATATTTGGGGAAAATTCCACTTGTTCTGCCTTTCAGCACAATGTTTGAATTTATATGGGTTGTTGCTGAATGCTGTTCACACATTCTTTTTTTTTAATTTTTATTTTGTTGGTGGTATTTTATGCTGTTCACCAACTTAATATATTTGTCAAAATTGTCTTCTAATAGAAGTTCTAACATCTCTAGCTCAGCCACAGACAATCTCAGTTGTGAAACTTACTTCTCTGAGTCTATATGTCAGCTGAATAAGAATCCCTGTTATACAATATTTGGATGCCATATGAGTCTGAAGTGAAAACAAAGTAAGATTTATTTTTGTGCTGATATTCCTGAGCATTTTGTGCAATTTCTTGCAATTATGCTTAGTACATTATTCTTTATTCATGCTGATTTGGTTTTCATTAAATTAATGGTGAATAAATCAAGTGAAATTAAAGCATGATCTGATAACAGTCTACAAAAGACTTTTATATGTTGACTTTTATCGGTGAAAGCAGTAGAAAGAGGTATGTTATTGCATATGTTTTAAAATGTAAATGCATATGGCTGAATCCATTTAAAGTTTGATTTTTTCACATCCAGTAATTTATCAAATTATATACTTCCAGAAAATTCAAATGTTTCTTTGCTCTTCCCTAAATATGTTCTGAGCAATTTCAAGCACTAAGTTCACCTGTTAAAATAATATTTTGCAATAAAAAATTGAATACGTTATGATGTTTCCCAAGCCCTCAGTTTATAAAGCCTCAGGGGATTAATCTGAAACCTTGATTTCAGCCTCCGCATTGTGACAGAAGAGGATGAAGATTTGAAGTTTTTGATGTCTTTATATTTTAGTTGTCAAATTGCAGGATGCCAGGGATATGAAGCAACTCTTTTCTGACACATTTGTTTTCTAAGCTGAGCAACATCTTTCTTACTTTTCATCAATGAAGCCTGGCTGCAAATAAACTATTTTAGTGAAGCTTTAAAACACATTTATTTTGGACATTGTACAGAACTTCGCAATTGCTGTACTAAAGATGCCCATTTTGACAATACTCATTCTCTGAATGATAACACTTTTATCACTGGATAAACTGATACTATCTGTTTACTTAAATAGCTCTTGAAAAATATTATAGCAAGCAGTAGTAAAGGGCTGGCTGTTATCAGATTGTTGAGGTATTACTGTTATAAAAAGATTTAGACAGATGGAATTGTATTCCTATTTGAGCATCTTATCCAAAGAGACTGTATAACATTTTGACATTGGTGATTATGCTGATCCAAGTTTTCATTTTACATTTGAACAAAACAGTTAACTACATAGATTGCTGTGGTTATCCTTCATTACTAGAAGAGTCCTTTGTTGTTGAAATGTCACCTTCATCATGTTAGCATCCTTTCTAGACAGAAAATTTATAACAGCTGGAGGCAGTAGCTCACACTTGTCAATAATGTAAAATTACACAAAATAGTTTTTCTGACTATCCTGTTGTAGTTTATTATGTAGTAACAAAGCAGCCTTAATTTTATCAGTTAAATTGTCCCAGTCCCCTTCAGTAACACACATCACACCAAATGACATTTGACGACCTTTATTAGATTTCCATAACATAGCTTTGATCACCAACTTTATTAATTACAACTATTCATGATATAATGATACTAAATACAGCATAACATCCTTGTAATGTTAAACAGGGCAGCGTACCTACTCACCCTGCCCCAGTAAGCAGTGTCCATACCTCTACTCACTTTACTTATGAAGCAGCGTCCCATCTCACTTCATACACCATTCATTGTAATGTAAATCAAGGTAGCATACCTACTCATCCTGCCCAACAAGCAGGGTCCATACCTCTGCTCACTTACTTTACCTATAAAGCAGCGTCCACACTCACTTCATACACCATCCATTGAATTACCATCCAACAATAAACACTATCCTTACCTCAGCTTGCTTATCTATTCATCAAGCTTCCTTCAACTACTCATTTCCTTTCCTCAGATCCTTGAAATGAACATCCAGACATCAGAGGGGGAACAGAAGAAGGAAAGCCTATCCCTCTTCTCCTCCTCCCCCCACTGATAAAAGTAACCCTACACCCCACCACTGAAAAGAGGGAGGTTGAGTGAGTAGCAAGTTCACCCCAAATGTGACTGCTTATCCCAACTACACTAGACTAAACCTCTTAAGCCCCTCCACATCACTATCTCACTTACTTCCAACCATCCCTGCCTCCACTTAATCCTTTCACATCCCCAACCCATTTAACTTCCCTTAATATTATCCTAACTGCCCCCCATGAAGATGTCTCGGGACAACTTAGTTTGTTCCAAACTTCATTTGTCCCGGTCCCCTTCAATAACACACATCATACCAAATGACATTTGACAACCTTTATTAGATTTCCATAGCATAGCTTTGATCACCAACTTTATTAATTACAACTATTCATGATATAATTGATAGTAAATACAGCATAACATCATTGTAATGTTAAACAGGGCAGCGTACCTACTCACCCTGCTCCAGTAAGCAGCGTCCATAGCTCTACTCACTTAACTTATGAAGCAGCGTCCCATCTTACTTCATACACCATTCATTGTAATGTAAATCAGGGTAGCGTACCTACTCACCCTACCCAACAAGCAGGGTCCATACCTCTGCTCACTTACTTTACTCATGAAGCAGCGTCCCAACTCACCTCATACACCATCCATTGAATTACCGTCCACCAAATAAACACCATCCTTACCTCAACTTGCTTATGTATTCAGCAAGCTTCCTCCAACTACTCATTTCCTTTCCCCAGATCCTTGAAATGAACATCCAGACATCAGAGGGGGAACAGAAGAGGGAAAGCCTATACCTCTTCTCTGCCAACCAGCCTGACCAGGCTGTTCCCCCTCCTCTTCTACCCAAAATTGTTCAATCCACTTCCCATAATGGGAAAGGTCAAGCCAAACATCATTTGGTGTACCCATCATCTGTAAAGCACCTTAGAATCCTGTCATAAACCCCTTTGCCATTACTGAAACACACACTAATGAAACTAAAGTAGGATAACTGTGACCCCATTGTAACATCGGAACACCCACACCAAGAGAACACATACCCCTTTTAGCCCACTGCCTTCAAAGCTGAAGTCATGGCTCAACCTGGATGTATTGACAGCCTATAAGCACAACAAAACCACAAACTATAACCCCTTGAACTCAAGATGGCACCCGGTCAAACTAATAGCAAGTCTCACACCCAAAACCCTGATAATCGTATCATATCACCTTAGCCCACCCACTACCCATTTCTATATGTGCAACAATTTCATTACCATAGGGAATAGTCCAACTCCAAAACTTTTAATGTCCTAACCTTAGATGGCAGAAATCAAACACCCCTTGACCTAGTTCCTGATAACTCACCTATGCTCAACAATGAAATACTCCACGTGTCAAGCCATAAACAACCCCAATTCACTCATTACTAAACCATTCTTAACCCTTGTTTATCCCTAGCCTTTGCCCTCAAAAGCTCTCTTTCCTTATGTTTACATCTGTCACTAGTATCCTACAGCTGCCTTATCCTGCAACCAGGCTTCCTTAAACCTTCTAACTCCCCTGTAACAATGCATCCAGTTTCTAAAACCACCCCAACACAGCCACCTACCTACCATGTTTCCTAAAACCCTTTCTATAAAATTCACCCAAACCCCAAGTGAAATGATCCTTGTGCTATTGTGTAAAACCTTAACCTGGTATGTAACATTAACACTACGTACTCAATGGACAGATTTGTCACCCCGCAGATACCACCCATTAGGAACAAAATTCCAGCATCCTATCCACCACCTCATTGGCCCTTCCCCCAAATATGGTTCAAACAACTGGATGAGTGAATACAACCACCCCAAGGTTCCAGGAAAGCCTGGATTGAATTTCACTGGCATGCAAGAGCCATAGGGCTGTAGCCTAATAAGTTCCTATGTTCCTATGAATGTCGTAACTCTACTCATCCCGTGGGATCCCCACACTCCCCATAAACCATCCAAATGTTTTCTCCTGTTGGCCCCCTACCTATTTCTTCCTTACTTGCCCCCTATATCAACACAATAATCAGCTCCCACTAATTAAACACAGAGCTCTAACATGCCTTAAGGTGATTACTCAGACCCTCCTTGTGCCCCATTCCAGTGGCAAGAACATCCATCCTATCAACTTCACCCTTCAAATCCCCTTTCAAGCCACTGCATGATGTCTTTTGCACTTCAACCATCTGCAAGGAAAAGAAAAAACAATAAATTATATGTGCACATATACCAATAATTACTTAACATGGAGGCACTGACAAGGACCCCTGCCACCCTATCAAGTGTTTGCCAAACTCTGCACCAAAATATGGCACCAGCCCCACTTTTTTTATAATACTATGACTCATATCCCCTTAAACGAGAGTGATAAGTGCTACCTGAAGAAAAGAGCCAAACTTGTCTAGTTTGTAACCATCCTCGAGCCAGGAGCCTACTAAATTCCTGTGATACTAAGAGTGCTGTGACTCCACTCCACCTACCCGAACCCCGTCCACATTGACATGTCCTAATGAGAACTAAATAAGATGCATTATCTGTAACCTCATCAAACCCCCTGCAGGAACCCAAACTCTTACCTATGGTCAATGGCCGTTGCTACCTTTTACTAATGAATTCAAATGCCTAAAACAAGGACAACTTATCTAACGTACTGAATGGTTAATAGAAAAAACTGTACAACCAATTAACCCTGAGATCAAAAACTCAAATGCCTATCCTTCTCTGACTAGCAGTGTAAATCCTCTACCAAACTCAACAACTTTGAAATCCACTTACTTCCGTCAGTAACTGTTGTCCCCATGTGCTCCCCATGTGTAATCTCCTCGCTCGGCACTGCTTCCATCCTCTGTGAATTCACTATGTATCGCCTCAACTGGTATTTGGCACACCACCATCTACAAAGAAAAGGTGAAAAGTAAGTCCTCTAATATGTAAAGAGAAAGCTCGACCTTATACCCACCTATCCCAGATTACAGCTGCAGCATTCCAAGACCCCATCTGCAAGAAAGAAAAGACATGTAAATCCAAAATACATATTCCAAGACATATGCAAGGACAACCTATCCTGCCAACCCAGGAAGGAATGTACCATCAACAGTCACATCTATGACAAAGCAGCTTTAACTGACTGCTTATCCCAACTACACTAGACTAAACCTCTTAAGTCCCTCCCCATCATAATCTCACTTCCTTCCAACAATCCCTGCCTCCATTTAACACTTTCACCTCCCCAACCCATTTAACTCCCCTTAATATTAACCTTAGCGTCCCCCCATGAAGATGTCCCGGGACAACTTAGTTTGTTCCAAACTTCATTTGTCCCGGTCCCCCTTCAATAACACACATCACACCAAATGACATTTGATGACCTTTATTAGATTTCCATAACATAGCTTTGATCACCAACTTTATTAATTACAACTATTCGTGATATAATTGATACTAAATACAGCATAACATCCTTGTAATGTTAAACAGGGCAGCATACCTACTCACCCTGCCCCAGTAAGTAGCATCCATAGCTCTACTCACTTTACTTATGAAGCAGTGTCCCATCTCACTTCATACACCATTCATTGTAATGTAAATCAGGGTGGCGTACCTACTTACCCTACCCAGCAAGCAGGGTCCATACCTCTGCTCACTTACTTTACTCATGAAGCAGCGTCCAAGCTCACCTCATACACCATCCATTGAATTACCATCCACCAAATAAACACCATCCTTACCTCTACTTGCTTATGTATTCAGCAAGCTTCCTCCAACTATTCATTTCCTTTCCCCAGATCCTTGAAATGAACATCCAGACATCAGAGGGGGAACAGAAGAGGGAAAGCCTATCCTTCTTCTCTGACAACCAGCCTGACCAGGCTGTTCCCACTCCCCTTCTACCCAAAATTGTTCAATCCACTTTCCATAATGGGAAAGGTCAAGCCAAACATCATTTGGTGTACCCATCATCTGTAAAGCACCTTAGAATCCTGTCATAAACCCCTTTGCCATGCCATCACTGAAACACACCCTAATGAAACTAAAGTAGGATAACCGTGACCCCATTGTAACATTGGAACACCCACACCAAGAGAACACATACCCCTTTTAGACCACTGCCTTCAAAGCTGAAGTCATGGCTCAACCTGGATGTATTGGCAGCCTATAAGCACAACAAAACCGCAAACTATAACCCCTTGAACTCAAGATGGCACCCAGTCAAACTAGTAGCAAGTCTCACACCCAAAACCCTGATAACCGTATCATATCACCTTAGCCCACCCACTACCCATTTCTATATGTGCAACAATTTCATTACCATAGGCAATAGTCCAACTCCAAAACTTTTAATGTCCTAACCTTAGATGGCAGAAATCAAACACCCCTTGACCTAGTTCCTGATAACTCACCTATGCTCAACAATGAAATACTCCACATGCCAAGCCATAAACACCCCCAATTCACTCATTACTAAACCATTCTTAACCCTTGTTTATCCCTAGCCTTTGCCCTCAAAAGCTCTTTTTCCTTATGTTTACATCTGTCACTAGTATCCTACAGCTGCCTTATCCTGCAACCAGGCTTCCTTAAACCTTCTAACTCCCCTGTAACAATGCACCCAGTTTCTAAAACCACCCCAACACAGCCACATACCTACCATGTTTCCTAAAACCCTTTCTACAAAATTCACCCAAACCCCAAGTGAAATGATCCTCATGCTATTGTGTAAAACCTTAACCTGGTATGTAACATTAACACTACATACTCAATGGACAAATTTGTCACCCAGCAGATACCACCCATTAGGAACAAAATTCCAGCATCCTATCCACCACCTCATTGGTCCTTCCCCCAAATACAGTTCAAACAACTGGATGAGTGAATACAACCACCCTAAGGTTCCAGGAAAGCTAGGATTGAACTTCACTGGCTTGCAAGAGCCATAGGGCTGTAGCCTAATAAGTTCCTATGCTCCTATGAATGTCGTAACTCTACTCATCCCGTGGGATCTCCACACTCCCCATAAACCATCCAAATGTTTTCCCCTGTTGGCCCCCAATCTATTTCTTCCTTACTTGCCCCCTATATCAACACAATAATCAGCTCCCACTAATTAAACACAGAGCTCTAACATGCCTTAAGGTGATTACTCAGACCCTCCTTGTGCCCCATTCCAGTGGCAAGAACATCCATCCTATCAACTTCAGCTTTCAAATCCCCTTTCAAGCCACCGCATGATGTCTTTTGCACTTCAACCATCTGCAAGGAAAAGAAAAAAACAATAAATTCTATGTGCTCATATACCAATAATTACTTAACATGGAGGCACTGACAAGGACCCCTGCCACCCCATCAAGTGTTTGCCAAACTCTGCACCAAAATATGGCACCAACCCCCCCTTTTTTTATAATACTATTACTCATATCCCCTTGAACAAGAGTGATAAGTGCTACCCGAAGAAAAGAGCCAAACTTGTCTAGTTTGTAACCATCCTCAAGCCAGTAGCCTACTAAATTCCTGTGATACAAAGAGTGTTGTGACTCCACTCCACCTACCTGATCCCCGTCCACATTGACATGTCTTAATGAGCACTAAGTAAGATGCATTACCTGTAACCTCATCAAATCAAACCCCCTGCAGGAACCCAAACTCTTACCTATGGCCAATGGCCGTTGCTCCCTTTTACTAATGAATGCAAATGCCTAAAACAGGGACAACTTATCTAACATACTGAATGGTTAATAGAACAAATTGTACAACCAATTAACCCTGAGATCAAAAACTCAAATGCCTATCCTTCTCTGACTAGCAGTGTAAATCCTCTACCAAACTCAACAACTTTGAAATCCACTTACTTCCGTCAGTAACTGTTGTCCCCATGTGCTCCCCATGTGTAATCTCCTCACTCGGCACTGCTTCCAGCCTCTGTGAATTCACTATGTACCACCTCAACTGGTATTTGGCACACCACCATCTACAAAGAAAAGGAGAAAAGTAAGTCCTCTAATATGTAAAGAGAAAGCTCCACCTTATACCCACCTATCCCACATTACAGCTGCAGCATTCCAAGACCCCATCTGCAAGAAAGAAATGACATGTAAATCCAAAATACATAGTCCAAGACATATGCAAGGACAACCTATCCTGCCAACCCGGGAAGGAATGTGCCATCACCAGTCACATCTATGACAAAGCAGCTATAACTGACTGCTTATCCCAACTACACTAGACTAAACCTCTTAAGCCCCTCCCCATCATAATCTCACTTCCTTCCAACCATCCCTGCCTCACTTAACCCTTTCACCTCCCCAACCCATTTAACTCCCCTTAATATTAACCTAACCGCCCCCCCATGAAGATGTCATGGGACAACTTAGTTTGTTCCAAACTTCATTTAGTAAATGAAAGCATTGTTTTATTTATATCATTATCCAAAATATAAGTAGAAAAAATGTTTACTATACCCTCCCTCATGTAGGGGAACAAGACAGGTTGTAATAGGCTAGTCTACAGTTTAACCATGTTCATACACTAATCAGA
Organism: Protopterus annectens; assembly: GCF_019279795.1. Lineage (NCBI taxonomy): Eukaryota > Metazoa > Chordata > Ceratodontiformes > Protopteridae > Protopterus > Protopterus annectens. Next base: position 852,406,300 of record NC_056745.1, read on the forward strand.
ACAGGACCCTCCTGGAAGAATATTGCCATTAAGTGAATCATCCATTGAAGTAGATTGATAATCTTGTTTATTCACAACTAGCTGAGAAGACGGTGGTGCAATTTGTTTTGTGAATTGTAGAATCTTCCCTCAGAATGAATTGTGTTACTGAGACATCACTATGGGAACATCAGACTTCTACTTTGATCACTTTTTTCTAGGGTAACCTTATGTTGGTCTGAAAGACTTCCTTGATTTTCTTTCTAGCTCTACTATTCACGCTTCACAAGCAGCCATGTAATCCACTGACTACAAGTTCCAGAGAATTATTTTTCGTTTAGTTTCTTTTAGTTTTTCTTAATAATGTTCTTCTATGGCTACAAGTTCCAAAGCCAGATGGAGCTTCCCCTAAAGCTTTGTATGCCCTAACTCTACCAGCATCTCACTATGCACTCCTTATGGTGTGCTCCTTCCCCTAATGCTTTTTATGCCCTAACTCTACCAGTATATCAATACATACAGCTTATTGTGTGCTCCTTCCCCTAATGCTTTGCATGCCCTAACTCTACCAGTACATCACTACATATAGCTTATTGTGTGCTCCTTCCCCTAATGCTTTGTATGCCCTAACTCTACCGGCATATCACTACGCACTCCTTATTGTGTGCTCCTTCCCCTAATGCTTTGTATGCCCTAACTCTACCAGTATATCACTACATACAGCTTATTGTGTGCTCCTTCCCCTAATGCTTTGTATGCCCTAACTCTACCAGTATATCACTACATACAGCTTATTGTGTGTCCTTCCTCTAATGCTTTCTATGCCCTAACTCTACCAGTATATCACTACCTACAGCTTATTGTGTGCTCCTTCCCTAATGCTTTGTATACCCTAACTCTACCAGCATATCACTGCGCACTCCTTATTGTGTGCTCCTTCCCCTAATGCTTTGTATACCCTAACTCTACCAGCATATATCACTACATACCGCTTATTGTGTGCTCCTTCCCCTAATGCTTTGTATACCCTAACTCTACCAGCATATCACTGCGGACTCCTTATTGTGTGCTCCTTCCCCTAATGCTCTGTATGCCCTAACTCTACCAGTATATCACAACATACAGCTTTTTGTGTGCTCCTTCCCCTAATGATTTGTATGCCCTAACTCTACCATCATATCACTACGCACTCCTTATTGTGTGCTCCTTCCCCTAATGCTTTGTAGGCCCTAACTCTACCAGTATATCAATACATACAGCTTATTGTGTGCTCCTTCCCCTAATGCTTTGTATGCCCTAAGTCTGCCAGTATATCACTACATACAGCTTATTGTGTGCTCCTTCCCCTAATGCTTTGTATGCCCTAACTCTACCAGCATATCACTACATACAGCTTATTGTGTGCTCCTTCCCTTAATGCTGTGTATGCCGTAACTCTGCCAGCATATCACTACGCACTCCTTATTGTGTGCTCCTTCCCCTAATGCTGTGTATACCCTTACTCTACCAGCATATATCACTACATACAGCTTATTGTGTGCTCCTTCCCCTAATACTTTGTATACCCTAACTCTACCAGCATATCACTGCACACTCCTTATTATGTGCTCCTTCCCCTAATGCTCTGTATGCCCTAACTCTACCAGTATATCACTACATACAGCTTATTGTGTGATCCTTCTCCTAATGCTTTGTATGCCCTAACTCTACCAGCATATCACTACGCACTCCTTATTGTGTGCTCCTTCCCCTAATGCTTTGTATGCCCTAACTCTACCAGTATATCACTACATACAGCTTATTGTGTGCTCCTTCCCCTAATGCTTTGTATGCCCTAACTCTACCAGTATACCACTACATACAGCGTATTGTGTGCTCCTTCCCCTAATGCTTTGTATGCCCTAACTCTACCAGTATATCACTACATACAGCTTATTGTGTGCTCCTTCCCCTAATGCTTTGTATACTCTAACTCTACCAGCATATCACCGTGTACTCCTTATTGTGTGCTCTTTCCTCTAATGCATTGCATGCCCTAACTTTACCAGCATATCACTAAATACAGCTTATTGTGCTGTCCTTCCCTTAATGCTTTGTATGCCCTAACTCTACCAGCATATCACTACATACAGCTTATTGTGTTCTCCTTCCCTCAATGCTTTGTATGCCCTAACTCTACCAGCATATCACTACATACAGCTTATTGTGTTCTCCTTCCCTTAATGCTTTGTATGCCCTAACTCTACCAGCATATCACTACATACAGCTTATTGTGTGCTCCTTCCCCTAATGCTTTGTATACCCTAACTCTACCAGCATATCACTGCACACTCCTTATTGTGTGCTCCTTCCCCTAATGCTTTGTATGCCCTAACTCTACCAGCATATCACTACATAAAGCTTATTGTGTTCTCCTTCCCCTAATGCTTTGTATGCCCTAACTCTACCAGTATATCACTATGCACTCCTTATTGTCTGCTCCTTCCCCTAATGCTTTGTATACCCTAACTCTACCAGCATATCACTGCGCTCTCCTTATTGTGTGCTCCTTCCCCTAATGCTTTGTATACCCTAACTCTACCAGTATATCACTACATACAGCTTATTGTGTGCTCCTTCCCCTAATGCTTTGTATGCCCTAACTCTACCAGCATATCACTACATACAGCTTATTGTGTGCTCCTTCCCCTACCCTAATGCTTTGTATGCCCTAACTCTACCAGCATATCACTACATACAGCTTATTGTGTGCTCCTTCCGCTAATGATGTGTATGCCCTAACTCTACCAGCATATCACTACATACAGCTTATTGTGTGCTCCTTCCCTTAATGCTTTGTATGCCCTAACTCTACCAGCATATCACTACGCACTCCTTATTGTGTACTCCTTCCCCTAATGCTTTGTATGCCCTAACTCTACCAGCATATCACTACATACAGCTTATTGTGTGCTCCTTCCCCTAATGCTTTGTATGCCCTAACTCTACCAGTATATCACTACATACAGCTTATTGTGTGCTCCTTCCCCTAATGCTTTGTATGCCCTAACTCTACCAGTATATCACTACATACAGCTTATTGTGTGCTCCTTCCCTTAATGCTTTGTATGCCCTAACTCTACCAGCATATCACTACATACAGCTTATTGTGTGCTCCTTCCCCTAATGCTTTGTATACCCTAACTCTACCAGCATATCACTACTCACTCCTTATTTTGTGCTCCTTCCCCTAATGCTTTGTATGCCCTAACTCTACCAGCATATCACTACATACAGCTTATTGTGTGCTCCTTCCCTTAATGCTTTGTATGCCCTAACTCTACCAGTACATCATTACATACAGCTTATTGTGTGCTCCTTCCCCTAATGCTTTGTATGCCCTAACTCTACCAGTATATCACTACATACAGCTTATTGTGTGCTCCTTCCCCTAATGCTTTGTATGCCCTAACTCTACCAGTATATCACTACATACACCTTATTGTGTGCTCCTTCCCCTAATGCTTTGTATGCCCTAACTCTACCAGTATATCACTACATACAGCTTATTGTGTGCTCCTTCCCCTAATGCTTTGTATACTCTAACTCTACCAGCATATCACTGTGCACTCCTTATTGTGTGCTCCTTCCCCTAATGCATTGTATGCCCTAACTCTACCAGCATATCACTACATACAGCTTATTGTGTTCTCCTTCCCTTAATGCTTTGTATGCCCTAACTCTACCAGCATATCACTACATACAGCTTATTGTGTTCTCCTTCCCTCAATGCTTTGTATGCCCTAACTCTACCAGCATATCACTACATACAGCTTATTGTGTTCTCCTTCCCTTAATGCTTTGTATGCCCTAACTCTACCAGCATATCACTACATACAGCTTATTGTGTGCTCCTTCCCCTAATGCTTTGTATACCCTAACTCTACCAGCATATCACTGCAAACTCATTATTGTGTGCTCCTTCCCCTAATGCTTTGTATGCCCTAACTCTACCAGCATATCACTACATAAAGCTTATTGTGTTCTCCTTCCCCTAATGCTTTGTATGCCCTAACTCTACCAGTATATCACTATGCACTCCTTATTGTCTGCTCCTTCCCCTAATGCTTTGTATACCCTAACTCTGCCAGTATATCACTGCACTCTCCTTATTGTGTGCTCCTTCCCCTAATGCATTGTATGCCCTAACTCTACCAGCATATCACTACATACAGCTTATTGTGTTTGCCTTCCCTCAATGCTTTGTATGCCCTAACTCTACCAGCATATCACTACATACATCTTGTTGTGTTCTCCTTCCCCTAATGCTTTGTATACCCTTAACTCTACCAGTATATCACTACATACAGCTTATTGTGTGCTCCTTCCCCTAATGCTTTGTTTGCCCTAACTCTACCAGCATATCACTACATACAGCTTATTGTGTGCTCCTTCCCCTACCCTAATGCTTTGTATGCCCTAACTCTACCAGCATATCACTACATACAGCTTATTGTGTGCTCCTTCCCCTAATGCTTTGTATGCCCTAACTCTACCAGCATATCACTACACACTCTTTATTGTGTGCTCCTTCCCCTAATGCTTTGTATGCCCTAATTCTACCAGTATATCACTACATACAGCTTATTGTGTGCTCCTACCCCTAATGCTTTGTATGCCCTAACTCTACCAGTATATCACTACATACAGCTTATTGTGTGCTCCTTCCCTAATGCTTTGTATACCCTAACTCTACCAGCATATCACTGCGCACTCCTTATTGTGTGCTCCTTCCCCTAATGCTTTGTATACCCTAACTCTACCAGCATATATCACTACATACAGCTTATTGTGTGCTCCTTCCCCTAATGCTTTGTATGCCCTAACTCTACCAGCATATCACTACATACAGCTTATTGTGTGCTCCTTCCCCTAATGCTTTGTATGCCCTAACTCTACCATTATACCACTACATACAGCTTATTGTGTGCTCCTTCCCCTAATGCTTTGTATGCCCTAACTCTACCAGTATACCACTACATACAGCTTATTGTGTGCTCCTTCCCCTAATGCTTTGTATGCCCTAACTCTACCAGCATATCACTACATACAGCTTATTGTGTGCTCCTTCCCTTAATGCTTCATCTCCTTATTTCCTATGTTATCTATATTTTTGCAGGCTGGCATCTAAATAGTAAAAGGCCAATTATGATCTCAGCTAATCAGAAAATTGTCCTTAAAATGGAGCTGCTTTTAATGTTTGACACAGAACTATTATAGCAAAGTTCAGTATACTAACTGAAATGGTTGCTTTGTTAAACTAATAATTTTCATGGATGTGTAAATGTTCAAATTTAATATATGGTTTAAAATGAAAATTTTAAATTCTGTTTATTTTGCAAGGGGGGCAGGGTTCAAGTGATTTTAAATACTTCTATATCAAGGGGCTGATTTTAGCCATATTTGTTCAAATGACCATCTGTGGCCTGATGTAAGAGTTTTTTTTTGTTTGTACTTTTTATACACATAATTGTCTACTGTAGTATAAATGTAGGTCATTAGATTTGTTTGCCATTATGTATGTTTTTATTATTAAATATATATTTCAACCATTTACACTTATTCTGGTTAGCAATGATTGAAAACTTTAGCCTATTTATTACCAACTGTTAAAATAAATGTGTGATATAGTTCTACAACTTATTTATTTATTTTTTTTGTGATATGTCCATGTTTCTTGAAAAATAGTACAGTAAGAATTCTTAGTATTAAAGCCTTATACCTGAATTCCAGTCTATTTATCAGCACTCATACGGACTATGAGAAGTCTGTGTCCACCTACTATTTTGCTTAACTAAACTGTTACTGGAATAACATCTCCTATTAAACTCAGGTAGTTTTTCAACAAATTTCTTGAGATGAATAAAAAGGAATTTTACTACAAGAAACTAAACTGAAGGAGAATATTGGCAGGTTTATTATACTCAGAAAAGATTGGGCTATTGCAAGATATACAAAAGCAGTAAAGCTGAAGGTAGTAATGTAAATTGATAACTCTGTGTCACAGATGGTGAAAATTGTTTGGCCAGATGGTGAGTGTAGGCAAACCGAATTATAGGTGCTTATAGGTACTAACTCCCAAGTCATAGACAGTTATTATGGATCCAGCTCGGGTGACAACCCTGATTTTCAAAAGAACTGTGACACACAGGGAAATATTAGAGCAATTGATTATATTAATAAAGCCACAGCTGCAGGTCCTGATGGACTTCCAATTCATTTTTATAACTGTTATAAAAAACACTAGTAACCCACTTTTAAAATTATACTTGAATGCAAAAATAATGAGGCATTTTACTATCTTCTACATTTGCAGTATCCTGCTTTCTCAAACCTAGCAAAGATAAATCCATCCTTGCAAATGTCGTCTTACTTCATTACTGAATCTTGAAATGGAAATGAATGCATAGGTATGATCCAGAAGACTAAAGACAGTTTTTACTTATTTAACTTTTTATTCACAGAAAGATTTTGTAATGGGGAGATTTGATGGACCAGCTTTAATCAGACAATGGCTGAAATTGCTTTTAATTTTTAGCCATGATAATACCCTTGTAAGATATGTGTTTGTATGCATGTGTGCACTCACACACACAAACACACATTTATATATATCTATCTACATATATATATATATATATATATATATATATATATGGGTCTACTTTAGTCGAAAACACCGACAGCACCAACACACTGACGTCCTGAAACACCGACTCACCACTCCAGGTAAGTAACTGCTTGGCCATCCGACACAAACACATAAACAGAAGTACACCAAACCCACCCATGTAGGGAGCTTCACCCCCACACCCTCCCTAACTAAATATACCAACTCCAAGATCGCACTACCGTGGGGGTAAGGGGCAAAGTTCAACAGGATGGTCGCGTGGTTACTTACTTGGAGTGGTTATTTGCTGTTCTGGGACATTGGTGTGTTGGTTCTGTCAGTGTTTTCATCTCAGTGATATGGGTTTTGGGTAATGATAGATAGATAGATAGATAGATAGATAGATAGATAGATAGATAGATAGATAGATAGATAGATGTGTGCGCGTGTGTGTGTGTGTGTGTGTGTGTGTGTGTGTGTGTGTGTGTGTGTGTGTGTGTGCTTTTTTTAATTTCCAAAAGGCTTCTTATTGTATTTGGTGAATTTTTCTGTGGCAAATCTAGAATTATTTGCCATTTTTAAATACTGTACAGATAAATGTAAGTTGTGTTATGTACTCTTTGTGGCATCAGTTTTTACCGATTGCGTCTTTTCTGAAAGTTCCTTGTTAACTACTGACATACACCAAGGATGCTGTTTGTTTTGGAAGTGAACCATTTTCAATTTTTTAGGCTACAAAGCTTTCCTACCTTTGTATTAAAATCCCTTCATTCTGTTCTAGCTGATCCTCATGGCTTACAGATGACTGCTTATTTGACTCACTTGTCCCAGGAATCATGTCAGATTGATTTTAGAAACTCTTACCTGTTTTGATTCGCTTTCACAGTTAAAAGTAAGAAAAGGTAAATCTATTCTTACACTTAACACTGAGTGAGACCCCCCCCCCCCCACATATACACACCATTAAGATTGTGTCAAAATAAAAACATCTGGGAATTATTTTGACTAAGAAATAAAATAAACTGCTAAAGGTTAAAAAAACTCTAGTTAGGGAACATGTCTCACAAAATAAACCATTGGAAGAAACTTCATCTGCAATTTTATATTATTTTTGGGTTGAATTCAGATTGTTAAAATGAAGATTCTGTCTTACATACTGCATATTATATTTTGCATATTTTACCTCAGATGATTCATTTTAATTATATGATTTCTCATTGTATGTAGAAGTTGTCTGTACCATGAATATCTGTGAAGAAATTTACATCTAATGATAATAAATGGCCAGGTACACCTATTATAATGCAGTATTCATTTGCATTCATATGTAAATATTTTTTGATATAGATCTAAACCTAGACGTCTTTCTGGGCAGTGAAATTGTATAGTGTGAAAAATGTTAACATCTCTTCCAACATGGTATGTAAATCAGGTGGGTTAGTGTCTTGGTTCATTATATTTTGGCAGTAACATTATTATTATTATGTTGATAATCTTGCCATGTTTGACAGACTCTAGTAGAATCCCTAATTTAAGGCTGTGGCAGGACATATATTCTGATGTACATGGATATGCACATATATATTCATAATAAACATGGAATTGTAAAGAAAACTTGTTAACTGTTAATTAACTTCCCTGCAGTTTCATGGAGCTATAACCAGATACAATTAAGGTAGAGACAGTCCTTACACCTTAGCTCACTGCTCAGTAAAATAATATCACTTATTCTATCACATTAAGACAGTCACAGTGGATAAACAGATCCAAAGGTATGTTCTCAGTGCCTATATTAGGCCTAATATCTAGAGAAATAATGACACTATATGCATTTGATGTTAACAATTTAAGGCTAAAGTAGGAACCTAGTGTATAGCTGCTTTTTTGTGACACAGTAAAACTTACTTATAGTTTATAACACTAGGTCCCATTTTCCACAGCATTATTGATTCTTTTTTTAAAACTGCTATGCCACTGGAAGTTTCCCCCATTTAAAATGAAAGGTAGATGGCAGTCATGGTTAATTAAGAGTTAGAGATGTCAGTCTGAAGATGAGGACTATTATTATATGTTTAGAATTTTTTTTCAGGTAAAATGGATAACTAATTCATCAAGATTGCTAGATATTCAAATCCTTTCTGCCTAATAGGGAAGAGGCATGATTCTGGTTATTAGGGCATACTACAGATATTCGGAAACATTTTCATTATTAGGATGCAAGACGCACGTTCTTAAGTTGTATTTTACTGGTTTTGCTTGGGTAGTATCTTTGGTAGCCATGTTTTTAGCAGTTTTGTTTATGTTTTGGGAATAAGACCAGAAAGACGGAAATAGTTCATACAGAAATATACCTGCAATTTATCCTCATTATCTTTCAAAAAATTAGATAATAGAGAATTTAAAGTCTACCAGTCCAATTTAATTTCTGCTTTAATGATATACCATATACAATGTTAGGATGTGTTTTTTAACTCGTTCGTAGTATTACTCTATGTAATGAACTCTATATTTGTGTAGGTGATTTATGTTTAAAAATGAGAAATACAAAGGCACAAAAATAATCTGTAACCTAACATCTAGCTTTCAATTGTGGAATTCCATTTAGTAAAAACTGTTTTTCTACAACAGACACATTTCTTTCTTTCTTTTTAATGATTCCTTTTTCCTTTTTATGAATACTATTAAATTAGCAAATACACATAGTTAAACCAAGCCTGATGACCTGCCATAAAATTTGTAGGTGTCCAGCCAAACTGCTAGATTGTTGCATGCAATGCCAGCTGTACTGTTATTTGCAGTTTTACCTAATGTCAGATATATATTTTCTGGCTGATTTTGTGCCATTGTTGGACAGCTTGTAAACTGGACTAGTAATTCATTGTGTTGACCAACTGAAGATGTACAGATGGCCAGAAATGTTTTGGTTGTAGAAAGAAAAAAATTCCCCTTTTCCAAAATGAGATCATCAGAGAGGTGATTATGTCAGTAAGAGCACAGAAGTTGATCCCCCTTGCATGTGTTGTTGAGGGATTTTATCTCTCACTTAAAAGAACAGTGTCAGTTCTACTCCTCTTGCATAGAAATAGAATTTAGCTAAGATGTGGCTGCACAGATGTCCTAGACCACCATGTTCACTAAATTTCCCTATAGTATATTAATAGCCACTTTTTATCATGTGTTATGCTTAGTTTTCCATGCTTGAGATTGTTTACCCATGGAGGTGAAGTCTGTTGTCAGCAGTACATATATTCATCATCAGCCACAGTCAGGAAGCAATTATTATTAGTATTTAATAAAAAGATGTATTTACAACTTATTGTTTTTGTAGCTTTGCAATCAAGATACAGGTGTCCCTGAGATGACTTTTTTCAGCTGACGCATGCTTTCAGCACTACATATTAATACTTTACAGGGGTGAGCAGACATAGCATTTGGAACATTTACTTTGCATCACTGATGCTGTAAAATAAATAATGCACTTCTTTACTGATTTCTGGAAATCTGATGCTGTAAAGTAAATAATGCAGTTCTTTACTTATTTCTGGAAATCATCAGAATGTGCTACTTGCTGCGGTGGTGCAGCGGTAGCGTTGTTGCCTCACAGCAAGAGGTTCTCCCATTCAATTCTTGGCTGGAGTGCGGGGAGTGCCTTCTGTGTGGAGTCTGCATGTCCTCCCCACAGTTGGGTGGTGTTTGAAAGACATGCGTAGATGGGCGTACCTTAGTTGAAGGTTGAACGTCGAGCTGGCACCTCAATGTTTATGAAAATCTACTGCCAATCATTAGCGGGCGGGAGTTCCGCTGTGGCGACCCCTAACGGGAACAGCCGAAAGAAGATGATGATTTTATAAAAAGACGTATTTACAACATATTGTTTTTGTAGCTTTGCAATCAATTTTGTTACTTGGAGAAAGATACAGGTGTCCCTGAGATGACTTTTTTCAGCTGACACATGCTTTCAGCACTATATATTAATACTTTACAGGGGTGAGCAGACATAGCATTTGGAACATTTACTTTGCATCACTGATGCTGTAAAATAAATAATGCAGTTTTTTACTGATTTCTGGAAATCATCAGAATGTGCTACTTCAAATCATATTTGGTATGTGCTCCTTTTGCTTGCTTGCTATGTGTATACATTTTATATTTGTTTGAAGTTTATTTCATTTTGTTCTAGTGTTTGTTTAGTTGCATTATTCCATCTGGTCTTGTACTGAAAACAGGTTCAGATGGATTCAGTGTGGTAAATCAACAGACGCTTACTGATGAAAATGCAGCTTTACTGCCACACATCTCCTTATGTACAATTTTATTTACAGTAGAGTACTATTAGGATACTATTTTTATAGATTCTCTAGATTCACCTTGTATCAATATCAGCCTCCCAGCCCTATGGTCTGTTCTCAGTTAAGCTGATCAGCCAGCAAAATAGGATTGTAGGATCATAAAAAGTTACTAGGCTAATAGCCCTAGGGCCCTTACAAGTCTAAACAAGTTCTAACCTTATTTCCATGATCAGCATCTATTACCCTTGTCCAAGAGGGACACACGTGAGACCTCCAGGGTCTATTTATGGTTACCCATCCAATTGTCCAGATTGCGTTTGAAGAGGATCAATGAGGTGCTCTGTTTGACATGAAGTGGGAGTCTGTTCCAAAGGTGTGGCAACCTCTGGGAGACAAAGCTGTCCCTCCAGCAGGTTCTATTAATGTCACATACCATGTTAAGGTCTTTAGATCGAGTAAGGCAGATATGCAGCATTTCCAATAAAGCATAGTCAGAGATTGCCTTGTATGCAAGGCAGAGATCACCTCTGAGTAGTCTTTATAAAACAAAATAAAGTGACAGTGATTTCAGATGATCCACATAGGACAGATGCTGAAGACCTTGAATTTTCCTTGTGAGGAACCTTTGTGATCTCTCCAATTGCTGCAGGTGCTTGGAAAGGTACATACCAAAAGAGGCGGTGTACTCCATTAGTGGCCTGATGAGGGAAGATTACAAGGAGGTTATAACTTCTTTTCTTCATGAGGCAATGCCCTTATTTATGAGATGAGCAGTAGAGAATGCCCTTCTTACCACTGTGGAGACATGGTGATCAAAGATAAGGTTGCTGTCAACCTGTGTGACCAGGTCTCTCACCACATACTTAGGGTGTTGCTACTGATGTGGTAGTTAGGAACATTACTCTTATTGAATGGGATAATAATATATATTTTTTTTGCATTGAGTTTAAGGCCATGACTTTGGCACCAATCATTTGTTTGTGTAAGACCCTCTTGTAGGATGTTGACATCATTTGGAGATTCTATGACCATTCCCAGTTTGCAGTCATCAGCAAATCTGGTCAGCCACAGACCTTTAGTTTTTGCTTGTACTTCGTAGAAATAGATTCCAAACAGTAGAGATCCCAGGACTGAATCTACAGAATGATACATTTATCTGACAGTAGTATTTAGAGATAAATTAAGTGAGATTACAACTTTATAGTATTAACACATTTTATATGTAATATCTATAGAATGCAATTAGTTCTTGTTCTGTACCCATAATATTTACTGAGTCCCGAGTTATTACCTGACCCATGTTAAATCAGCAATGAGAATTTTGACTATTTTCTGACCCTCAAAGTTTGCCTTGTAGTGAGAAGATACACCTGCTGGGTGTGTGCATCACACAAAAGAAAAGATAAAAAAGATTGCTGTGAGTAGTGAATTTGCCATCTCTGTCAGCCAATGGCTGACATAACATACATATGCAAAAATAATGCTCATCTTGGAGATGGGATGAATCAGATGCCAGCTAAATTTCTCTGCCAGCTGGTGTCTGAATGGGGAGGATGAATACTGTGTTTGACTTCAGCCAACTTGGCCATATTTCTGAACGTGTAATTACAGAACTGATGGGAAAGGGTACTTTCAGTCATGTATAGGACATCAGGGGAACAAAATCTTCCACATAACAGAAATATTGAAACTAGAAGTGTAGATGGGGTGTGACTTCTCTAAGCACAAGGTGCTAGGGGGCACAATAGGAATATGCTAATTGATGGGTAATGCAGTACCAGCATAAATTTCAATACCATTATTCCTGAATGCCAGTGCAGTAATTAATACTGATACTGCTTTTGCAGTCAGGTCACAGCACTTCATGTGTGGTATAATTTTTAGTAAAATGTTTGCTGTACTTGAATGTAGCAAACAGTTTCCTACAATTGTTAAAGGTAGAAAGAAACATGATATTTTTTCCATCCAGCACCAGTAGTGCTGTAGCAGAAGTATAGGACTTCTCTTTCTTCTTCACTGAGGAGCAGCAGACTGCTCTGGATGCACCATTTCTACTACCAAGAGTGATCCATAAAGCAAGATTATAACTGGAATTAATGGAAATGTTTATTTATTTCTGAAACATGTCTGTTTTTGGATTATCTGTTGTTGTAGCTCACTTGTCTATCTACATTTAAGAATTTCATGGGAAAAGTGCAATATATACACAGGATAATTTAATGCTTTTTTTACTGTGTACACACATGAAATATTAAAGCAGTTATTTACTAGCTGCCATATAGTTATTTATAATTTTACTGGTAAAATCATAGACATCATTAATGGTATTGTGGTGGCAAGAGATCCTAGTTACTGTTCTTCTTGGTCTCTGATTTTATGACACCATCTTACACTGGTGAATCAAAGGATTGTAGTTGAAAGTATGAAACTCCACCATGGACTGTCTTTTACTGCTGTGGGATGCTTTGTTATTCTAACCAATGCTTTGCTTCCTGCTGCCCAAAAGATTGCAAGGTATCGTAGAGATTAGCATTGCGTGCATTGTCATTTACAATAATGTATGAGTTAAAGGACACCTAACTGTGATCCAAGTAACCATATCCATATCCTTTGTAGATGAGGCATCCAGTGACCATTCACAAAAATCATTTTGAATCACCAAAGATTAGCTACAGCCAAAAAAAAATCACTAAGTGGCAACACAAACTGATGGATGCAACACATAAAAAAGTCCTGAATAAGCATTATTGCATGGGGAATCAAGCCTACCTGCACCCCTCCATGCAGCTTAAATATAGAAACACAAGGTCAGACAAACATGAAGAAAGGGTATCAGATAGTACTAAGTACTACAAAATGCTTCTCCTTCTCAGTGATTGTATGGCATCCAACATGATATGTTAATGGGGAAATGGTACTGCTTTCTTGATTGAGAGTTGTAATCACCAAATGAACATGGCAAGTGCAGCATTCAATGATTGGGATTAAATCAATAAGCAATCATTGATCTGGCTTTTGATAGATTCCTCTGTTTCCATTGCATACTTCCACATAAGTGGTCTTACAAAGGTGAAAACAGTCTCTGCACTATAATGATATTTTGCTTCTCATCTCCTTTTCCAAGGTGCAAATGCCTGATATTTCCATCTTTGAAGAGTACTTCATTTTATTATAAATTAGATAACTCGTAGCTGACTAAAATTAAACCCTTCTTAGCCTAACTTAATACTGATGCATGCTATGCATAATGTTTTTGCAGGCTTCACTCATTTGTCCCCTTATTTTATTGTGGTGGCAGTACACTGGAGATCATTTATAAAATCTTCTACCTTGGACGGATTCTTCATATCATGCTGTCAGTTAAGGATCAGTTGGGGAAAGCATCTTAGTTCAGACTCAAAGATATCTACAAGATCAAATATATGACCCCACTGAATGTTCTCTGGAGGTTTCCTACCTGGGTTATTGTCATGCTGTACACTTGGGGGAAGAGGGGGTTAAAATCTTGAGATCTTGTCTACTTAATGTAAATGAACTTAGTGGGGTTTCCAACTATGATCATATCATGATAGTGCTATGTGGCGTGCACTGGCTGCCAGTAATGATGAGGCCAGTCCTTAAAATCTTACTGCAGTATCAAGGTTTACTTGATTTGGGCCCTATCTGTCTAAAATACTGCAGGTTCCTGATACGCCAGCCTACCATCTCCTTTCTTTGAGGAAAAAAAAAACTACAACATGCTCCAAGGATTCTGCTTGATATGTCTGGTAGGCAATTTTTATCCACCCCCCCCCAACTGCCATTCTGTGGAAATACTACTTTCTCATGTTCAACAGAATAATTCCATGATCTGTTTTAGAGAATTTTTACAGTATCACCACTTCACTTGCATTAATTTAAAAGCAAGATGCAGATTTTGTTAATATTAATACATTTCGTATGATTTCTGTTTTTTTTTCCGTTTCTGCACATACAGCGATTATTGTATTTATTGACTTCATAATTAATTTATAATTTCAAATAACCTAGTCTTATTGTAACATTTTATTCTCTGCTTCAGTACTTGGGTTTAGTAATTTACATGTAAATGTAAGCTAACAAACAGCATTTAGTAAAGTATTGAAATTGGCTCTACCATGGATTACTAAACTGCAAAACTACTAGCACCGAAAACACCATGAGATAATGCCTGAAACTCAGAAAGGTAAAAAAGTTTATTTTAAGTGTTTTTTGTAAGGGGCAAGTCGTGCTGAACTTGTATATATATATATATATATATATATATATACATATATATATATATATATATATATACATATATATATATATATATATATATATATATATATATATATATGTGTATATATATATATATATATATATATATATATATATATATATATATATATATATATATATATATATATATATATATATATATATATGTGTAAAGATAGATATACACATATATATATATGTGTGTGTGTGTGTGTGTGTGTGTGTGTGTGTGTGTGTGTGTATATATATATATATATGTGTGTGTGTGTGTGTGTGTGTGTGTGTGTGTGTGTGTGTGTGTGTGTGTGTGTGTGTATTCCTATATACAACCTCCATGGAAAAAAAAACAATCAACATTATGTTCCTTGGCATGTTTTTATTCCCACAAGTAGTACTTGAGGAATTACATCCTGGCTGGGTTGGGAGGGTGGCCTAATGGTTAAGGAGTTTGCCTTAGAAACACCAGGTACAGAATTTGAATCTCACAGGGGATAATTGGCTAGGCTTAAAATGGCTTACAAGGGCAGTTCACCTAGTACTAATCTATGAACCTATCAGTAGCAGAGCAAATGAAATTATGGTAGAGAGACTATGTCATTTTGCATTTGAATTAAATACATTTCAGTATGTACTCCATATGATGGTATTGTACTGTGGTGTACACAGCAATAAGCCATTTATTACAGTCATTGTTTTGACATCATTGAAATCATTTCACATTTTTAAATAGTCAGAGTACTATAAGCTTACCTGATCAGAATGTTGTGTCAAATATCATTTTTGATCTTTGTGGCAGATAGAAATAAAGTTATGATTCAGAAGTTATATGTAGATGGCACTACATGCTCACAGAGAAGTAGCTCAGTTGTTGACCATTGATTATTGACTGGCAGAGGCATTATCAATAGCAATGTGAAACAGCACATATCCTCCTGGTAAAGCTGTCTTTGCTCTTTTAAGAAATTAAAGATACAGTTGTATTGTCTCAAAATTCTATACATATGTAATTAGCAATGCAGAGACTAGTTGTCCTGAGTTTTGATAAGGCAGTAAGCTGTGTGCCTGTTATCCCAGAAGAACAGAAATACACTTGCAGAAATGACATTAATAATTATGTTAAATATTACATTGTGAAAGACAGAACTTAGAAATATAATGAGATTATTTACACCTTTAGTAACCTTTTTGAATGAATAGACAGCAAAATAACAGAGGTAGGACTGTCTGTGTATTCAGAAAGTTTACCTCGAGGTATACACATTGTGTACATCTTTTGATAACCTTTATGAATTCCCCCATAATGTCTGGATTTCCAAATCTGCCTAAGCAGCAGAGACCTCCAAAGCAGACACCCAAGCAACCGCTACCCCAAAACAAAACACGTGCAACACATAGCTCACAAAGCCAGTGTGCCAAACAGTCACAGCCATTAAGGCTAAACAACACACCTGATACACTTGTAATAGGTGACTCTATCATTAGGCACACTGACGTCCCGCTCACCAGGGTGAACAAGGAGAAGGTCATGGTGAGCTGCCTGTCGGGCGCTAGGATCCACCACATAACACAAGCATTGAACAAAGTAAATCCGCTTAGGCTGAATGCATTTCCAATTTGCTTTATTGAAATAAAATGAAGTGTTTGAAATTTAAAATACACTTTTCATCCTAAAACAGTATTCAGACTTCTTCAGACTAACTGACAAACATCTGCGTAATGATAAGAAGTTGTTTAAATAACACATTTTCGCACCATGAAAATAGTTCATGATGTAATTTCTTAAAGTAAAACTTCTAATAGCACTATTAAAGCAGTGATGGTATCAGTATCACGATTAAAAATACATACGTTTATTTATTAAAATACAATTAAAAAGTGCTTTACTTATATTATGAATTTAATATACTGAAAAAATACTAAAAATAATCACAAACTGAGTCTTTGTATTATGAATAAAATTTCATCAAAATTTGTTTATATATGATTTTAATTCATCTACGGAGCATTACTATGAATAAATTATTTGAATAAATGGATGAGAAAATAATCATCAATTAAATAAATAAACAAATACATAAATAAATGAATAAATGAATAATGGTGCGCAGAACTTTAAAGAAAGGCTGCATGTTATGACATATATTCATGAATGGTGATTGAACCATAAAGATAATTTCTCTCTTTGGATTTATATATATATATATATATATATATATATATATATATATATATATATATATATATATTTAATTTTTAATTTTTAATTATTAATTTTAATTTTAATCTTTGATTTTTATGTGATATCTATATAGATTTTTATTTTATATGTTTTAATAATAAACACTTAATTTTCTATAAAAACTTACATGTTTTTGTTGAAAACTTATAATAAAGAATGAGGGCAAAAATTAGGGGATTAAATACAAATTAATCAGTAAGGATGTTTTAGATATATTCTACTTTAATATAGATTATCTATCCAGACTTTGTAATTTTAACAGGCACATCAATTAACATTTTTCATCCTGAACACAACTTTTGTTTTAAAGTCATCCATCAAGTAAAACAAGATATTCGAGGGGGACCATTCAACCTATTACTGGAAAAAAGTGAATTATTATGGCAAATCCGACTTAATGCCTTCACAAACCCTGGATTGAATGAAAAATGTTCATTGATGTGCCTGTTAAAATTACGAAGTCTGGATAGATAATCTATATTAAAGTAGAATATATCTAAAACATCCTAACTAATTAATTTGTATTTAATCCCCTAATTTTTGCCCTCATTCTTATTATAAGTTTTCAACAAAAACATGTAAGTTTTATAGAAAATTAAGTGTTTATTATTAAAACATATAAAATAAAAATCTATATAGATATCACATAAAAATCAAAGATTAAAATTAAAATTAATAATTAAAAATTAAAAATTAAATATATATATAAAAATCCAAAGAGAGAATTTATCTTTATGGTTCAATCACCATTCATGAATATATGTCATAACATGCAGCCTTTCTTTAAAGTTCTGCACACCATTATTCATTTATTCATTTATTTATTTATTTATTTATTTATTTATTTAATTGATGATTATTTTCTCATCCATTTATTCAAATAATTTATTTATAGTAACGCTCCTTAGATGAATTAAAATCATATATAAACAAATTTTGATGAAATTTTATTAATTATACAATGATTCAGTTTGAGATTATTTTTAGTATTTTTTCAGTATATTAAATTCATAATATAAGTAAAGCACTTTTTAATTGTATTTTAATAAATAAACATATGTATTTTTAATAGTGATACTGATACCATCACTGCTTTAATAGTGCTATTAGAAGTTTTACTTGAAGAAATGCGCCATGAACTATTTTCAAAAATGTTATTTAAACAACTTATCATTACAGATGTTTGTCAGTTAGTCTGAAGAAGTCTGAATACTGTTTTAGGATGAAAAGCGATTTTAAATTTCAAACGCTTCATTTTATTTCAATAAAGCGAATTGGAAAAGCGTTCAGCCTAAGCGGATTTACTTTGTTCAAAGTTCGTGCTTTTGTAGTATTTGGACATAACACAAGCACTCAGGTCACTCCAAGGCAAGTACAAATATGACTCAGTCATTGTCCATGCTGGTGTGAATGACCTGAGACGTACCTCCCTGGACTACATGAAAAGAGACATAGAGAAGCTCTCTGAGCATGTAGTCAAGGCCGGTATGACCCTGACCTTGAGTAGCATCTTACCCTCACCAAGAATGATGCCACAATATGAAGACAAGATGATCAATTTCAACAATTGTCTTAAGTATTGGCGTCATTCAAAGGGGATCCAATGCCTGTCAGCCTGGGATGACATGCTCGACAAGCCATGATGCTTCACTAGGGACGGCTTGCACCTGTCACCCCTGGGCTTTTGGATGTTGGCAAAGGCTTTTGCTACCCCCATAGTGCCTTTTTTAGGCAAGGATCAAAAGACAAACCCACCTCCATAGGTATCACAAGAGATAAGAAACTAAGAGTAATGCTACTCAATGCCAGAAGTCTAAACCTCAAGATACCTTACAAAAATAGGGAAACGGCTTGCATCCATGTTTTAGCCCAAATGGAGACAATATCAGATGCCAGCTAAATTTCTCTGCCAGCTGGTGTCTGAATGGGGAGGATGAATACTGTGTTTGACTTCAGCCAACTTGGCCATATTTCTGAACGTGTAATTACAGAACTGATGGGAAAGGGTACTTTCAGTCATGTATAGGACATCAGGGGAACAAAATCTTCCACATAACAGAAATATTGAAACTAGAAGTGTAGATGGGGTGTGACTTCTCTAAGCACAAGGTGCTAGGGGGCACAATAGGAATATGCTAATTGATGGGTAATGCAGTACCAGCATAAATTTCAATACCATTATTCCTGAATGCCAGTGCAGTAATTAATACTGATACTGCTTTTGCAGTCAGGTCACAGCACTTCATGTGTGGTATAATTTTTAGTAAAATGTTTGCTGTACTTGAATGTAGCAAACAGTTTCCTACAATTGTTAAAGGTAGAAAGAAACATGATATTTTTTCCATCCAGCACCAGTAGTGCTGTAGCAGAAGTATAGGACTTCTCTTTCTTCTTCACTGAGGAGCAGCAGACTGCTCTGGATGCACCGTTTCTACTACCAAGAGTGATCCATAAAGCAAGATTATAACTGGAATTAATGGAAATGTTTATTTATTTCTGAAACATGTCTGTTTTTGGATTATCTGTTGTTGTAGCTCACTTGTCTATCTACATTTAAGAATTTCATGGGAAAAGTGCAATATATACACAGGATAATTTAATGCTTTTTTTACTGTGTACACACATGAAATATTAAAGCAGTTATTTACTAGCTGCCATATAGTTATTTATAATTTTACTGGTAAAATCATAGACATCATTAATGGTATTGTGGTGGCAAGAGATCCTAGTTACTGTTCTTCTTGGTCTCTGATTTTATGACACCATCTTACACTGGTGAATCAAAGGATTGTAGTTGAAAGTATGAAACTCCACCATGGACTGTCTTTTACTGCTGTGGGATGCTTTGTTATTCTAACCAATGCTTTGCTTCCTGCTGCCCAAAAGATTGCAAGGTATCGTAGAGATTAGCATTGCGTGCATTGTCATTTACAATACTGTATGAGTTAAAGGACACCTAACTGTGATCCAAGTAACCATATCCATATCCTTTGTAGATGAGGCATCCAGTGACCATTCACAAAAATCATTTTGAATCACCAAAGATTAGCTACAGCCAAAAAAATCACTAAGTGGCAACACAAACTGATGGATGCAACACATAAAAAGTCCTGAATAAGCATTATTGCATGGGGAATCAAGCCTACCTGCACCCCTCCATGCAGCTTAAATATAGAAACACAAGGTCAGACAAACATGAAGAAAGGGTATCAGATAGTACTAAGTACTACAAAATGCTTCTCCTTCTCAGTGATTGTATGGCATCCAACATGATATGTTAATGGGGAAATGGTACTGCTTTCTTGATTGAGAGTTGTAATCACCAAATGAACATGGCAAGTGCAGCATTCAATGATTGGGATTAAATCAATAAGCAATCATTGATCTGGCTTTTGATAGATTCCTCTGTTTCCATTACATACTTCCACATAAGTGGTCTTACAAAGGTGAAAACAGTCTCTGCACTATAATGATATTTTGCTTCTCATCTCCTTTTCCAAGGTGCAAATGCCTGATATTTCCATCTTTGAAGAGTACTTCATTTTATTATAAATTAGATAACTCGTAGCTGACTAAAATTAAACCCTTCTTAGCCTAACTTAATTCTGATGCATGCTATGCATAATGTTTTTGCAGGCTTCACTCATTTGTCCCCTTATTTTATTGTGGTGGCAGTACACTGGAGATCATTTATAAAATCTTCTACCTTGGATGGATTCTTCATATCATGCTGTCAGTTAAGGATCAGTTGGGGAAAGCATCTTAGTTCAGACTCAAAGATATCTACAAGATCAAATATATGACCCCACTGAATGTTCTCTGGAGGTGTCCTACCTGGATTATTGTCATGCTGTACACTTGGGGGAAGAGGGGGTTAAAATCTTGAGATCTTGTCTACTTAATGTAAATGAACTTAGTGGGGTTTCCAACTATGATCATATCATGATAGTGCTATGTGGCGTGCACTGGCTGCCAGTAATGATGAGGCCAGTCCTTAAAATCTTACTGCAGTATCAAGGTTTACTTGATTTGGGCCCTATCTGTCTAAAATATTGCAGGTTCCTGATATGCCAGCCTACCATCTCCTTTCTTTGAGGAAAAAAAAAACTACAACATGCTCCAAGGATTCTGCTTGATATGTCTGGTAGGCAATTTTTATCCCCCCCACCCCCCCAACTGCCATTCTGTGAAAAAAAAAATACAACATGCTCCAAGGATTCTGCTTGATATGTCTGGTAGGCAATTTTACCCCACCAACTGCCATTCTGTGGAAATACTTTCTCATATTCAACAGAATAATTCCATGATCTGTTTTAGGGAATTTTTACAGTATCACCTCTTCGCTTGCATTTATTTAAAAGCAAGATGCATATTTTGTTAATATTAATACATTTCGTTTGATTTCTGTTTTTTTTTTTCTGTTTCTGTTTCTGCACATACAGCGATTATTGCATTTATTGACTTCATAATTAATTTATAATTTCAAATAACCTAGTCTTATTGTAACATTTTATTCTCTGCTTCAGTACTTGGGTTTAGTAATTTACATGTAAATGTAAGCTAACAAACAGCATTTAGTAAAGTATTGAAATTGGCTCTACCATGGATTACTAAACTGCAAAACTACTAGCACCGAAAACACCATGAGATAATGCCTGCAACTCAGAAAGTTAAAAAAGTTTATTTTAAGTGTTTTTTGTAAGGGGCAAGTCATCCTGAACTTATATATAAATATATATATATATATATATATATATATATATATATATATACATACACATATATGTGTATAGATAGATATACATATATATATGTGTATGTGTGTGTGTGTGTGTGTGTGTATGTATGTACATATATATATATATATATATATATATATATATATATATATATATATATGTATTCCTGTATACAACCTCCATGGAAAAAAAACAATCAACATTATGTTCCTTGGCATGTTTTTATTCCCACAAGTAGTACTTGAGGAATTTCACCCTGGCTGGATTGGGAGGGTGGCCTAATGGTTAAGGTGTTTGCCTTACAAACACAAGGTACAGGATTTGAATCTCACAGGGGATAATTGGTTAGGCTTAAAATGGCTCGCAAGGGCAGTTAGCCTAGTACTAATCTATGAACCTATCAGTAGCAGAACCAATGAAATTATGGTAGAGAGACTATGTCATTTTGCATTTGAATTAAATACATTTCAGTATATACTCCATATGATGGTATTGTACTGTGGTGTACACAGCAATAAGCCATTTATTACAGTCATTGTTTTGTTATCATTTAAATCATTTCACATTTTTAAATAGTCAGAGTACTATAAGCTTACCTGATCAAAATGTTGTGTCAAATATCATTTTTGATCTTTGTGGCAGATAGAAATAAATTTATGATTCAGAAGTTATATGTAGATGGCACTACATGTTCACAGAGAAGGAGCTCAGTTGTTGACTATTGATTATTGACTGGCAGAGGCATTATCAATAGCAGTGTGAAACAGCACATATCCTCCTGGTAAAGCTGTCTTTGCTCTTTTAAGAAATTAAAGATACAGTTGTATTGTCTCAAAATTCTATGCATATGTAATTAGCAATGCAGAGACTAGTTGTCCTGAGTTTTGGTAAGGCAGTAAGCTGTGTGTCTGTTATCCCAGAAGGACAGAAATACACTTGCAGAAATGACATTAATAATTATGTTAAATATTACATTGTGAAAGACAGAACTTAGAAATATAATGAGATTATTTACACCTTTAGTAACCTTTTTGAATGAATAGACAGCAGAATAACAGAGGTAGGACTGTCTGTGTATTCAGAAAGTTTACCTTGAGGTATACACATCGTGTACATCTTTTGATAACCTTTATGAATTCTCCCATAATGTCTGGATTTCCAAATCAAACTTCTCAAGATAGCACTCATCAAAGCGTCAGTTGTGGCAGCTCATAGCCTCTGGGGTAGCAAATAGTCCCATCACTTTTTTCTGAGGTAGTCGAGTCATAGAGGTTCTGACTAATCCCAGTCTTTTCTGGATGAGAAATGCATGGTGCCTTAGTGATTTTTCCCAAAAATATACTTAAATGCATGCATGAATTATTAGTGAATGGAACTCCACTAAACACTAGAGTTTATTAGCACCTTTTGCATTAAACTGAAATGTTGAACTTTAATGGATTTCTCATAGCCGTGTAATTAACAATTTGTTTGCACTGATTTACACTCTTTGCCTAGAATGATAGAAATGTTCATGGTGATTGTCTTCAGGAATATTCAGCTGTAAAATATCAAAAAATGTTGTGCAAGAGTCATTTCTGATTTAAACTTGTGCATTATGGGGGTGCATCTTCAGAATACAGCTCTGTTATGCAAGGTAATCCCAAAGAGTTTACTCCAGAAACCCAAGAAAATGTGCTAAAGTAAAAAAATGTGGATATTACTGCGCTCAAAATGTTCTCATTCATTTGGGTCAGAATTGTCAACTTCCCATAGAGCTTGTGTGGACATGAGATTGTGCTGCCATTTTTTCTTTCAGTTTTTGAACACTGACCATTTGATTTTATTTAGTCTAGAAAGGGACAGGCATGTTGGCTTGTTAGCTAACAATCAAATTTCTGAAACAAAATAATATAGTGACTTTTTTTTGTCTTTTTCTGTGGATAGTGTACTTATGTGAGACCTGAATGTGATGGTCTGTTACAGTTATTGAAGATGAGTTAGGGAATATCAGAGAAAAAGTTGTATTTACATCAATTTTTACTGTTAGTACAACAGGCTACATTAATGGTCCTCCTACTCTTAAGGCTAAGTAAGCTTGCATCTCTCTGGGGATATGGTTTAACAGTCAGGTGGATTATTTACATACTGAAACGGAAGTCTGATGTTCTGCTGGCATAAGAAAGATATATATGTGGTAAAACAAGAGTCAGAAGTTAAGTTCCTCTATGGGGTGCTTAACTTAGGTTGCTTTATGTCTACCTTATAATGCATTTATATCGGCATGTCTGCTGTTATCTTTGGTAGGTGACACAGAGGGCTGTGCTGCAAAAAAAAAAAAAAATAATAATAAGAAGAAGAAGAAGTAGAAGAAGAAGTATAATAATAATAACTTCAAGCATCAGGATTAAAATGACAAGGTTTTCTGAAGGGATGCATATTTTTGTTGAAAACAAGTTGAGGTATGTTTTATGTAAAATATGAATATGTGAAAGGAATATTCAGAAAAATGGAAGGCACCAGCAAATATGATAAATGATGCAATCTGTTACAATTGCTTCAGGGAAATTAATGCCTTCATGTTTTAATTAGTTATACAGAATTATCGCAAGTAAACAAATTTAGATCTTATAGTGATGGTATTTAATATATTTCAAGCAGAGAAACAACTTATTTTTTAAAGATCAATTGTGTGTGAAGGTAGGACATAAAAACATATGGTCATATGGATGAACACATAAACTGATGTTTACATTTTTTTTGTTATCGTTACTCACCAATGTATGGATTCTGCATCAGTATATGAGACATATGTCTCTATAATGCAGTCTAACTGATAAAGGTTAAGTTCAGAGTGAATCTGGCTGTATCACGTAGATAAGTTTTAATATGTTATGTAACAGCCTAATTATAAAAGTGACAACTCTCAGGAGAGAAAGAATCAGTTCATTTTATATACAAGTATATAAGGCTAGTATAGTGGAAAATTAAAAAAAAAAACATTATACCTAAACTACCATGCCTTTTCTGAGGATCAGAACAGAAAAAAATGGCACCCAAACTTGCAAGCTATAGGTTAGATTTAGGGCCAGGGCAAGCTATGAAAACTACTTGTTGCCTAACTAAAAATGTAGAGAGTCTATATTAACCAGGATTATCTAACCAATTGTTCTAATGACTTTACTAATTTTACTTAGCTATAAAGTCTCCATTTCCAACATGGAAAAGCATTGGCCTGTTTCACTTACATGTAAATGCTTCATTTTACCATCATCACCATAAGCAACAAAACACCAGAATAACAATAGAACATAAGTAAACCATTTCACTAAGTCAAAGCAAGCCATGTTACATATCTTGTTTTGTAGCTAATCCTTACATACAGAGGCACATTCATTCATTCATTCATTCATTTACTTGAATACTTAATTTCTAATTTAGACAGACAGGGAAAGTAATAAGCATACAGTAAAATTCAGTCATGGAATGGGCACTCCATTGCACTGTACACATCATTAACTTTATATATATATATATATATATATATATATATATATATGTGTGTGTGTGTGTGTGTGTGTATGTGTGTGTGTGTGTGTGTGTGTGTGTGTGTGTGTGTGTGTGCGTGTATGTGTAGGATATAGAGGATTTATGTGAAAAATGCATTCCAGTACATGTGCCACCAATAGTTCTTCATTTATGAATGCTTTTGCTTCTACTATTCTTGTTTCAAAGAAGAGACTTTGCCCTTAGATGGCCAGCATAAAAACATAATAATAATAATTCAGAAATTTAGGCTGAGAAAATCCATTGCATCCCATGATCAGCAGAAAAGAACCGCAATTGCTCAAACAGGAATGGAGCTTTATGCTTTCTTATGTTGAGAGCAATGAAATTGAGAGAACGGTATTCAAATTAAAAGTGAGATTTTCTGTTATTTTATTGCTTTTATTTTTAACTTTATAGTTTTTGTTTTGCTTCTTCAATTTATTTTCTTTTTATTTATTTACTTATGGATTGACTGATTTTTTTTTAACTGGATTGGGAGATGGGTCTTACAACCATTTTCAGTAATGACCCAAGCCAAGTAGGTAAGATAATATACATAAACAAAGCAACAGAAGATTATGCATTAAAACAACAACAATAGAAGCAATATATTTATTTATATATTTATTTATTTATTTATTTTTTGACATTTGATTACCTGGGAAGTCTGACTAGGTAGAAGCCCGTTTTCAATGGAGGCCCAGGGAGAAAAGCTCCAAATCATTAGAAACATTTTTAAGAACAATAATTTTACAGTCTTCAAAAATAAAACATCTGCAGTTTAAATAATTATAACAAATTAGACATAATATAGAAACATTGGTTAAGAATCAGTGTAAGGTATATGACAATCATTTAATATTTAGAGAAATGCTAGAGAGTTTGTAGAGAAATTAAAAGTAATTTAGTCTAATACAAATAGGAATTGCAATATGAAGTTAGGAAAAACAGGATTATGATATATTTAGAGAGAAAGTCAGGGAAGAGAATTCAATAGCAGTAAGGAACTAAGCGATGAAGGGAGAGTAAGGAGGTATAAGGAATAACAAGGGACTTGTTCACATTTCAGGCTATAGTTTATCCTGGTTTGGAAGACGAACAGAACCAGATTTTAGCTAGGAAGTATTTCAGAGTGGTTTTGAAAGATGGGAGGGAGGATATAGACCTGATAGATATAGGTAACTTCCAGGCCTTGGCAACCTTGTAAGAGTACAGACTATTCCCTACAAACTTGCTAGTTTTATAGTCATTGGATCCCAGTGACCAAATGGGAACATAGTTGTGTAGAATGTTTTTTTTTTTTTTTAGTGCTTGGCAGACAGATGGATGTTGGATAATTTTATAGGTAGTAAGAAGTTGTGTAAATGTTAGCTGACGGGGCCATTCTAACCAAATTTAGGCTTTTCAGTGCTATACAGAACTGGCTTCTGAAAGGGGTTGTGCTATAAATTTGTTATAGCATTGTTCATGTTTAATTTTTGTGAAGCCTGGAGGTTAGAAAGGATGGAAGTGCCATAAAGAAGAGTGAGGAGGGGATAAGTAGTAGCAAGTGTTGTTTTAGTTGCGTC